>NW_027140655.1:850000-1450000 GCF_036365525.1 Heterodontus francisci
GTGAACACACTCTCCTCACTTATACTGTTCACCTGGTAACATGTCCCGTGTATATTAAACAATCAGGGGAACACACTCTCCTCACTTATACTGTTCACCTGGCAACATGTCCCGTAATATTAATCAATCTGGTGAACACACTCTCCTCACTTATACTGTTCACCTGGCAACATGTCCCGTAATATTAATCAATCTGGTGAACACACTCTCCTCACTTATACTGTTCACCTGGTAACATGTCCCGTGTATATTAAACCATCAGGGGAACATACTGTCCTCACTTATACTGTTCAGCTGGTAACATGTCCCGTGTATATTAAACAATCAGGGGAATACACTCTCCTCACTTACACTGTTCACCTGGTAACATGTCCCGTGTATATTAAACCATAAGGGGAACACACTCTCCTCGCTTATACTGTTCACCTGGAAACATGTCCCGTGCATATTAAACCATCAGGGGAACACACTCTCCTCACTTATACTGTTCATCTGGTAACATGTCCCGTCAGTATTAAACCATCAGTGGAACACTCTCTCCTCACTTATACTATTCACCTGGTAACATGTCCTGTTTGCATTAAACCATCAGGGGAACACACTCTCCTCACTTATATTGTTTAGCTGGTAACATATCCTGTGTGTATTAAACCATCAGGGGAACACACTCTCCTCACTTATACTGTTCACCTGGAAACGTGTCCCGTGAATATTAAACCATCAGTGGAAAGCACTCTCCTCACTTATACTTTTCTCTTTTTAACATATCCCGTGCGTATTAAACAAACAGGGGAACACATTCTCCTCACTTATACTGTTGACCTGGTAACATGTCCCGTGTGTATTAAACAATCAGGGGAACACATTCCCCTCACTTTTTCTGTTCACTTGGTAACATGTCCCGTGCGTATTAAACAAACAGGGCAACACACTCTCCTCACTAATACTGTTCACCTGGTAACATGTCCCGTGTATATTAAACCATCAATGGAACACACTGTCCTCACTTATACTGTTCACCTGGTAACATGTCATGTGTATATTAAAACATCAGGGGAACACACTCTCCTCACTTACACTGTTCACCTGGTAACATGTCCCGTGTATGTTAAACCATCAGGGGAACACACTCTCCTCACCTATACTGTTCACCTGGTGACACGTCCCGTCAGTATTAAGCCATCAGGGGAACACACTCTCCTCACTTATACAGTTCACTTGGTAACATGTCCCGTGTATATTAAACAATCTGGTGAACACACTCTCCTCACTTATACTGTTCACCTGGTAACATGTCCCGTGTATATTAAACAATCAGGGGAACACATTCTCCTCACTTATACTGTTCACCTGGTGACATGTCCCGTGTGTATTAAACAATCAGGGGAACACACTCTCCTCACTTATACTGTTCACCTGGTAACATGTCCCGTGTATATTAAACCATCAGGGGAACATACTGTCCTCACTTATACTGTTCACCTGGTAACATGTCCCGTGTATATTAAACAATCAGGGGAACACACTCTCCTCACTTATACTGTTCACCTGGTAACATGTCCCGTGTATATTAAACCATCAGGGGAACATACTGTCCTCACTTATACTGTTCACCTGGTAACATGTCCCGTGTATATTAAACAATCAGGGGAATACACTCTCCTCACTTACACTGTTCACCTGGTAACATGTCCCGTGTATATTAAACCATAAGGGGAACACACTCTCCTCGCTTATACTGTTAACCTGGAAACATGTCCCGTGCATATTAACCCATCAGGGGAACACACTTTCCTCATTTATACTGTTCATCTGGTAACATGTCCCGTCAGTATTAAACCATCAGTGGAACACTCTCTCCTCACTTATACTATTCACCTGGTAACATGTCCTGTTTGCATTAAACCATCAGGGGAACACACTCTCCTCACTTATATTGTTTAGCTGGTAACATATCCTGTGTGTATTAAACCATCAGGGGAACACACTCTCCTCACTTATACTGTTCACCTGGAAACGTGTCCCGTGAATATTAAACCATCAGTGGAAAGCACTCTCCTCACTTAGACTTTTCTCTTTTTAACATATCCCGTGCGTATTAAACAAACAGGGGAACACATTCTCCTCACTTATACTGTTGACCTGGTAACATGTCCCGTGTGTATTAAACAATCAGGGGAACACATTCCCCTCACTTTTTCTGTTCACTTGGTAGCATGTCCCGTGCGTATTAAACAAACAGGGCAACACACTCTCCTCACTAATACTGTTCACCTGGTAACATGTCCCGTGTATATTAAACCATCAATGGAACACACTGTCCTCACTTATACTGTTCACCTGGTAACATGTCCTGTGTATATTAAAACATCAGGGGAACACACTCTCCTCACTTACACTGTTCACCTGGTAACATGTCCCGTGTGCATTAAACAATCAGGGGAGCACACTCTCCTCACTTATACTGTTCACCTGATAACATGTCCCGTGTGTATTAAACCATCAGGGGAACACATTCTCCTCACTTATACTGTTCAACTGGTAACATGTCCCGTGTATATTAAACCATCAGGGGAACACACTCTCCTCACTTGTACTGTTCACCTGGCAACATGTCCCGTGTATATTAAACCATCAAGGGAACACACTCTACTCACTTATACTGTTCAACTGGTAACATATCCCGTGTATATTAAACCATCAGGGGAACATACTCTCCTCACTTATACTGTTCACCTGGTAACATATCCCGTGTATATTAAACCATCAGGGGAACACACTCTCCTCACATATACTGTTCACCGGGTAACATGTCGCGTGTATATTAAACCATCAGGGGAACACACTCTCCTCACTTATACTGTTCACCTGGTAACATATCCCGTGTATATTAAACCATCAGGGGAACACACTCTCCTCACATATACTGTTCACCGGGTAACATGTCGCGTGTATATTAAACCATCAGGGGAACACTCTCTCCTCACATATACTGTTCACCTGGTAACATGTCCCGTGTATATTAAACCATCAGGGGAACACACTCTCCTCACTTATACTGTTCACCTGGTAACATGTCCCGTGTATATTAAACCATCAGGGGAACACACTCTCCTCACATATACTGTTCTGCTGGTAACATATCCTGTGTGTATTAAACCATCAGGGCAACACACTCTCCTCACTTATACTGTTCATCTGGTAACATGTCCCGTCAGTATTAAGCCATCAGTGGAACACACTCTCCTCACTTATAAAGTTCACTTGGTGAAATGCCCCGTGTGTATTAAACAATCAGGGGAACACACTCTCCTCACTTATACAGTTCACTTGGTGACATGTCCCGTGCGTGTTAAACCATCAGGTGAACACAATCTCCTCACTTATACTGTTCACCTGGTAACATGTCCCGTGTATATTAAACCATCAGGGGAACACACTCTCCTCACTTATACTGTTCACCTGGTAACATGTCCCGTGTATATTAAAACATCAGGGGAACACACTCTCCTCACTTATACTGTTCACCTGGTAACATGTCCAGTGTATATTAAACCATCAGGGGAACACACTCTCCTCACTTATACTGTTCACCTGGTAACATGTCCCGTGTATGTTAAACCATCAGGGGAACACACTCTCCTCACCTATACTGTTCACCTGGTGACACGTCCCGTCAGTATTAAGCCATCAGGGGAACACACTCTCCTCACTTATACAGTTCACTTGGTAACATGTCCCGTGTATATTAAACAATCTGGTGAACACACTCTCCTCACTTATACTGTTCACCTGGTAACATGTCCCGTGTATATTAAACAATCAGGGGAACACACTCTCCTCACTTATACTGTTCACCTGGCAACATGTCCCGTAATATTAATCAATCTTGTGAACACACTCTCCTCACTTATACTGTTCACCTGGTGACATGTCCCGTGTGTATTAAACAATCAGGGGAACACACTCTCCTCACTTATACTGTTCACCTGGTAACATGTCCCGTGTATATTAAACCATCAGGGGAACATACTGTCCTCACTTATACTGTTCACCTGGTAACATGTCCCGTGTATACTAAACAATCAGGGGAACACACTCTCCTCACTTATACTGTTCACCTGGTAACATGTCCCGTGTATATTAAACCATCAGGGGAACATACTGTCCTCACTTATACTGTTCACCTGGTAACATGTCCCGTGTATATTAAACAATCAGGGGAATACACTCTCCTCACTTACACTGTTCACCTGGTAACATGTCCCGTGTATATTAAACCATAAGGGGAACACACTCTCCTCGCTTATACTGTTCACCTGGAAACATGTCCCGTGCATATTAAACCATCAGGGGAACACACTCTCCTCACTTATACTGTTCATCTGGTAACATGTCCCGTCAGTATTAAACCATCAGTGGAACACTCTCTCCTCACTTATACTATTCACCTGGTAACATGTCCTGTTTGCATTAAACCATCAGGGGAACACACTCTCCTCACTTATATTGTTTAGCTGGTAACATATCCTGTGTGTATTAAACCATCAGGGGAACACACTCTCCTCACCTATACTGTTCACCTGGAAACGTGTCACGTGAATATTAAATCATCAGTGGAAAGCACTCTCCTCACTTAGACTTTTCTCTTTTTAACATATCCCGTGCGTATTAAACAAACAGGGGAACACATTCTCCTCACTTATACTGTTGACCTGGTAACATGTCCCGTGTGTATTAAACGATCAGGGGAAGACATTCCCCTCACTTTTTCTGTTCACTTGGTAACATGTCCCGTGCGTATTAAACAAACAGGGCAACACACTCTCCTCACTAATACTGTTCACCTGGTAACATGTCCCGTGTATATTAAACCATCAAAGGAACACACTGTCCTCACTTATACTGTTCACCTGGTAACATGTCCTGTGTATATTAAAACATCAGGGGAACACACTCTCCTCACTTACACTGTTCACCTGGTAACATGTCCCGTGTGCATTAAACAATCAGGGGAGCACACTCTCCTCACTTATACTGTTCACCTGATAACATGTCCCGTGTGTATTAAACCATCAGGGGAACACATCCTCCTCACTTATACTGTTCAACTGGTAACATGCCCTGTGTATATTAAACCATCAGGGGAACACACTCTCCTCACTTATACTGTTCACCTGGTAACATGTCCCGTGTATATTAAACCATCAAGGGAACACACTCTACTCACTTATACTGTTCAACTGGTAACATATCCCGTGTATATTAAACCATCAGGGGAACATACTCTCCTCACTTATGCTGTTCACCTGGTAACATATCCCGTGTATATTAAACCATCAGGGGAACACACTCTCCTCACATATACTGTTCACCGGGTAACATGTCGCGTGTATATTAAACCATCAGGGGAACACACTCTCCTCACTTATACTGTTCACCTGGTAACATATCCCGTGTATATTAAACCATCAGGGGAACACACTCTCCTCACATATACTGTTCACCGGGTAACATGTCGCGTGTATATTAAACCATCAGGGGAACACTCTCTCCTCACATATACTGTTCACCTGGTAACATGTCCCGTGTATATTAAACCATCAGGGGAACACACTCTCCTCACATATACTGTTCACCGGGTAACATGTCGCGTGTATATTAAACCATCAGGGGAACACACTCTCCTCACTTATACTGTTCACCTGGTAACATATCCCGTGTATTTTAAACAATCAGGGGAAAACACTCTCCTCACATATACTGTTCACCTGGTAACATGTCCCGTGTATATTAAACCATCAGGGGAACACACTCTCCTCGCTTATACTGTTCACCTGGAAACATGTCCTGTGTATATTAAACCATCAGGGGAAAGCACTCTCCTCACTTAGACTTTTCTCCTGGTAACATGTCCCGTGCGTATTAAACCATCAGGGGAACACACTCTCCTCACTTATACTGTTCATCTGCTAACATGTCCCGTCAGTATTAAACCATCAGTGGAACACTCTCTCCTCACTTATACTCTTCACCTGGTAACATGTCCTGTTTGCATTAAGCCATCAGGGGAACACACTCTCCTCACTGAGACTGTTCATCTGGTAACATATCCTGTGTGTATTAAACCATCAGGGGAACACACTCTCCTCACTGAGACTGTTCATCTGGTAACATGTCCAGTCAGTATTAAACCATCAGGGGAACACACTCTCCTCACTTAAACTGTGCACCTGGAAACATGTCCCGTGAATATTAAACCATCAGGGGAAAGCACTCTCGTCACTTAGACTTTTCTCTTTTTAACATGTCCCGTACGTATTGAACAAACAGGGAAACACATTCTCCTCACTTATACTGTTCATCCGGTAACATGTCCCGTGTGTATTAAACAATCAGGGTACACACTCTCCTCACTAATACTGTTCACCCGGTAACATGTCCTGTGTATATTAAACCATCAATGGAACACACTGTCCTCACTTATACTGTTCACCTGGTGACATGTCCTGTGTATATTAAAACATCAGGGGAACACACGCTCCTCACTAACACTGTTCACCTGGTAACATGTCCCATGTGCATTAAACAATCAGGGGAGCACACTCTCCTCACTTATACTGTTCACCTGATAACATGTCCCGTGTGTATTAAACCATCAGGGGAACACAATCTCCTCACTTATACTGTTCAACTGGTAACATGCCCTGTGTATATTAAACCATCAGGGGAACACACTCTCCTCACTTATACTGTTCACCTGGTAACATGTCCCGTGTATATTAAACCATCAGGGGAACACACTCTCCTCATTTATACTGTCATCTGGTAACATGTCCCGTCATTATTAAACCATCAGGGGAACACACTCCCCTCACTTATACTGTTCACATGGTGACATGTCCCGTGTGTATTAAACAATCAGGGGAACAAACTCTCCTCACTTATACAGTTCACCCGGTGACATGTCCCGTGTGTATTAAACAATCAGGGGAACACACTCTCCTCACTTATACTGTTCACCTGGTAACATGTCCTGTGTATATTAAACCATCAGCGGAACACACTCTCCTCAATTATACTGTTCATCTGGTAACATGTCCCGTGCGTGTTAAACCATCAAGGGAACACAATCTCCTCACTTATACTGTTCATCTGGTAACATGTCCCGTGTATATTAAACAATCAGGGGAACACACTCTCCTCACTAATCCTGTTCACCTGGTGACATGTCACGTGTATATTAAACCATCAGGGGAACACACTCTCCTCAATTACACTGTTCACCTGCTGACATGTCCCGGGTATAGTAAAACATCAGGGGAACACACTCTCCTCACTTATACTGTTCACCTGGTGACATGTCCCGTGTGTATTAAACAATCAGGGGATCACACTCTCCTCAATTACACTGTTCACCTGCTGACATGTCCCGGGTATATTAAAACATCAGGGGAACACACTCTCCTCACTTATACTGTTCACCTGGCAACATGTCCCGTGAGCATTAAACAATCTGGGGAACACACTCTCCTCACTTATACTGTTCACCTGGTGACATGTCCCGTGTATATTAAACCATCAGGGGAACACACTCTCCTCACTTATACTGTTCACCTGGTAACATGTCCTGTGTGCATTAAACCATCAGGGGAACACACTCTCCTCACTTATACTGTTCACCTGGTGACATGTCCCGTGTGTATTAAACAATCAGGGGAACACGCTCTCCTCACTTATACTGTTCACCTGGTAACATGTCCCGTGTGTATTAAACAATCAGGGGAACACGCTCTCCTCACTTATACTGTTCACCTGGTAAAATGTCCAGAGTATATTAAACCATCAGGGGAACACATTCTCCTCACTTATACTGTTCACCTGGAAACATGTCCTGTGAATATTAAACCATCAGGGGAAAGCACTCTCCTCACTTAGACTTTTCTCCTGGTAACATGTCCCGTGCGTATTAAACCATCAGGGGAACACACTCTCCTCACTTATACTGTTCATCTGGTAACATGTCCCGTCAGTATTAAACCATCAGGGGAACACACTCTCCTCACTTATACTGTTCACCTGGTGACATGTCCCGTGTGTATTAAACAATCAGGGGAACACATTCTCCTCACTTATACTGTTCACCTGGTAACATGTCCCGTGAGTATTAAACAATCAGGGGAACACACTCTCCTCACTTATACTGCTCACCTGGTAACATGTCCAGAATATATTAAACCATCAGGGGAACACATTCTCCTCACTTATACTGTTCACCTGGAAACATGTCCTGTGAATATTAAACCATCAGGGGAAAGCACTCTCCTCACTTAGACTTTTCTCCTGGTAACATGTCCCGTGCGTATTAAACCATCAGGGGAACACACTCTCCTCACTTATACTGTTCATCTGGTAACATGTCCCGTCAGTATTAAACCATCAGGGGAACACACTCTCCTCACTGAGACTGTTTATCTGGTAACATGTCCCGTCAGTATTAAACCATCAGGAGAACACATTCTCCTCACTTATACTGTTCACCTGGAAACATGTCACGTGAATATTAAACCATCAGGGGAAAGCACTCTGCTCACTTAGACTTTTCTCTTTTTAACATATCCCGTGCGTATTAAACAATCAGGGGAACACATTCTCCTCACTTATACTGTTGACCTGGTAACTTGTCCCGTGCGTATTAAACAAACAGGGGAACACATTCTCCTCACTTACACGGTTCACCTGGTAACATGTCCCGAGCGTATTAAACAATCTGGGTACACACTCTCCTCACTAATACTGTTCACCTGGTAACATGTCCCGTGTATATTAAACCATCAATGGAACACACTGTCCTCACTTATACTGTTCACCTGGTAACATGTCCTGTGTATATTAAAACATCAGGGAAACAGACTCTCCTCACTTACACAGTTCACCTGGTAACATATCCCGTGTGCATTAAAGAATCAGGGGGCACACTCTCATCACTTATACTGTTCACCTGGTAACATGTCCCATGTGTATTAAACCATCAGGGGAACACAATCTCCTCACTTATACTGTTCAACTGGTAACATGCCCTGTGTATATTAAACCATCATGGGAACACACTCTCCTCACTTATACTGTTCACCTGGTAACATGTCCCGTGTATATTAAACGATCAGGGGAAAACACTCATCTCACTTATACTGTTCACCTGGTCACATGTCCCGTGTATATTAATCCATCAGGGGAACACACTCTCCTCACTTATACTGTTCACCGGGTAACATGTCCCGTGTATATTAAACCATCAGGGGAACACACTCTCCTCACTTATACTGTTCATCTGGTAACATGTCCCGTCAGTATTAAACCATCAGGGGAACACACTCTCCTCACTTATACTGTTCACCTGGTAACATGTCCTTTGAATATTTAACCATCAGGGGAAAACATTCTGCTCACTTATCCTATTCACATGGTGACATGTTCCGTGTGTATTAAACAATCAGGGGAACAGACTCTCCTCACTTATACTGTTCACCTGGTAACATGTCCCGTGTATATTAAACCATCAGGGGAACAGACTCTCCTCACTTATACTGTTCACCTGGTAACATGTCCCGTGTATATTAAACCATCAGGGGAACAGACTCTCCTCACTTATACTGTTCACCTGGTAACATGTCCCGTGTATATTAAACCATCAGGGGAACAGACTCTCCTCACTTATACTGTTCACCTGGTAACATGTCCCGTGTATATTAAACAATCAGGGGAACAGACTCTCCTCACTTATACTGTTCACCTGGTAACATGTCCCGTGTATATTAAACCATCAGGGGAACAGACTCTCCTCACTTATACTGTTCACCTGGTAACATGTCCCGTGTATATTAAACCATCAGGGGAACACACTCTCCTCACTTATACTGTTCACCTGGGAACATGTGCCGTGTATATTAAACCATCAGGGGAACACACTCTCCTCACTTATACTTTTCAGCTGGTAACATGTCCCGTGTATATTAAACCATCAGGGGAACACACTCTCCTCACTTATACTGTTCATCTGGTAACATGTCCCGTCAGTATTAAACCATCAGGGGAACACACTCTCCTCACTTATACTGTTCACCTGGTAACATGTCCTTTGAATATTTAACCATCAGGGGAAAACATTCTGCTCACTTATCCTATTCACATGGTGACATGTTCCGTGTGTATTAAACAATCAGGGGAACAGACTCTCCTCACTTATACTGTTCACCTGGTAACATGTCCCGTGTATATTAAACCATCAGGGGAACAGACTCTCCTCACTTATACTGTTCACCTGGTAACATGTCCCGTGTATATTAAACCATCAGGGGAACAGACTCTCCTCACTTATACTGTTCACCTGGTAACATGTCCCGTGTATATTAAACCATCAGGGGAACAGACTCTCCTCACTTATACTGTTCACCTGGTAACATGTCCCGTGTATATTAAACAATCAGGGGAACAGACTCTCCTCACTTATACTGTTCACCTGGTAACATGTCCCGTGTATATTAAACCATCAGGGGAACAGACTCTCCTCACTTATACTGTTCACCTGGTAACATGTCCCGTGTATATTAAACCATCAGGGGAACACACTCTCCTCACTTATACTGTTCACCTGGGAACATGTGCCGTGTATATTAAACCATCAGGGGAACACACTCTCCTCACTTATCCTGTTCACCTGGTGACATTTCCCGTCAGTATTAAACAATCAGGGGAACACACTCTCCTCACTTATACTGTTCACCTGGCAATATGTCCCGTGTATATTAAACCATCAGGGGAACACACTCTCCTCACTTATACTGTTCACCTGGCAACATGTCCCGTGCGTGTTAAACCATCAGGGGAACACACTCTCCTCACTTATACTGTTCAGCTGGTAACATGTCCCGTGTATATTAAACCATCAGGGGAACACACTCTCCTCACTTATCCTGTTCACCTGGTAACATGTCCCGTGTATATTAAACCATCAGGGGAACACACTCTCCTCACTTATACTGTTCACCTGGCAACATGTCCCGTGCGTGTTAAACCATCAGGGGAGCACACTCTCCTCACTTATACTGTTCACCTGGTAACATGTCCTGTGTATATTAAACCATCAGGGGAACACACTCTCCTCACTTATACTGTTCACCTGGTAACATGTCCCGTGTATATTAAACCATCAGGGGAACACACTCTCCTCACTTATACGGTTCACCTGGTGACATGTCCTGTGTGTATTAAACAATCAGGGGATCACACTCTCCTCACTTATACTGTTCACCTGGTAACATGTCCCGTGTGTATTAAACAATCAGGGGAACACATTCTCCTCACTTATACTGTTCACCTGGTAACATGTCCCGTGAGTATTAAACAATCAGGGGAACACACTCTCCTCACTTATACTGTTCACCTGATAGCATGTCCCGTGTATATTAAACCATCAGGGGAACACACTCTCCTCACTTATACTGTTCACCTGGCAACATGTCCCGTGCGTGTTAAACCATCAGGGGAACACACTCTCCTCACTTATACTGTTCACCTGGTAACATGTCCCGTGTGTATTAAACAATCAGGGGAACACACTCTCCTCACTTATACTGTTCACCTGGAAACATGTCCTGTGAATATTAAACCATCAGGGGAAAGCACTCTCCTCACTTAGACTTTTCTCCTGGTAACATGTCCCGTGCGTATTAAACCATCAGGGGAACACACTCTCCTCACTTATACTGTTCATCTGGTAACAGGTCCCGTCAGTATTAAACCATCAGGGTACACACTCTCCTCACTAATACTGTTCACCTGGTAACATGTCCTGTGTATATTAAAACATCAGGGGAACACACGCCCCTCACTAACACTGTTCACCTGGTAACATGTCCTGTGTATATTAAACCATCAATGGAACACACTGTCCTCACTTATACTGTTCACCTGGTAACATGTCCCGTGTGCATTAAACAATCAGGGGAGCACACTCTCCTCACTTATACTGTTCACCTGATAACATGTCCCGTGTGTATTAAACCATCACGGGAACACAATCTCCTCACTTATACTGTTCAACTGGTAACATGCCCTGTGTATATTAAACCATCAGGGGAACACACTCTCCTCACTTATACTGTTCACCTGCTAACATGTCCCGTGTATATTAAACCATCAGGGGAACACACTCTCCTCATTTATACTGTCATCTGGTAACATGTCCCGTCATTATTAAACCATCAGGGGAACACACTCCCCTCACTTATACTGTTCACATGGTGACATGTCCCGTGTGTATTAAACAATCAGGGGAACAAACTCTCCTCACTTATACAGTTCACCCGGTGACATGTCCCGTGTGTATTAAACAATCAGGGGAACACACTCTCCTCACTTATACTGTTCACCTGGTAACATGTCCTGTGTATATTAAACCATCAGCGGAACGCACTCTCCTCAATTATACTGTTCATCTGGTAACATGTCCCGTGCGTGTTAAACCATCAAGGGAACACAATCTCCTCACTTATACTGTTCACCTGGTGACATGTCCCGTGTGTATTAAACAATCAGGGGATCACACTCTCCTCAATTACACTGTTCACCTGCTGACATGTCCCGGGTATATTAAAACATCAGGGGAACACACTCTCCTCACTTATACTGTTCACCTGGCAACATGTCCCGTGAGCATTAAACAATCTGTGGAACACACTCTCCTCACTTATACTGTTCACCTGGTAACATGTCCTGTGTATATTAAACCATCAATGGAACACACTGTCCTCACTTATACTGTTCACCTGGTAACATGTCCCGTGTGCATTAAACAATCAGGGGAGCACACTCTCCTCACTTATACTGTTCACCTGATAACATGTCCCGTGTGTATTAAACCATCACGGGAACACAATCTCCTCACTTATACTGTTCAACTGGTAACATGCCCTGTGTATATTAAACCATCAGGGGAACACACTCTCCTCACTTATACTGTTCACCTGCTAACATGTCCCGTGTATATTAAACCATCAGGGGAACACACTCTCCTCATTTATACTGTCATCTGGTAACATGTCCCGTCATTATTAAACCATCAGGGGAACACACTCCCCTCACTTATACTGTTCACATGGTGACATGTCCCGTGTGTATTAAACAATCAGGGGAACAAACTCTCCTCACTTATACAGTTCACCCGGTGACATGTCCCGTGTGTATTAAACAATCAGGGGAACACACTCTCCTCACTTATACTGTTCACCTGGTAACATGTCCTGTGTATATTAAACCATCAGCGGAACGCACTCTCCTCAATTATACTGTTCATCTGGTAACATGTCCCGTGCGTGTTAAACCATCAAGGGAACACAATCTCCTCACTTATACTGTTCACCTGGTGACATGTCCCGTGTGTATTAAACAATCAGGGGATCACACTCTCCTCAATTACACTGTTCACCTGCTGACATGTCCCGGGTATATTAAAACATCAGGGGAACACACTCTCCTCACTTATACTGTTCACCTGGCAACATGTCCCGTGAGCATTAAACAATCTGTGGAACACACTCTCCTCACTTATACTGTTCACCTGGCAACATGTCCCGTGAGCATTAAACAATCTGGGGAACACACTCTCCTCACTTATACTGTTCACCTGGTAACATGTCCTGTGTATATTGAACCATCAGGGGAACACACTCTCCTCACTTATCCTGTTCACCTGGTGACATGTCCCGTCAGTATTAAACAATCAGGGGAACACACTCTCCTCACTTATACTGTTCACCTGGCAATACGTCCCGTGTATATTAAACCATCAGGGGAACACACTCTCCTCACTTATACTGTTCACCTGGTAACATGTCCCGTGTGTATTAAACAATCAGGGGATCACACTCTCCTCACTTATACGGTTCACCTGGTAACATGTCCCGTGTATATTCAACCATCAGGGGAACACACTCTCCTCACTTATACTGTTCACCTGGCAATACGTCCCGTGTATATTAAACCATCAGGGGAACACACTCTCCTCACTTATACTGTTCACCTGGTAACATGTCCCGTGAGTATTAAACAATCAGGGGAACACACCCTCCTCACTTATACTGTTCACCTGATAGCATGTCCCGTGTATATTAAACCATCAGGGGAACACACTCTCCTCACTTATACTGTTCACCTGGCAACATGTCCCGTGCGTGTTAAACCATCAGGGGAACACACTCTCCTCACTTATACTGTTCACCTGGTAACATGTCCCGTGTGTATTAAACAATCAGGGGAACACACTCTCCTCACTTATACTGTTCACCTGGAAACATGTCCTGTGAATATTAAACAATCAGGGGAAAGCACTCTCCTCACTTAGACTTTTCTCCTGGTAACATGTCCCGTGCGTATTAAACCATCAGGGGAACACACTCTCCTCACTTATACTTTTCATCTGGTAACAGGTCCCGTCAGTATTCAACCATCAGGGTACACACTCTCCTCACTAATACTGTTCACCTGGTAACATGTCCTGTGTATATTAAAACATCAGGGGAACACACGCTCCTCACTAACACTTTTCACCTGGTAACATGTCCTGTGTATATTAAACCATCAATGGAACACACTGTCCTCACTTATAATGTTCACCTGGTAACATGTCCCGTGTGCATTAAACAATCAGGGGAGCACACTCTCCTCACTTATACTGTTCACCTGATAACATGTCCCGTGTGTATTAAACCATCACGGGAACACAATCTCCTCACTTATACTGTTCAACTGGTAACATGCCCTGTGTATATTAAACCATCAGGGGAACACACTCTCCTCACTTATACTGTTCATCTGGTAACAGGTCCCATCATTATTAAACCATCAGGGGAACACACTCCTCTCACTTATACTGTTCACATGGTGACATGTCCCGTGTGTATTAAACAATCAGGGGAACAAACTCTCCTCACTTATACTGTTCACCTGGTAACATGTCCTGTGTATATTAAACCATCAGCGGAACACACTCTCCTCAATTATACTGTTCATCTGGTAACATGTCCCGTGCGTGTTAAACCATCAAGGGAACACACTCTCCTCACTAATCCTGTTCACCTGGTGACATGTCACGTGTATATTAAACCATCAGGGGAACACACTCTCCTCACTTATACTGTTCACCTGGTAACATGTCCTGAGTGCATTAAACAATCTGGGGAACACACTCTCCTCACTTATACTGTTCACCTGGTGACATGTCCCGGGTATATTAAAACATCAGGGGAACACACTCTCCTCACTTATACTGTTCACCTGGCAACATGTCCCGTGAGCATTAAACAATCTGGGGAACACACTCTCCTCACTTATACTGTTCACCTGGTGACATGTCCTGTGTGCATTAAACAATCTGGGGAACACACTCTCCTCACTTATACTGTTCACCTGGTGACATGTCCCGGGTATATTAAAACATCAGGGGAACACACTCTCCTCACTTATACTGTTCACCTGGCAACATGTCCCGTGAGCATTAAACAATCAGGGGAACACACTCTCCTCAATTACACTGTTCACCTGCTGACATGTCCCGGGTATATTAAAACATCAGGGGAACACACTCTCCTCACTTATACTGTTCACCTGGCAACATGTCCCGTGAGCATTAAACAATCTGGGGAACACACTCTCCTCACTTATACTGTTCACCTGGTGACATGTCCCGTGTATATTAAACCATCAGGGGAACACACTCTCCTCACTTATACTGTTCACCTGGTAACATGTCCTGTGTGCATTAAACCATCAGGGGAACACACTCTCCTCACTTATACTGTTCACCTGGTGACATGTGCCGTGTGTATTAAACAATCAGGGGAACACATTCTCCTCACTTATACTGTTCACCTGGTAACATGTCCCCTGAGTATTAAACAATCAGGGGAACACACTCTCCTCACTTATACTGTTCACCTGGTAACATGTCCAGAGTATATTAAACCATCAGGGGAACACATTCTCCTCACTTATACTGTTCACCTGGAAACATGTCCTGTGTATATTGAACCATCAGGGGAACACACTCTCCTCACTTATCCTGTTCACCTGGTGACATGTCCCGTCAGTATTAAACAATCAGGGGAACACACTCTCCTCACTTATACTGTTCACCTGGCAATATGTCCCGTGTATATTAAACCATCAGGGGAACACACTCTCCTCACTTATACTGTTCACCTGGTAACATGTCCCGTGTGTATTAAACAATAAGGGGATCACACTCTCCTCACTTATACTGTTCACCTGGTAACATGTCCCGTGTGTATTAAACAATCAGGGGAACACACTCTCCTCACTTATACTGTTCACCTGGTAACATGTCCCGTGAGTATTAAACAATCAGGGGAACACACTCTCCTCACTTTTCCTGTTCACCTGATAGCATGTCCCGTGTATATTAAACCATCAGGGGAACACACTCTCCTCACTTATACTGTTCACCTGGCAACATGTCCCGTGCGTGTTAAACCATCAGGGGAACACACTCTCCTCACTTATACTGTTCACCTGGTAACATGTCCCGTGTGTATTAAACAATCAGGGGAACACACTCTCCTCACTTATACTGTTCACCTGGAAACATGTCCTGTGAATATTAAACCATCAGGGGAAAGCACTCTCCTCACTTAGACTTTTCTCCTGGTAACATGTCCCGTGCGTATTAAACCATCAGGGGAACACACTCTCCTCACTTATACTGTTCATCTGGTAACAGGTCCCGTCAGTATTAAACCATCAGGGGAACACACTCTCCTCACTGAGACTGTTTATCTGGTAACATGTCCGGTCAGTATTAAACCATCAGGAGAACACATTCTCCTCACTTATACTGTTCACCTGGAAACATGTCACGTGAATATTAAACCATCAGGGGAAAGCACTCTGCTCACTTAGACTTTTCTCTTTTTAACATATCCCGTGCGTATTAAACAATCAGGGGAACACATTCTCCTCACTTATACTGTTGACCTGGCAACATGTCCCGTGCGTATTAAACAAACAGGGGAACACATTCTCCTCACTTACACGGTTCACCTGGTAACATGTCCCGAGCGTATTAAACAATCTGGGTACACACGCTCCTCACTAATACTGTTCACCTGGTAACATGTCCTGTGTATATTAAACCATCAATGGAACAGACTCTCCTCACTTACACAGTTCACCTGGTAACATATCCCGTGTGCATTAAAGAATCAGGGGGCACACTCTCATCACTTATACTGTTCACCTGGTAACATGTCCCATGTGTATTAAACCATCAGGGGAACACAATCTCCTCACTTATACTGTTCAACTGGTAACATGCCCTGTGTATATTAAACCATCAGGGGAACACACTCTCCTCACTTATACTGTTCACCTGGTAACATGTCCCGTGTATATTAAACGATCAGGGGAAAACACTCATCTCACTTATACTGTTCACCTGGTCACATGTCCCGTGTATATTAATCCATCAGGGGAACACACTCTCCTCACTTATACTGTTCACAGGGTAACATGTCCCGTGTATATTAAACCATCAGGGGAACAAACTCTCCTCACTTCTCCTGTTCATCTGGTAACATGTCCCGTCAGTATTAAACCATCAGGGGAACACACTGTCCTCACTTATACTGTTCACCTGGCAACATGTCCTTTGAATATTTAACCATCAGGGGAAAACATTCTGCTCACTTATCCTGTTCACATGGTGACATGTGCCGTGTGTATTAAACAATCAGGGGAACAGACTCTCCTCACTTATACTGTTCACCTGGTAACATGTCCCGTGTATATTAAACCATCAGGGGAACAGACTCTCCTCACTTATACTGTTCACCTGGTAACATGTCCCGTGTATATTAAACCATCAGGGGAACACACTCTCCACACTTATACTGTTCACCTGGGAACATGTGCCGTGTATATTAAACCTTCAGGGGAACACACTCTCCTCACTTATACTGTTCAGCTGGTGACATGTCCCGTGTATATTAAACCATCAGGGGAACACACTCTCCTCACTTATCCTGTTCACCTGGTAACATGTCCCGTCAGTATTAAACAATCAGGGGAACACACTCTCCTCACTTATACTGTTCACCTGGCAATATGTCCCGTGTATATTAAACCATCAGGGGAACACACTCTCCTCACTTATACTGTTCACCTGGTAACATGTCTCGTGTGTATTAAACAATCAGGGGAACACACTCTCCTCACTTATCCTGTTCACCTGGTGACATGTCCCGTCAGTATTAAACAATCAGGGGAACACACTCTCCTCACTTATACTGTTCACCTGGCAATATGTCCCGTGTATATCAAACCATCAGGGGAACACACTCTCCTCACTTATACTGTTCAGCTGGTAACATGTCCCGTGTATATTAAACCATCAGGGGAACACACTCTCCTCACTTATCCTGTTCACCTGGTGACATGTCCCGTCAGTATTAAACAATCAGGGGAACACACTCTCCTCACTTATACTGTTCACCTGGCAATATGTCCCGTGTATATCAAACCATCAGGGGAACACACTCTCCTCACTTATACTGTTCAGCTGGCAACATGTCCCGTGCGTGTTAAACCATCAGGGGAACACACTCTCCTCACTTATACTGTTCAGCTGGTAACATGTCCCGTGTATATTAAACAATCAGGGGAACACACTCTCCTCACTTATACTGTTCACCTGGTAACATGTCCCGTGTGTATTAAACCATCAGGGGAACACACTCTGCTCACTTATACTGTTCACCTGGTAACATGTCCTGTGAATATTAAACCATCAGGGGAACACACTCTCCTCACTTATACTGTTCACCTGGTAACATGTCCCGTGTGTATTAAACAATCAGGGGAACACACTCTCCTCACTTATACTGTTCACCTGGTAACATGTCCCGTGTTTATTAAACCATCAGGGGAACACACTCTCCTCACTTATACTGTTCACCTGGTGATATGTCCCGTGTATATTAAACCATCAGGGGAACACACTCTCCTCACTTATACTGTTCACCTGGTAACATGTCCCGTGTATATTAAACCATCAGGGGAACACACTCTCCTCACTTATCCTGTTCACCTGGTAACATGTCCCGTGTATATTAAACCATCAGGGGAACACACTCTCCTCACTTATCCTGTTCACCTGGTAACATGTCCCGTGTATATTAAACCATCAGGGGAACACACTCTCCTCACTTATCCTGTTCACCTGGTGACATGTCCCGTCAGTATTAAACAATCAGGGGAACACACTCTCCTCACTTATACTGTTCAACTGGCAATATGTCCCGTGTATATTAAACCATCAGGGGAACACACTCTCCTCACTTATACTGTTCACCTGGTAACATGTCCCGTGTGTATTAAACAATCAGGGGATCACACTCTCCTCACTTATACTGTTCACCTGGTAACATGTCCTGTGTATATTGAACCATCAGGGGAACACACTCTCCTCACTTATCCTGTTCACCTGGTGACATGTCCCGTCAGTATTAAACAATCAGGGGAACACACTCTCCTCACTTATACTGTTCAACTGGCAATATGTCCCGTGTATATTAAACCATCAGGGGAACACACTCTCCTCACTTATACTGTTCACCTGGTAACATGTCCCGTGTGTATTAAACAATCAGGGGATCACACTCTCCTCACTTATACTGTTCACCTGGTAACATGTCCCGTGTGTATTAAACAATCAGGGGAACACACTCTCCTCAATTATACTGTTCACCTGGAAACATGTCCTGTGAATATTAAACCATCAGGGGAAAGCACTCTCCTCACTTAGACTTTTCTCCTGGTAACATGTCCCGTGCGTATTAAACCATCAGGGGAACACACTCTCCTCACTTATACTGTTCATCTGGTAACAGGTCCCGTCAGTATTAAACCATCAGGGGAACACACTCTCCTCACTGAGACTGTTTATCTGGTAACATGTCCCGTCAGTATTAAACCATCAAGAGAACACATTCTCCTCACTTATACTGTTCACCTGGAAACATGTCACGTGAATATTAAACCATCAGGGGAAAGCACTCTGCTCACTTAGACTTTTCTCTTTTTAACATATCCCGTGCGTATTAAACAATCAGGGGAACACATTCTCCTCACTTATACTGTTGACCTGGTAACATGTCCCGTGCGTATTAAACAAACAGGGGAACACATTCTCCTCACTTACACGGTTCACCTGGTAACATGTCCCGAGCGTATTAAACAATCTGGGTACACACGCTCCTCACTAATACTGTTCACCTGGTAACATGTCCTGTGTATATTAAACCATCAATGGAACAGACTCTCCTCACTTACACAGTTCACCTGGTAACATATCCTGTGTGCATTAAAGAATCAGGGGGCACACTCTCATCACTTATACTGTTCACCTGGTAACATGTCCCATGTATATTAAACCATCAGGGGAACACAATCTCCTCACTTATACTGTTCAACTGGTAACATGCCCTGTGTATATTAAACCATCAGGGGAACACACTCTCATCACTTATACTGTTCACCTGGTAACATGTCCCGTGTATATTAAACGATCAGGGGAAAACACTCATCTCACTTATACTGTTCACCTGGTCACATGTCCCGTGTATATTAATCCATCAGGGGAACCCACTCTCCTCACTTATACTGTTCACCGGGTAACATGTCCCGTGTATATTAAACCATCAGGGGAACACACTCTCCTCACTTCTCCTGTTCATCTGGTAACATGTCCCGTCAGTATTAAACCATCAGGGGAACACACTCTCCTCACTTATACTGTTCACCTGGTAACATGTCCTTTGAATATTTAACCATCAGGGGAAAACATTCTGCTCACTTATCCTGTTCACATGGTGACATGTGCCGTGTGTATTAAACAATCAGGGGAACAGACTCTCCTCACTTATACTGTTCACCTGGTAACATGTCCCGTGTATATTAAACCATCAGGGGAACAGACTCTCCTCACTTATACTGTTCACCTGGTAACATGTCCCGTGTATATTAAACCATCAGGGGAACACACTCTCCACACTTATACTGTTCACCTGGGAACATGTGCCGTGTATATTAAACCTTCAGGGGAACACACTCTCCTCACTTATACTGTTCAGCTGGTAACATGTCCCGTGTATATTAAACCATCAGGGGAACACACTCTCCTCACTTATCCTGTTCACCTGGTGACATGTCCCGTCAGTATTAAACAATCAGGGGAACACACTCTCCTCACTTATACTGTTCACCTGGCAATATGTCCCGTGTATATTAAACCATCAGGGGAACACACTCTCCTCACTTATACTGTTCACCTGGCAACATGTCCCGTGCGTGTTAAACCATCAGGGGAACACACTCTCCTCACTTATACTGTTCAGCTGGTAACATGTCCCGTGTATATCAAACCATCAGGGGAACACACTCTCCTCACTTATCCTGTTCACCTGGTAACATGTCACATGTGTATTAAACCATCAGGGGAACACACTCTCCTCACTTATCCTGTTCACCTGGTGACATGTCCCGTCAGTATTAAACAATCAGGGGAACACACTCTCCTCACTTATACTGTTCACCTGGTAACATGTCACATGTGTATTAAACCATCAGGGGAACACACTCTCCTCACTTATCCTGTTCACCTGGTGACATGTCCCGTCAGTATTAAACAATCAGGGGAACACACTCTCCTCACTTATACTGTTCACCTGGCAATATGTCCCGTGTATATTAAACCATCAGGGGAACACACTCTCCTCACTTATACTGTTCATCTGGTGACATGTCTCGTGTGTATTAAACAATCAGGGGAGCACACTCTCCTCACTTATACTGTTCACCTGGTAACATGTCCTGTGCATATTGAACCATCAGGGGAACACACTCTCCTCACTTATCCTGTTCACCTGGTGACATGTCCCGTCAGTATTAAACAATCAGGGGAACACACTCTCCTCACTTATACTGTTCACCTGATAGCATGTCCCGTGTATATTAAACCATCAGGGGAACACACTCTCCTCACTTATTCTGTTCACCTGGTAACATGTCCCGTCAGTATTAAACAATCAGGGGAACACACTCTCCTCACTTATACTGTTCACCTGGTAACATGTCCCGTGTGTATTAAACAATCAGGGGATCACACTCTCCTCACTTATACTGTTCACCTGGTAACATGTCCCGTGTGTATTAAACAATCAGGGGAACACACTCTCCTCACTTATACTGTTCACCTGGTAACATGTCCCGTGAGTATTAAACAATCAGTGGAACACACTCTCCTCACTTATACTGTTCACCTGATAGCATGTCCCGTGAATATTAAACCATCAGGGGAACACACTCTCCTCACTTATACTGTTCACCTGGTAACATGTCCCGTGAGTATTAAACAATCAGGGGAACACACTCTCCTCACTTATACTGTTCACCTGATAGCATGTCCCGTGTATATTAAACCATCAGGGGAACACACTCTTCTCACTTATACTGTTCACCTGGCAACATGTCCCGTGCGTGTTAAACCATCAGGGGAACACACTCTCCTCACTTATACTGTTCACCTGGTAACATGTAACGTGTGCATTAAACAATCAGGGGAACACACTCTCCTCACTTATACTGTTCACCTGGAAACATGTCCTGTGAATATTAAACCATCAGGGGAAAGCACTCTCCTCACTTAGACTTTTCTCCTGGTAACATGTCCCGTGCGTATTAAACCATCAGGGGAACACACTCTCCTCACTTATACTGTTCATCTGGTAACATGTCCCGTCAGTATTAAACCATCAGGGGAACACACTCTCCTCACTGAGACTGTTTATCTGGTAACATGTCCCGTCAGTATTAAACCATCAGGAGAACACATTATCCTAACTTATACTGTTCACCTGGAAACATGTCACGTGAATATTAAACCATCAGGGGAAAGCACTCTGCTCACTTAGTCTTTTCTCTTTTTAACATATCCCGTGCGTATTAAACAATCAGGGGAACACATTCTCCTCACTTATACTGTTGACCTGGTAACATGTCCCGTGCGTATTAAACAAACAGGGGAACACATTCTCCTCACTTACACGGTTCACCTGGTAACATGTCCCGAGCGTATTAAACAATCTGGGTACACACTCTCCTCACTAATACTGTTCACCTGGTAACATGTCCTGTGTATATTAAACCATCAATGGAACACACTCTCCTCACTTATACTGTTCACCTGGTAACATGTCCTGTGTATATTAAAACATCAGGGGAACAGACTCTCCTCACTTACACAGTTCACCTGGTAACATATCCCGTGTGCATTAAAGAATCAGGGGGCACACTCTCATCACTTATACTGTTCACCTGGTAACATGTCCCATGTGTATTAAACCATCAGGGGAACACACTCTCCTCACTTATACTGTTCACCTGGTAACATGTCCCGTGTATATTAAACGATCAGGGGAAAACACTCATCTCACTTATACTGTTCACCTGGTCACATGTCCCGTGTATATTAATCCATCAGGGGAACACACTCTCCTCACTTATACTGTTCACCGGGTAACATGTCCCGTGTATATTAAACCATCAGGGGAACACACTCTCCTCACTTATACTGTTCATCTGGTAACATGTCCCGTCAGTATTAAACCATCAGGGGAACACACTCTCCTCACTTATACTGTTCACCTGGTAACATGTCCTTTGAATATTTAACCATCAGGGGAAAACATTCTGCTCTCTTATCCTGTTCACATGGTGACATGTGCCGTGTGTATTAAACAATCAGGGGAACAGACTCTCCTCACTTATACTGTTCACCTGGTAACATGTCCCGTGTATATTAAACCATCAGGGGAACAGACTCTCCTCACTTATACTGTTCACCTGGTAACATGTCCCGTGTATATTAAACCATCAGGGGAACACACTCTCCTCACTTATACTGTTCACCTGGGAACATGTGCCGTGTATATTAAACCATCAGGGGAACACACTCTCCTCACTTATCCTGTTCACCTGGTGACAAGTCCCGTCAGTATTAAACAATCAGGGGAACACTCTCTCCTCACTTATACTGTTCACCTGGCAATATGTCCCGTGTATATTAAACCATCAGGGGAACACACTCTCCTCACTTATACTGTTCACCTGGTAACATGTCCCGTGTATATTAAACAATCAGGGGAACACACTCTCCTCACTTATACTGTTCACCTGGTAACATGTCCTGTGTATATTGAACCATCAGGGGAACACACTCTCCTCACTTATCCTGTTCACCTGGTGACATGTCCCGTCAGTATTAAACAATCAGGGGAACACACTCTCCTCACTTATACTGTTCACCTGGCAATATGTCCCGTGTATATTAAACCATCAGGGGAACACACTCTCCTCACTTATACTGTTCACCTGGTAACATGTCCCGTGTGTATTAAACAATCAGGGGATCACACTCTCCTCACTTATACTGTTCACCTGGTAACATGTCCCGTGTATATTAAACCATCAAGGGAACACACTCTACTCACTTATACTGTTCAACTGGTAACATATCCCGTGTATATTAAACCATCAGGGGAACATACTCTCCTCACTTATACTGTTCACCTGGTAACATATCCCGTGTATATTAAACCATCAGGGGAACACACTCTCCTCACATATACTGTTCACCGGGTAACATGTCCCGTGTATATTAAACCATCAGGGGAACACACTCTCCTCACTTATACTGTTCACCTGGTAACATATCCCGTGTATATTAAACCATCAGGGGAACACACTCTCCTCACATATACTGTTCACCGGGTAACATGTCGCGTGTATATTAAACCATCAGGGGAACACTCTCTCCTCACATATACTGTTCACCTGGTAACATGTCCCGTCATATTAAACCATCAGGGGAACACACTCATCTCACTTATACTGTTCACCTGGTAACATGTCCAGTGTATATTAAACCATCAGGGGAACACGTTCTCCTCACTTATACTGTTCACCTGGTAACATGTCCTGTGTATATTAAACAATCAGGGGAACACACGCTCCTCACTAACACTGTTCACCTGGTAACATGTCCCTTGTGTATTAAACCATCAGGGGAACACAATCTCCTCACTTATACTGTTTACCTGGTAACATGTCCTTTGAATATTTCACCATCAGGGGAAATAATTCTGCTCACTTATACTGTTCACATGGTGACTTGTCCCGTGTGTATTAAACAATCAGGGGAACACAATCTCCTCACTTATACAGTTCACCCGGTGACATGTCCCGTGTGTTTTAAACAATCAGGGGAACACACTCTCCTCACTTATACTGTTCACCTGGTAACATGTCCAGTGTATATTAAACCATCAGGGGAACACGTTCTCCTCACTTATACTGTTCACCTGGTAACATGTCCTGTGTGCATTAAACAATCAGGGGAAAACACTCTCCTCACTTACACTGTTCACCTGGTAACATGTCCCGTGTATATTAAACCATCAGGGGAACACACTCTCCTCGCTTATACTGTTCACCTGGAAACATGTCCTGTGAATATTAAACCATCAGGGGAAAGCACTCTCCTCACTTAGACTTTTCTCCTGGTAACATGTCCCGTGCGTATTAAACCATCAGGGGAACACACTCTCCTCACTTATACTGTTCATCTGCTAACGTGTCCCGTCAGTATTAAACCATCAGTGGAACACTCTCTCCTCACTTATGCTCTTCACCTGGTAACATGTCCTGTTTGCATTAAGCCATCAGGGGAACACACTCTCCTCACTGAGACTGTTCATCTGGTAACATATCCTGTGTGTATTAAACCATCAGGGGAACACACTCTCCTCACTGAGACTGTTCATCTGGTAACATGTCCCGTCAGTATTAAACCATCAGGGGAACACACTCTCCTCACTTAAACTGTTCACCTGGAAACATGTCCCGTGAATATTAAACCATCAGGGGAAAGCACTCTCGTCACTTAGACTTTTCTCTTTTTAACATGTCCCGTGCGTATTGAACAAACGGGGGAACACATTCTCCTCACTTATACTGTTCATCCGGTAACATGTCCCGTGCGTATTAAACAATCAGGGTACACACTCTCCTCACTAATACTGTTCACCTGGTAACATGTCCTGTGTATATTAAACCATCAATGGAACACACTGTCCTCACTTATACTGTTCACCTGGTGACATGTCCTGTGTATATTAAAACATCAGGGGAACACACTCTCCTCACTTATACTGTTCACCTGGTAACATGTCCTGTGTATATTAAACAATCAGGGGAACACACGCTCCTCACTAACACTGTTCACCTGGTAACATGTCCCGTGTGTATTAAACCATCAGGGGAACTCAATCTCCTCACTTATACTGTTCAACTGGTAACATGCCCTGTGTATATTAAACCATCAGGGGAACACACTCTCCTCACTTATACTGTTCACCTGATAACATGTCCCGTGTGTATTAAACCATCAGGGGAACACAATCTCCTCACTTATACTGTTCAACTGGTAACATGCCCTGTGTATATTAAACCATCTGGGGAACACACTCTCCTCACTTATACTGTTCACCTGGTAACATGTCCCGTGTATATTAAACCATCAGGGGAACACACTCTCCTCATTTATACTGTCATCTGGTAACATGTCCCGTCATTATTAAACCATCAGGGGAACACACTCCCCTCACTTATACTGTTCACATGGTGACAGGTCCCGTGTGTATTAAACAATCAGGGGAACAAACTCTCCTCACTTATACAGTTCACCCGGTGACATGTCCCGTGTGTATTAAACAATCAGGGGAACACACTCTCCTCAATTATACTGTTCACCTGGTAACATGTCCTGTGTGTATTAAACAATCAGGGGAATACACTCTCCTCACTTATACTGTTCACCTGGTGACATGTCCCGTGTGTATTAAACAATCAGGGGAACACACTCTCCTCACTTATACTGTTCACCTGGTAACATATCCCGTGTATATGAAACCATCAGCGGAACACACTCTCCTCAATTATACTGTTCATCTGGTAACATGTCCCGTGCGTGTTAAACCATCAAGGGAACACACTCTCCTCACTTATACTGTTCATCTGGTAACATGTCTCGTGTGTATTAAACAATCAGGGGAACACACTCTCCTCACTTATACTGTTCACCTGGAAACATGTCCTGTGAATATTAAACCATCAGGGGAAAGCACTCTCCTCACTTAGACTTTTCTCCTGGTAACATGTCCCGTGCGTATTAAACCATCAGGGGAACACACTCTCCTCACTTATACTGTTCATCTGGTAACATGTCCCGTCAGTATTAAACCATCAGGGGAACACACTCTCCTCACTGAGACTGTTTATCTGGTAACATGTCCCGTCAGTATTAAACCATCAGGAGAACACATTCTCCTCACTTATACTGTTCACCTGGAAACATGTCACGTGAATATTAAACCATCAGGGGAAAGCACTCTGCTCACTTAGACTTTTCTCTTTTTAACATATCCCGTGCGTATTAAACAATCAGGGGAACACATTCTCCTCACTTATAATGTTGACCTGGTAACATGTCCCGTGCGTATTAAACAAACAGGGGAACACATTCTCCTCACTTACACGGTTCACCTGGTAACATGTCCCGAGCGTATTAAACAATCTGGGTACACACTCTCCTCACTAATACTGTTCACCTGGTAACATGTCCTGTGTATATTAAACCATCAATGGAACACACTGTCCTCACTTATACTGTTCACCTGGTAACATGTCCTGTGTATATTAAAACATCAGGGGAACAGACTCTCCTCACTTACACAGTTCACCTGGTAACATATCCCGTGTGCATTAAAGAATCAGGGGGCACACTCTCATCACTTATACTGTTCACCTGGTAACATGTCCCATGTGTATTAAACCATCAGGGGAACACAATCTCCTCACTTATACTGTTCAACTGGTAACATGCCCTGTGTATATTAAACCATCAGGGGAACACACTCTCCTCACTTATACTGTTCACCTGGTAACATGTCCCGTGTATATTAAACGATCAGGGGAAAACACTCATCTCACTTATACTGTTCACCTGGTCACATGTCCCGTGTATATTAATCCATCAGGGGAACACACTCTCCTCACTTATACTGTTCACCTGGTACCATGTCCTTTGAATATTTAACCATCAGGGGAAAACATTCTGCTCACTTATCCTGTTCACATGGTGACATGTGCCGTGTGTATTAAACAATCAGGGGAACAGACTCTCCTCACTTATACTGTTCACCTGGTAACATGTCCCTTGTATATTAAACCATCAGGGGAACAGACTCTCCTCACTTATACTGTTCACCTGGTAACATGTCCCGTGTATATTAAACCATCAGGGGAACACGCTATCCTCACTTATACTGTTCACCTGGGAACATGTGCCGTGTATATTAAACCATCAGGGGAACACACTCTCCTCACTTATCCTGTTCACCTGGCAATATGTCCCGTGTATATTAAACCATCAGGGGAACACACTCTCCTCACTTATACTGTTCACCTGGCAACATGTCCCGTGCGTGTAAAACCATCAGGGGAACACACTCTCCTCACTTATACTGTTCAGCTGGTAACATGTCCCGTGTATATTAAACCATCAGGGGAACACACTCTCCTCACTTATCCTGTTCACCTGGTGACATGTCCCGTGCGTGTTAAACAATCAGGGGAGCACACTCTCCTCACTCATACTGTTCACCTGGTGACATGTACCGTCAGTATTAAACAATCAGGGGAACACACTCTCCTCACTTATACTGTTCACCTGGCAATATGTCCCGTGTATATTAAACCATCAGGGGAACACAGTCTCCTCACTTATACTGTTCATCTGGTAACATGTCCCGTGTGTATTAAACAATCAGGGGAACACACTCTCCTCACTTATACTGTTCACCTGGTAACATGTCCCGTGAGTATTAAACAATCAGGGGAACACACTCTCCTCACTTATACTGTTCACCTGGTAACATGTCCCGTGAGTATTAAACAATCAGGGGAACACACTCTCCTCACTTATACTGTTCACCTGGCAACATGTCCCGTGCGTGTTAAACCATCAGGGGAACACACTCTCCTCACTTATACTGTTCACCTGGCAACATGTCCCGTGCGTGTTAAACCATCAGGGGAACACACTCTCCTCACTTATACTGTTCACCTGGCAACATGTCCCGTGCGTGTTAAACCATCAGGGGAACACACTCTCCTCACTTATACTGTTCACCTGGAAACATGTCCCGTGTATATTAAACCATCAGGGGAACACACTGTCCTCACTTATACTGTTGACCTGGTAACATATCCCGTGTATGTAAAACCATCAGGGGAACACACTCTCCTCACTTACACAGTTCACCTGGTAAAATGTCCTGTGTGCATTAAACCATCTGGGGAACAGACACTCCTCACTAAAACTGTTCATCAGGTAACATGTCCAGTGTGTATTAAACCACCAGGGGAACACACTCTCCTCACTTTTACTGTTCATCAGGTAACATGTCCCCTGTATATTAAACCATCAGGGGAACACACTCTCCTCACTTATACTGTTCATCAGGTAACATGTCCAGTGTGTATTAAACCACCAGGGGAACACACTCTCCTCACTTATACTGTTCATCAGGTAACATGTCCCCTGTATATTAAACCATCAGGGGAACACACTCTCCTCACTTATACTGTTCATCAGGTAACATGTCCCCTGTATATTAAACCATCAGGGGAACACACTCTCCTCACTTATACTGTTCATCAGGTAACATGTCCCGTGTGTATTAAACAATCAGGGGAACACACTCCTCACTTTTACTGTTCACCTGGTAACATGTCCCGTGTTTATTAAACCATCAGGGGAACACACTCTCCTCTCTTATACTGTTCACTTGGTAACATGTCCCGTGTTTATTAAACCATCAGGGGAACACACTCTCCTCACTTATACTGTTCACTTGGTAACATGTCCTGTGTATATTAAACAATCAGGGGAACACACTCTCCTCACTTATACTGTTCACCTGGTAACATGTCCTTTGAATATTTAACCATCAGGGGAAAACATTCTGCTCACTTATACTGTTCACATGGTGACATGTCCCGTGTGTATGAAACAATCAGGGGAACACACTCTCCTCACTTATACTGTTCCCCGGTGACATGTCCCGTGTGTATTAAACAATCAGGGGAACACACTCTCCTCACTTATACTGTTCACCTGGTAACATGTCCCATGTATATTAAACCATCAGGGGAACACACTCTCCTCACTTATACTGTTCACCTGGCAACATGTCCCATGTATATTAAACCATCAGGGGAACACACTCTCCTCACTTATACTGTTCACCTGGTAACATGTCCCGGGTATATTAAAACATCTGGGGAACACACTCTCCTCTCTTATGCTCTTCACCTGGTAACATGTCCCGTGTGTGTAAAACCATCAGGGGAACACACTCTCCTCACTTATACTTTTCACCTGGTAACATGTCCCGTGAGTGTTAAACCATCTGGGGAACACACTCTCCTCACTTATACTGTTCACCTGGTGACATGTCCCGTCTGTATTAACCCATCAGGTGAACACACTCGCCTCACTTATGCTGTTCATCTGGTAACATGTCCCGTGAATATTAAACCATCAGGGGAACACACTCTCCTCACTTATACTGTTCACCTGGTAACATGTCCCGTGTATATTAAACCATCAGGGGAACACACTCTCCTCACTTATACTGTTCTGCTGGTAACATGTCCCGTGCGTGTTAAACCATCAGGGGAACACATTCTCCTCACATATACTGTTCACCTGGTGACATGTCCCGTGTATATTAAACCATCAGGGGAACACACTCTCCTCACTTATACTGTTCACCTGGTAACTTGACCCGTGCGTGTTCAACCATCAGGGGAACACACTCTCCTCACATATACTGTTCACCTGGTGAAATGACCCGTGTGTATTAAACCATCAGGGGAACACACTCTCCTCACATATGCTGTTCACCTGGTGAAATGTCCCGTGTGTATTAAACAATCAGACGAACACACTCTCCTCACTTATACTGTTCACCTGGTAACATGTCCTGTGTATATTAAACCATCAGGGGAACACACTCTCCTCATTTATACTGTTCACCCGGTGACATGTCCCGTGTGTATTAAACAATCAGACGAACACACTCTCCTCACTTATACTGTTCACCTGGTAACATGTCCTGTGTATATTAAACCATCAGGGGAACACACTCTCCTCACTTATACTGTTCACCTGGTAACATGTCCCGTCAGTATTAAACAATCAGGGGAAAACACTCTCCTCACTTATACTGTTCACCTGGTAACATGTCCCGTGTGTATTAAACCATCAGGGGAACACATTCTTCTCACTTATACTGTTCATCTGGTAACATGTCCTTTGCATATTTAATCATCAGGGGAAATCATTCTGCTCACTTATACTGTTCACCTGGTGACATGTCCCGTGTGTATTAAACAATCAGGGGAACACACTCTCCTCACTTATACTTTTTACCCGGTGACATGTCCCGTGTGTATTAAACAATCAGGGGAACACACTCTCCTCACTTATACTGTCACCCGATGACATGTCCCGTGTGTATTAAACAATCAGGGGAACACACTCTCCTCAATTATACTGTTCACCTGCTGACATGTTCCGGGTATATTAAAACATCAGGGGAACAGACTCTCCTCAATTAAACTGTTCACCTGGTAACATGTCCCGTGAGTATTAAACAATCAGGGGAACACACTCTCCTCACTTATACTGTTCACCTGGTGACATGTCCCGTGTATATTAAACCATCAGGGGAACACACTCTCCTCACTTATACTGTTCACCTGGTAACATGTCCCGTGTATATTAAACCATCAGGGGAACACACTCTCCTCACTTATACTGTTCAGCTGGTAACATGTCCTGTGTGCATTAAACCATTAGAGGAACACACTCTCCTCACTTATACTGTTGATCTGGTAACATGTCCCGTGTATATTAAACCATCAGGGGAACACACTCTCCTCACTTATACTGTTCACCTGGTAACATGTCCCGTGTATATTAAACCATCAGGGGAACACACTCTCCTCACTTATACTGTTCACCTGGTAACATGTCCCGTGTATATTAAACCATCAGGGGAACACACTCTCCTCACTTATACTGTTCACCTGGTAACATGTCCCGTGTATATTAAACCATCAGGGGAACACACTCTCCTCACTTATACTGTTCAGCTGGTATCATGTCCTGTGTGCATTAAACCATCAGAGGAACACACTCTCCTCACTTATACTGTTCATCTGGTAACATGTCCCGTCAGTATTAAACCATCAGGGGAACACACTCTCCTCACTTACACTGTTCAGCTGGTAACATGTCCTGTGTGCATTAAACCATCAGAGGAACACACTCTCCTCACTTATACTGTTCACCTGGTAACATGTCCCGTGTGTATTAAGCAATCAGGGGAACACACTCTCCTCACTTATACTGTTCACCTGGTAACATGTCCTGTGTATATTAAACCATCAGGGGAACACACTCTCCTCACTTATACTGTTCACCTGGTAACATGTCCCGTGTGTATTAAGCAATCAGGGGAACACACTCTCCTCACTTATACTGTTCACCTGGTAACATGTCCAGTGTATATTAAACCATCAGGGGAACACATTCACCTCACTTATACTGTTCACCTGGTAACATGTCCAGTTTGTATTAAACAATCAGGGGAATACACACTCCTCACTTATACTGTTCACCTGGTAACATGTCCCGTGTATATTAAACCATCAGGGGAACACACTCTCCTCACTTATACTGTTCACCTGGTAACATGTCCCGTGTAAAATAAACAATCAGGGGAACACACTCTCCTCACTTATACTGTTCACCTGGTAACATGTCCCGTGTGTATTAAACCATCAGGGGAACACACTCTCCTCACTTATGCTGTTCACCTGATAACATGTCCCGTGTGTATTAAACCATCAGGGGAACACACTCTCCTCACTTATACTGTTCACCTGGTAACATGTCCCGTGTATATTAAACCATCAGGGGAACACACTCTCCTCACTTATACTTTTCACCTGGGAACATGTCCCGTCTGCATTAAACCATCAGGGGAACACACTCTCCTCACTTGTACTGTTCAACTGGTAACATGTCCCGTGTGTATTGAACAATCAGGGGAACGCACTCTCCTCACTTATGCTGTTCACCTGGTGAAATGTCCCGTGTTTATTAAACAATCAGGGGAACACACTCTCCTCACTTACACTGTTCACCTGGTGACATATCGCGTGCATATAAAACCATCAGGGGAACAGACTCTCCTCACTTACAAAGTTCACCTGTTGACATTTTCCGGGTATATTACAACATCAGGGGAACACACTCTCCTCACTTATACTGTTCACCTGGTAACATGTCCCGTGCGTGTTAAACCATCAGGGGAACACACTCTCCTCACTTATACTGTTCACCTGGTAACATGTCCCGTGAGTATTAAACAATCAGGGGAACACACTCTCCTCACTTATACTGTTCACCTGGTGACATGTCCCGTCTCTATTAATCCATCAGGGGAACACACTCTCCTCACATACACTGTTGATCTGGTAACATGTCCCGTGTATATTAAACCATCAGGGGAACACACTCTCCTCACTTATACTGTTCACCTGGTAACATGTCCCGTGTATATTAAACCATCAGGGGAACACACTCTCCTCACTTATACTGTTCACCTGGTAACATGTCCTGTGTGCATTAAACCATCAGAGAAACACACTCTCCTCACTTACAAAGTTCACCTGGTAACATGTCCCGTGTATATTAAACCATCAGGGGAACACACTCTCCTCACTTATACTGTTCATCTGGTAACATGTCCCGTCAGTCTTAAACCATCAGGGGAACACACTCTCCTCACTTATACTGTTCATCTGGTAACATGTCCCGTGCGTATTAAACAATCAGGGGAACACACTCTACTCACTTATACTGTTCACCTGGTGACATGTCCCGTGTGTATTAAACAATCAGGGGAACACACTCTCCTCACTTATACTGTTCATCTGGTAACATGTCCCGTGCGTATTAAACAATCAGGGGAACACACTCTACTCACTTATACTGTTCACCTGGTAACATGTCCCGTGTATATTAAACAATCAGGGGAACACACTCTCCTCACTTATACTGTTCACCTGGTAACATGTCCCGTGTATATTAAAACATCAGGGGAACACACTCTCCTCACTTATACTGTTCAACTGGTAACATGTCCTGTGTGTATTGAACAATCAGGGGAACGCACTCTCCTCACTTATACTATTCACCTGGTGACATGTCCTGTGTGTATTAAACAATCAGGGGAACACACTCTCCTCACTTATACTGTTCATCTGGTAACATGTCCCGTGTATATTAAACCATCAGGGGAACACACTTTCCTCACTTATACTGTTCATTTGGTGAAATGTCCCGTGTGTATTAAACAATCAGGGGAACACACTCTCCTCACTTATACTTTTCACCTGGTGACATGTCCCGTGTATATTAAACCATCAGGGGAACACACTCTCCTCAATTATGCTGTTCACCTGCTGACATGTCCCGTGTATATTAAAACATCAGGGGAACACACTCTCCTCACTTATACTGTTCACCTGGTAACATGTCCCGTGCGTGTTAAACCATCAGGGGAACACACTCTCCTCACATATACTGTTCACCTGGTGACATGTCCCGTGTGTATTAAACAATCAGGGGATCACACTCTCCTCAATTATACGCTTCACCTGGCAACATGTCCCGTGTATATTAAACCATCAGGGGAACACACTCTCCTCACTTATACTGTTCACCTGGTAAAATGTCCCGTGAATATTAAACTTCAGGGGAAAGCACTCTCCTCAGTTATACTGTTCACCTGGTAACATGTCCCGCGTGCATTAAACCATCAGAGGAACACTCTCTCCTCACTTATACTGTTCACCTGGTAACATGTCCTGTGTGCATTAAACCATCAGAGAAACACACTCTCCTCACTTATACTGTTCATCTGGTAACATGTCCCGTCAGTCTTAAACCATCAGGGGAACACACTCTCCTCACTTATACTGTTCGTCTGGTAACATGTCCCGTGCGTATTAAACAATCAGGGGAACACACTCTACTCACTTATACTGTTCACCTGGTGACATGTCCCGTGTGTATTAAACAATCAGAGGAACACACTCTCCTCACTTATACTGTTCACCAGGTGACATGTCACGTGTGTATTAAACAATCAGGGGAACACACTCTCCTCATTTATACTGTTGACCCGGTGACATGTCCCGTGTGTATTAAACAATCAGGGTAACACACTCTCCTCACTTATACTGTTCACCCGATGACATGTCCCGTGTGTATTAAACAATCAGGGGAACACACTCTCCTCACTTAAACTGTTCACCTGGTAACATGTCCCGTGCATGTTAAACCATCAGGGGAACACACTCTCCACAGTTATACTGTTCACCTGGTGACATGTCCCGTCAGTATTAAACAATCAGGGGAACACACTCTCCTCAATTATACTGTTCACCTGGTAACATGTCCCGTGCGTGTTAGACCATCAGGAGAACACACTCTCCTCACTTATACTGTTCACCTGGTAACATGTCCCGTGTATATGAAACCATCAGGGGAACACACTCTCCTCACTTATACTGTTCAGCTGGTAACATGTCCCGTGTGCATTAAACAATCAGGGGAACACACTCTCCTCACTTATACTGTTCACCTGGTAACATGTCCCGTGTATATTAAACAATCAGGGGAACACACTCTCCTCACTTATACTTTTCACCTGGGAACATGTCCCGTGCGTGTTAAACCATCAGGGGAACACACTCTCCTCACATATACTGTTCACCTGGTGACATGACCCGTGTGTATTAAACCATCAGGGGGACACACTCTCCTCACTTATACTGTTCACCTGGTAACATGTCCCGTGTATATTAAACCATCAGGGGAACACACTCTCCTCACTTATACTTTTCACCTGGGAACATGTCCCGTGCGTGTTAAACCATCAGGGGAACACACTCTCCTCACATATACTGTTCACCTGGTGACATGACCCGTGTGTATTAAACAATCAGGGGAACTCACTCTCCTCACTTATAATGTTCAGCTGGTAACATTTCCCGTGAGTATTAAACAATCAGGGGATCACACTCTCCTCAATTATACTGTTCACCTGGTAACATGTCCCGTGTATATTAAACCATCAGGGGAACACACTCTCCTCAGTTATACTGTTCACCTGGAAACATGTACCGTGAATATTAAAATTCAGGGGAAAGCACTCTCCTCACTTATACTGTTCACCTGGTAACATGTCCCGTGTGCATTAAACCATCAGGGGAACACACTCTCCTCATTTATACTGTTCACCTGGTAACATGTCCCGTGAGTATTAAACCTTCAGGGGAAGACACTCTCCTCACTTACACTGTTCACCTGGTAACATGTCCCGTGTGCATTAGACCATCAGAGGAACACCCTCTCCTCACTTATACTTTTCACCTCGTGACATGTCCCGTCAGTATTAAACAATCAGGGGAACACACTCTCCTCAATTCTACTCTTCACCTGGTGACATGTCCCGGGTATATTAAACAATCAGGGGAACACACTCTCCTCACTTATACTGTTCACCTGGTAACATGTCCCGTGTGTATTAAACCATCAGGGGATCACTCTCTCCTCACTTATACTGTTCACCTGGTAACATGTCCTGTGTGCATTAAATCATCAGGGGAACACACTCTCCTCACTTATACTGTTCACCTTGTGACATGTCCCGTCAGTATTAAACAATCAGGGGAACACACTCTCCTCAATTCTACTCTTCACCTGGTGACATGTCCCGGGTATATTAAACAATCAGGGGAACACACTCTCCTCACTTATACTGTTCACCTGGTAACATGTCCCGTGTGTGTTAAACCATCAGGGGAACACACTCTCCTCACTTATACTGTTCACCTGGTAACATGTCCCGTGAGTATTAAACAATCAGGGGAACACACTCTCCTCACTTATACTGTTCACCTGGTAACATGTCCCGTGTATATAAAACCATCAGGGGAACAGACTCTCCTCACTTACACAGTTCACCTGGTAACATGTCCCGTGCGTATTAAACAATCAGGGGAACACACTCTCCTCACTTATACTGTTCACCTGGTCACATGTCCTGTGTGCATTAAACCATCAGAGAAACACACTCTCCTCACTTATACTGTTCACCTGGTGACATGTCCTTTGGATATTTAACCATCAGGGGAAAACATTCTGCTCACTTATACTGTTCACCTGGTGACATGTCCCGTGTGTATTAAACAATCAGGGGAACACACTCTCCTCATTTATAATGTTCACCTCGTGACATGTCCCGTCAGTATTAAAAAATCAGGAGAACACACTCTCCTCACTTATACTGTTCACCTGGTGACATGTCCCATCAGTATTAAACAATCAGGGGAACACACTCTCCTCACTTTTACTGTTCACCTGGTAACATGTCCCATCAGTATTAAACAATCAGGGGAACACACTCTCCTCACTTTTACTGTTCACCTGGTGACATGTCCCGTGTGTATTAAACCATCAGGGGAACAGACTCTCCTCACTTATACTGTTCACCTGGTAACATGTCCCATCAGTATAAAACAATCAGGGGAACACACTCTCCTCACTTTTACTGTTCACCTGGTGACATGTCCCGTGTGTATTAAACCATCAGGGGAACAGACTCTCCTCACTTATACTGTTCACCTGGTAACATGTCCCGTCAGTGTTAAACAATCAGGGGAACACACTCTCCTCATTTATACTGTTGACCCGGTGACATGTCCCGTGTGTATTAAACAATCAGGGGAACACACTCTCCTCACATACACTGTTCACCTGGTAACATGTCCCGTGAGTATTAAACAATCAGGGGAACACACTCTCCTCACTTATACCGTTCACCTGGAAACATGTCCTGTGAATATTAAACCATCAGGGGAAAGCACTCTCCTCACTTAAACTTTTCTCCTGGTAACATGTCCCGTGCGTATTAAACCATCAGGGGAACACACTCTCCTCACTTATACTGTTCACCTGGTAACATGTCCCGTGCGTGTTAAACCATCAGGGGAACACACTCTCCTCACATATACTGTTCACCTGGTGACATGTCCCGTGTGTATTAAACAATCAGGGGAACACACTCTCCTCACATATACTGTTCACCTGGTGACATGTCCCGTGTGTATTAAACAATCAGGGGATCACACTCTCCTCAATTATACTCTTCACCTGGCAACATGTCCCGTGTATATTAAACCATCAGGGCGACACACTCTCCTCACTTATACTGTTCACCTGGTAACATGTCCCGTGAATATTAAACTTCAGGGAAAAGCACTCTCCTCACTTATACTGTTCACCTGGTAACATGTCCCGTGTGCATTAAACCATCAGAGGAACACTCTCTCCTCACTTATACTGTTCACCTGGTAACATGTCCTGTGTGCATTAAACCATCAGAGAAACACACTCTCCTCACTTATACTGTTCATCTGGTAACATGTCCCGTGTATATTAAACCATCAGGGGAACACACTCTCCTCACTTATACTGTTCGTCTGGTAACATGTCCCGTGCGTATTAAACAATCAGGGGAACACACTCTACTCACTTATACTGTTCACCTGGTGACATGTCCTGTGTATATTAAACCATCAGGGGAACACACTCTCCTCACTTATACTGTTCGTCTGGTAACATGTCCCGTGCGTATTAAACAATCAGGGGAACACACTCTACTCACTTATACTGTTCACCTGGTAACATGTCCCGTGTATATTAAACCATCAGGGGAACACACTCTCCTCACTTATACTGTTCGTCTGGTAACATGTCCCGTGTGTATTAAACAATCAGAGGAACACACTCTACTCACTTATACTGTTCACCTGGTGACATGTCCTGTGTATATTAAACCATCAGGGGAACACACTCTCCTCACTTATACTGTTCGTCTGGTAACATGTCCCGTGCGTATTAAACAATCAGGGGAACACACTCTACTCACTTATACTGTTCACCTGGTAACATGTCCCGTGTATATTAAACCATCAGGGGAACACACTCTCCTCACTTATACTGTTCACCAGGTGACATGTCCCGTGTGTATTAAACCATCAGGGGAACACACTCTCCTCATTTATACTGTTGACCCGGTGACATGTCCCGTGTGTATTAAACAATCAGGGGAACACACTCTCCTCACTTATACTGTTCACCTGGTAACATGTCCTTTGCATATTTAATCATCAGGGGAAATCATTCTGCTCGCTTATACTGTTCACCTGGTGACATGTCCCGTGTGTATTAAACAATCAGGGGAACACACTCTCCTCACTTATACTTTTTACCCGGTGACATGTCCCGTGTGTATTAAACAATCAGGGTAACACACTCTCCTCACTTATACTGTTCACCCGATGACATGTCCCGTGTGTATTAAACAATCAGGGGAACACACTCTCCTCACTTAAACTGTTCACCTGGTAACATGTCCCGTGCATGTTAAACCATCAGGGGAACACACTCTCCACAGTTATACTGTTCACCTGGTGACATGTCCCGTCAGTATTAAACAATCAGGGGAACACACTCTCCTCAATTATACTGTTCACCTGGTAACATGTCCCGTGCGTGTTAGACCATCAGGAGAACACACTCTCCTCACTTATACTGTTCACCTGGTAACATGTCCCGTGTATATGAAACCATCAGGGGAACACACTCTCCTCACTTATACTGTTCAGCTGGTAACATGTCCCGTGTGCATTAAACAATCAGGGGAACACACTCTCCTCACTTATACTGTTCACCTGGTAACATGTCCCGTGTATATTAAACAATCAGGGGAACACACTCTCCTCACTTATACTTTTCACCTGGGAACATGTCCCGTGCGTGTTAAACCATCAGGGGAACACACTCTCCTCACATATACTGTTCACCTGGTGACATGACCCGTGTGTATTAAACAATCAGGGGGACACACTCTCCTCACTTATACTGTTCACCTGGTAACATGTCCCGTGTGTATTAAACAATCAGGGGAACTCACTCTCCTCACTTATAATGTTCAGCTGGTAACATGTCCCGTGAGTATTCAACAATCAGGGGATCACACTCTCCTCAATTATACTGTTCACCTGGTAACATGTCCCGTGTATATTAAACCATCAGGGGAACACACTCTCCTCAGTTATACTGTTCACCTGGTAACATGTACCGTGAATATTAAAATTCAGGGGAAAGCACTCTCCTCACTTATACTGTTCACCTGGTAACATGTCCCGTGTGCATTAAACCATCAGGGGAACACACTCTCCTCATTTATACTGTTCACCTGGTAACATGTCCCGTGAGTATTAAACCTTCAGGGGAAGACACTCTCCTCACTTACACTGTTCACCTGGTAACATGTCCCGTGTGCATTAGACCATCAGAGGAACACCCTCTCCTCACTTATACTGTTCACCTGGTAACATGTCCTGTGTGCATTAAAACATCAGGGGAACACACTCTCCTCACTTATACTTTTCACCTCGTGACATGTCCCGTCAGTATTAAACAATCAGGGGAACACACTCTCCTCAATTCTACTCTTCACCTGGTGACATGTCCCGGGTATATTAAACAATAAGGGGAACACACTCTCCTCACTTATACTGTTCACCTGGTAACATGTCCCGTGTGTGTTAAACCATCAGGGGAACACACTCTCCTCACTTATACTGTTCACCTGGTAACATGTCCCGTGAGTATTAAACAATCAGGGGAACACACTCTCCTCACTTATACTGTTCACCTGGTAATATGTCCCGTATATATTAAACCATCAGGGGAACACACTCTCCTCACTTATACTGTTCACCTGGTAACATGTCCCGTGTATATTAAACGATCAGGGGCACACACTCTCCTCACTTATACTGTTCACCTGGTAACATGTCCCGTGTATATAAAACCATCAGGGGAACAGACTCTCCTCACTTACACAGTTCACCTGGTAACATGTCCCGTGCGTATTAAACAATCAGGGGCACACACTCTCCTCACTTATACTGTTCACCTGGTAACATGTCCCGTGTATATAAAACCATCAGGGGAACAGACTCTCCTCACTTACACAGTTCACCTGGTAACATGTCCCGTGCGTATTAAACAATCAGGGGAACACACTCTCCTCACTTATACTGTTCACCTGGTAACATGTCCTGTGTGCATTAAACCATCAGAGAAACACACTCTCCTCACTTATACTGTTCATCTGGTAACATGTCCTGTCAGTATTAAACAATCAGGGGAACACACTCTCCTCACTTATACTGTTCACCTGGTAATATGTCCCGTATATATTAAACCATCAGGGGAACACACTCTCCTCACTTATACTGTTCACCTGGTAACATGTCCCGTGTATATTAAACGATCAGGGGCACACACTCTCCTCACTTATACTGTTCACCTGGTAACATGTCCCGTGTGTGTTAAACCATCAGGGGAACACACTCTCCTCACTTATACTGTTCACCTGGTAACATGTCCCGTGAGTATTAAACAATCAGGGGAACACACTCTCCTCACTTATACTGTTCACCTGGTAATATGTCCCGTATATATTAAACCATCAGGGGAACACACTCTCCTCACTTATACTGTTCACCTGGTAACATGTCCCGTGCGTATTAAACAATCAGGGGCACACACTCTCCTCACTTATACTGTTCACCTGGTAACATGTCCCGTGTATATAAAACCATCAGGGGAACAGACTCTCCTCACTTACACAGTTCACCTGGTAACATGTCCCGTGCGTATTAAACAATCAGGGGAACACACTCTCCTCACTTATAATGTTCACCTGGTAACATGTCCTGTGTGCATTAAACCATCAGAGAAACACACTCTCCTCACTTATACTGTTCATCTGGTAACATGTCCTGTCAGTATTAAACCATCAGGGGAACACACTCTCCTCACTTATACTGTTCACCTGGTGACATGTCCTTTGGATATTTAACCATCAGGGGAAAACATTCTGCTCACTTATACTGTTCACCTGGTGACATGTCCCGTGTGTATTAAACAATCAGGGGAACACACTCTCCTCATTTATAATGTTCACCTCGTGACATGTCCCGTCAGTATTAAAAAATCAGGAGAACACACTCTCCTCACTTATACTGTTCACCTGGTGACATGTCCCATCAGTATTAAACAATCAGGGGAACACACTCTCCTCACTTTTACTGTTCACCTGGTAACATGTCCCATCAGTATTAAACAATCAGGGGAACACACTCTCCTCACTTTTACTGTTCACCTGGTGACATGTCCCGTGTGTATTAAACCATCAGGGGAACAGACTCTCCTCACTTATACTGTTCACCTGGTAACATGTCCCATCAGTATAAAACAATCAGGGGAACACACTCTCCTCACTTTTACTGTTCACCTGGTGACATGTCCCGTGTGTATTAAACCATCAGGGGAACAGACACTCCTCACTTATACTGTTCACCTGGTAACATGTCCCGTCAGTGTTAAACAATCAGGGGAACACACTCTCCTCACATACACTGTTCACCTGGTAACATGTCCCGTGAGTATTAAACAATCAGGGGAACACACTCTCCTCACTTATACCGTTCACCTGGTAACAAGTCCCGTGTGTATTGAACAATCAGGGGAACACACTCTCCTCACTTATACTGTTGATCTGGTAACATGTCCCGTGTATATTAAACCATCAGGGGAACACACTCTCCTCACTTATACTTTTCACCTGGTAACATGTCCCGTCTCTATTAACCCATCAGGGGAACACACTCTCCTCACTTATACTGTTGATCTGGTAACATGTCCCGTGTATATTAAACCATCAGGGGAACACACTCTCCTCACTTATACTGTTCATCTGGTAACATGTCCCGTCAGTATTAAACCATCAGGGGAACACAGTCTCCTCACTTATACTGCTCACTTGGTAACATGTCCTTTGCATATTTAACCATCAGGGGAAATCATTCTGCTCACTTATACTGTTCACCTGGTGACATGTCCCGTGTGTATTAAACAATCAGGGGAACACACTCTCCTCACTTATACTGTTCACCTGGAAACATGTCCCGTGAGTATTAAACAATCAGGGGAAAACACTCTCCTCACTTATACTGTTCACCAGATAATATGTCCAGTGTATATTAAACCATCAGGGGAATACATTCTCCTCACTTATACTGTTCATCTGGTAACATGTCCCGTCAGTATTAAACCATCAGGGGAACACACTCTCCTCACTTATACTGTTCATCTGGTAACATGTCCCGTCAGTATTAAACCATCAGGGGAACACAGTCTCCTCACTTATACTGCTCACTTGGTAACATGTCCTTTGCATATTTAACCATCAGGGGAAATCATTCTGCTCACATATACTGTTCACCTGGTGACATGTCCCGTGTGTATTAAACAATCAGGGGATCACATTCTCCTCACTTATGCTGTTCACCTGGTAACATGTCCCGTGTCTATTAAACCATCAGGGGAACGCACTCTCCTCACTTATACTGTTCACCTGGTAACATGTCCCATCAGTATTAAACAATCAGGGGAACACACTCTCCTCACTTATACTGTTCACCTGGTGACATGTCCCGTGTGTATTAAACAATCAGGGGATCACATTCTCCTCACTTATACTGTTCACCTGGTAACTTGTCCCGTCAGTATTAAACAATCAGGGGAACACACTCTCCTCACTTATACTGTTCACCTGGTGACATGTCCCGTCAGTATTAAACAATCAGGGGAACACACTCTCCTCACTTATACTGTTCACCTGGTGACATGTCCCGTGTGTATTAAAGAATCAGGGGATCACACTCTCCTCACTTGTACTGTTCACCTGGTAACATGTCCCGTGTCTATTAAACCATCAGGGGAACACACTCTCCTCAGTTATACTGTTCACCTGGTAACATGTCCCGTGCGTGTTAAACCATCAGGGGAACACACTCTCCTCACTTATACTGTTCACCTGGTAACATGTCCCGTGAGTATTAAACAATCAGGGGAACACACTCTCCTCACTTATACTGTTCACCTGGTGACATGTCCCGTCTCTATTAAACCATCAGGGGAACACACTCTCCTCACTTATACTGTTGATCTGGTAACATGTCCCGTGTATATTAAACCATCAGGGGAACACACTCTCCTCACTTATACTGTTCACCTGGTAACATGTCCCGTGTATATTAAACCATCAGGGGAACACACTCTCCTCACTTATACTGTTCACCTGGTAACATGTCCCGTGTATATTAAACCATCAGGGGAACACACTCTCCTCACTTATACTGTTCACCTGGTGACATGTCCCGTCTCTATTAACCCATCAGGGGAACACACTCTCCTCACTTATACTGTTGATCTGGTAACATGTCCCGTGTATATTAAACCATCAGGGGAACACACTCTCCTCACTTATACTGTTCACCTGGTAACATGTCCCGTGCATATTAAACCATCAGGGGAACACACTCTCCTCACTTATACTGTTCACCTGGTAACATGTCCCGTGTATATTAAACCATCAGGGGAACACACTCTCCTCACTTATACTGTTCAGCTGGTAACATGTCCTGTGTGCATTAAACCATCAGAGGAACACACTCTCCTCACTTCTACTGTTCATCTGGTAACATGTCCCGTCAGTGTTAAACTATCAGGGGAACACAGTCTCCTCACTGATACTGTTCACCTGGTAACATGTCCTTTGCATATTTAACCATCAGGGGAAATCATTCTGCTCACTTATACTGTTCACCTGGTGACATGTCCCGTGTGTATTAAACATTCAGGGGAACACACTCTCCTCACTTATACTGTTCACCCGATGACATGTCCCGTGTGTATTAAACAATCAGGGGAACACACTCTCCTCACTTATACTGTTCACCTGGTAACATGTCCCGTGAGTATTAAACAATCAGGGGAACACACTCTCCTCACTTATACTGTTCACCTGGTGACATGTCCCGTCTCTATTAATCCATCAGGGGAACACACTCTCCTCACATACACTGTTGATCTGGTAACATGTCCCGTGTATATTAAACCATCAGGGGAACACACTCTCCTCACTTATACTGTTCACCTGGTAACATGTCCCGTGAGTATTAAACTATCAGGGGAAAACACTCTCCTCACTTATACTGTTCACCAGATAATATGTCCAGTGTATATTAAACCATCAGGGGAATACATTCTCCTCACTTATACAGTTCATCTGGTAACATGTCCCGTCAGTATTAAACAATCAGGGGAACACACTCTCCTCACTTATACTGTTCACCTGGTGACATGTCCCGTGTGTATTAAACAAACAGGGGAAAACACTCTCCTCACTTATACTGTTCACCAGATAATATGTCCAGTGTATATTAAACCATCAGGGGAATACATTCTCCTCACTTATACAGTTCATCTGGTAACATGTCCCGTCAGTATTAAACAATCAGGGGAACACACTCTCCTCACTTATACTGTTCACCTGGTAACATGTCCCGTGTCTATTAAACCATCAGGGGAACACACTCTCCTCACTTATACCGTTCACCTGGTAACATGTCCCATCAGTATTCAACAATCAGGGGAACACACTCTCCTCACTTATACTGTTCACCTGGTAACATGTCCCGTCAGTATTAAACAATCAGGGGAACACACTCTCCTCACTTTTACTGTTCACCTGGTGACATGTCCCGTGTGTATTAAAGAATCAGGGGATCACACTCTCCTCACTTATACTGTTCACCTGGTAACATGTCCCGTGTCTATTAAACCATCAGGGGAACACACTCTCCTCACTTATACTGTTCACCTGGTAACATGTCCCGTCAGTATTAAACAATCAGGGGAACACACTCTCCTCACTTATACTGTTCACCTGGTAACATGTCCCGTGTCTATTAAACCATCAGGGGAACACACTCTCCTCACTTATACCGTTCACCTGGTAACATGTCCCATCAGTATTCAACAATCAGGGGAACACACTCTCCTCACTTATACTGTTCACCTGGTAACATGTCCCGTCAGTATTAAACAATCAGGGGAACACACTCTCCTCACTTTTACTGTTCAACTGGTGACATGTCCCGTGTGTATTAAAGAATCAGGGGATCACACTCTCCTCACTTATACTGTTCACCTGGTAACATGTCCCGTGTCTATTAAACCATCAGGGGAACACACTCTCCTCACTTATACTGTTCACCTGGTAACATGTCCCGTCAGTATTAAACAATCAGGGGAACACACTCTCCTCACTTATACTGTTCACCTGGTAACATGTCCCATGTGTATTAAACAATCAGGGGATCACACTCTCCTCAATTATACTGTTCACCTGCTGACATTAACCGGGTATATTAAAACATCAGGGGAACACACTCTCCTCACTTATACTGTTCACCTGGTAACATGTCCCGTGCGTGGTAAACCATCAGGGGAACACACTCTCCTCTCTTATACTGTTCACCTGGTAACATGTCCCGTGAGTATTAAACAATCTGGGGAACACACTCTCCTCACTTATACTGTTCACCTGGTGACATGTCCCGTCTCTATTAACCCATCAGGGGAACACACTCTCCTCACTTATACTGTTGATCTGGTAACATGTCCAGTGTATATTAAACCATCAGGGGAACACACTCTCCTCACTTATACTGTTCACCTGGTAAGATGTCCCGTGTATATTAAACCATCAGGGGAACACAGTCTCCTCACTTATACTGTTGATCTGGTAACATGTCCCGTGTATATTAAACCATCAGGGGAACACACTCTCCTCACTTATACTGTTGATCTGGTAACATGTCCCGTGTATATTAAACCATCAGGGGAACACACTCTCCTCACTTATACTGTTCACCTGGTAACATGTCCCGTGTATATTAAACCATCAGGGGAACACACTCTCCTCACTTATACTGTTCAGCTGGTAACATGTCCTGTGTGCATTAAACCATCAGAGGAACACACTCTCCTCACTTATACTGTTCATCTGGTAACATGTCCCGTCAGTGTTAAACTATCAGGGGAACACAGACTCCTCACTTATACTGTTCACCTGGTAACATGTCCCGTGTATATTAAACCATCAGGGGAACACACTCTCCTCACTGATACTGTTCACCTGGTGACATGTCCCGTGTGTATTAAGCAATCAGGGGAACACACTCTCCTCACTTATACTTTTTACCCAGTGACATGTCCCGTGTGTATTAAACAATCAGGGGATCACACTCTCCTCAATTATACTGTTCACCTGCTGACATTAACCGGGTATATTAAAACATCAGGGGAACACACTCTCCTCACTTATACTGTTCACCTGGTAACATGTCCCGTGCGTGTTAAACCATCAGGGGAACACACTCTCCTCTCTTATACTGTTCACCTGGTAACATGTCCCGTGAGTATTAAACAATCAGGGGAACACACTCTCCTCACTTTTACTGTTCACCTGGTGACATGTCCCGTCTCTATTAACCCATCAGGGGAACACACTCTCCTCACTTATACTGTTGATCTGGTAACATGTCCAGTGTATATTAAACCATCAGGGGAACACACTCTCCTCACTTATACTGTTCACCTGGTAACATGTCCCGTGTATATTAAACCATCAGGGGAACACAGTCTCCTCACTTATACTGTTGATCTGGTAACATGTCCCGTGTATATTAAACCATCAGGGGAACACACTCTCCTCACTTATACTGTTGATCTGGTAACATGTCCCGTGTATATTAAACTATCAGGGGAACACACTCTCCTCACTTATACTGTTCACCTGGTAACATGTCCCGTGTATATTAAACCATCAGGGGAACACACTCTCTTCACTTATACTGTTGATCTGGTAACATGTCCCGTGTATATTAAACCATCAGGGGAACACACTCTCCTCACTTATACTGTTCAACTGGTAACATGTCACGTCAGTGTTAAACTATCAGGGGAACACAGACTCCTCACTTATACTGTTCACCTGGTAACATGTCCCGTGTATATTAAACCATCAGGGGAACATACTCTCCTCACTGATACTGTTCACCTGGTGACATGTCCCGTGTGTATTAAACAATCAGGGGAACACACTCTCCTCACTTATACTTTTTACCCGGTGACATGTCCCGTGTGTATTAAACAATCAGGGGAACACACTCTCCTCACTTATACTATTCACCCGATGACATGTCCCGTGTGTATTAAACAATCAGGGGAACACACTCTCCTCACTTATACTGTTCACCTCTTAACATGTCCCGTGCGTGTTAAACCATCAGGGGAACACACTCTCCACAGTTACACTGTTCACCTGGTGACATGTCCCGTGTGTATTAAACAATCAGGGGAACACACTCTCCTCACTGATACTGTTCACCTGGTAACATGTCCCGTGTGTATTAAACAATCAGGGGAACACACTCTCCTCACTTATACTGTTCACCTGGTAACATGTCCTGTGTATATTAAGACCATCAGGGGAACACACTCTCCTCAGTTATACTGTTCACCTGGTGACATGTTCCGTGCGTGTTAAACCATCAGGGGAACACACTCTCCTCACTTATACTGTTCACCTGGTAACATGTCCCGTGAGTATTAAACAATCAGGGGAAAACACTCTCCTCACTTATACTGTTCACCAGATAATATGTCCAGTGTATATTAAACCATCAGGGGAATACATTCTCCTCACTTATACTGTTCACCTGGTAACATGTCCCGTCAGTATTAAACAATCAGGGGAACACACTCTCCTCACTTAAACTGTTCACCTGGTGACATGTCCCGTGTCTATTAAACCATCAGGGGAACACACTCTCCTCACTTATACTGTTCACCTGGTAACATGTCCCGTGTCTATTAAACCATCAGGGGAACACACTCTCCTCACTTATACTGTTCACCTGGTAACATGTCCCATCAGTATTAAACAATAAGGGGAACACACTCTCCTCACTTATACTGTTCACCTGGTAACATGTCCCGTCAGTATTAAACAATCAGGGGAACACACTCTCCTCACTTTTACTGTTCACCTGGTGACATGTCCCGTCAGTATTAAACAATAAGGGGAACACACTCTCCTCACTTATACTGTTCACCTGGTAACATGTCCCGTCAGTATTAAACAATCAGGGGAACACACTCTCCTCACTTATACTGTTCACCTGGTAACATGTCCCGTGCGTGTTAAACCATCAGGGGAACACACTCTCCTCACTTATACTGTTCACCTGGTAACATGTCCCGTGAGTATTAAACCATCAGGGGAACACACTCTCCTCACTTATACTGTTCACCTGGTGACATGTCCCGTCTCTATTAACCCATCAGGGGAACACACTCTCCTCACTTATACTGTTGATCTGGTAACATGTCCCGTTTATATTAAACCATCAGGGGAACACACTCTCCTCACTTATGCTGTTCACCTCGTAACATGTCCCGTGTATATTAAACCATCAGGGGAACACACTCTCCTCACTTCTACTGTTCACCTGGTAACATGTCCCGTGTATATTAAACCATCAGGGGAACACACTCTCCTCACTTATACTGTTCACCTGGTAACATGTCCCGTGAGTATTAAACAATCAGGGGAACACACTCTCCTCACTTATACTGTTCACCTGGTGACATGTTCCATCTCTATTAACCCATCAGGGGAACACACTCTCCTCACTTATACTGTTGATCTGGTAACATGTCCCGTGCGTGTTAAACCATCAGGGGAACACACTCTCCTCACTTATACTGTTCACCTGGTAACATGTCCCGTGAGTATTAAACAATCAGGGGAACACACTCTCCTCACTTATACTGTTCACCTGGTGACATGTCCCGTCTCTATTAATCCATCAGGGGAACACACTCTCCTCACATACACTGTTGATCTGGTAACATGTCCCGTGTATATTAAACCATCAGGGGAACACACTCTCCTCACTTATACTGTTCACCTGGTAACATGTCCCGTGTATATTAAACCATCAGGGGAACACACTCTCCTCACATACACTGTTGATCTGGTAACATGTCCCGTGTATATTAAACCATCAGGGGAACACACTCTCCTCACTTATACTGTTCACCTGGTAACATGTCCCGTGAGTATTAAACTATCAGGGGAAAACACTCTCCTCACTTATACTGTTCACCAGATAATATGTCCAGTGTATATTAAACCATCAGGGGAATACATTCTCCTCACTTATACAGTTCATCTGGTAACATGTCCCGTCAGTATTAAACAATCAGGGGAACACACTATCCTCACTTATACTGTTCACCTGGTGACATGTCCCGTGTGTATTAAACAATCAGGGGATCACACTCTCCTCACTTATACTGTTCACCTGGTAACATGTCCCGTGAGTATTAAACAATAAGGGGAACACACTCTCCTCACTTATACTGTTCACCTGGTGACATGTCCCGTCAGTATTAAACAATCAGGGGAACACACTCTCCTCACTTTTACTGTTCACCTGGTGACATGTCCCGTGTCTATTAAACCATCAGGGGAACACACTCTCCTCACTTATACTGTTCACCTGGTAACATGTCCCGTTAGTATTAAACAATCAGGGGAACACACTCTCCTCACTTATACTGTTCACCTGGTAACATGTCCCATGTGTATTAAACAATCAGGGGATCACACTCTCCTCAATTATACTGTTCACCTGCTGACATTAACCGGGTATATTAAAACATCAGGGGAACACACTCTCCTCACTTATACTGTTCACCTGGTAACATGTCCCGTGCGTGGTAAACCATCAGGGGAACACACTCTCCTCTCTTATACTGTTCACCTGGTAACATGTCCCGTTAGTATTAAACAATCAGGGGAACACACTCTCCTCACTTATACTGTTCACCTGGTAACATGTCCCATGTGTATTAAACAATCAGGGGATCACACTCTCCTCAATTATACTGTTCACCTGCTGACATTAACCGGGTATATTAAAACATCAGGGGAACACACTCTCCTCACTTATACTGTTCACCTGGTAACATGTCCCGTGCGTGTTAAACCATCAGGGGAACACACTCTCCTCTCTTATACTGTTCACCTGGTAACATGTCCCGTGAGTATTAAACAATCAGGGGAACACACTCTCCTCACTTATACTGTTCACCTGGTGACATGTCCCGTCTCTATTAACCCATCAGGGGAACACACTCTCCTCACTTATACTGTTGATCTGGTAACATGTCCAGTGTATATTAAACCATCATGGGAACACACTCTCCTCACTTATACTGTTCACCTGGTAACATGTCCCGTGTATATTAAACCATCAGGGGAACACAGTCTCCTCACTTATACTGTTGATCTGGTAACATGTCCCGTGTATATTAAACCATCAGGGGAACACACTCTCCTCACTTATACTGTTCACCTGGTAACATGTCCCGTGTCTATTAAACCATCAGGGGAACACAGTCTCCTCACTTATACCGTTCTCCTGGTAACATGTCCCATCAGTATTAAACAATCAGGGGAACACACTCTCCTCACTTATACTGTTCACCTGGTGACATGTCCCGTCAGTATTAAACAATCAGGGGAACACACTCTCCTCACTTATACTGTTCACCTGGTAACATGTCCCGTGTCTATTAAACCATCAGGGGAACACACTCTCCTCACTTATACTGTTCACCTGGTAACATGTCCCGTTAGTATTAAACAATCAGGGGAACACACTCTCCTCACTTATACTGTTCACCTGGTAACATGTCCCATGTGTATTAAACAATCAGGGGATCACACTCTCCTCAATTATACTGTTCACCTGCTGACATTAACCGGGTATATTAAAACATCAGGGGAACACACTCTCCTCACTTATACTGTTCACCTGGTAACATGTCCCGTGCGTGGTAAACCATCAGGGGAACACACTCTCCTCTCTTATACTGTTCACCTGGTAACATGTCCCGTGAGTATTAAACAATCAGGGGAACACACTGTCCTCACTTATACTGTTCACCTGGTGACATGTCCCGTCTCTATTAACCCATCAGGGGAACACACTCTCCTCACTTATACTGTTGATCTGGTAACATGTCCAGTGTATATTAAACCATCATGGGAACACACTCTCCTCACTTATACTGTTCACCTGGTAACATGTCCCGTGTATATTAAACCATCAGAGGAACACAGTCTCCTCACTTATACTGTTGATCTGGTAACATGTCCCGTGTATATTAAACCATCAGGGGAACACACTCTCCTCACTTATACTGTTGATCTGGTAACATGTCCCGTGTATATTAAACCATCAGGGGAACACACTCTCCTCACTTATACTGTTCACCTGGTAACATGTCCCGTGTATATTAAACCATCAGGGGAACACACTCTCCTCACTTATACTGTTCAGCTGGTAACATGTCCTGTGTGCATTAAACCATCAGAGGAACACACTCTCCTCACTTATACTGTTCATCTGGTAACATGTCCCGTCAGTGTTAAACTATCAGGGGAACACAGACTCCTCACTTATACTGTTCACCTGGTAACATGTCCCGTGTATATTAAACCATCAGGGGAACACACTCTCCTCACTGATACTGTTCACCTGGTGACATGTCCCGTGTGTATTAAGCAATCAGGGGAACACACTCTCCTCACTTATACTTTTTACCCGGTGACATGTCCCGTGTGTATTAAACAATCAGGGGAACACACTCTCCTCACTTATACTGTACACCCGATGACATGTCCCGTGTGTATTAAACAATCAGGGGAACACACTCTCCTCACTTATACTGTTCACCTGGTAACATGTCCCGTGCGTGTTAAACCATCAGGGGAACAGACTCTCCACAGTTACACTGTTCACCTGGTGACATGTCCCGTGTGTATTAAACAATCAGGGGAACACACTCTCCTCACTTATACTGTTCACCTGGTAACATTTCCCGTGTGTATTAAACAATCAGGGGAACACACTCTCCTCACTTATACTGTTCACCTGGTAACATGTCCTGTGTATATTAAACCATCAGGGGAACACACTCTCCTCACTTATACTGTTCACCTGGTAACATGTCCCGTGAGTATTAAACAATCAGGGGAAAACACTCTCCTCACTTATACTGTTCACCAGACAATATGTCCAGTGTATATTAAACCATCAGGGGAATACATTCTCCTCACTTATACTGTTCACCTGGTAACATGTACCGTCAGTATTAAACAATCAGGGGAACACACTCTCCTCACTTATACTGTTCACCTGGTAACATGTCCCGTGTCTATTAAACCATCAGGGGAACACACTCTCCTCACTTATACTGTTCACCTGGTAACATGTCCCGTGTATATTAAACCATCAGGGGAACACACTCTCCTCACTTATACTGTTCACCTGGTAACATGTCCCGTGTCTATTAAACCATCAGGGGAACACACTCTCCTCACTTATACTGTTCACCTGGTAACATGTCCCGTGTATATTAAACCATCAGGGGAACACACTCTCCTCACTTATACTGTTCACCTGGTAACATGTCCCGTGTATATTAAACCATCAGGGGAACACACTCTCCTCACTTACACTGTTCACCTGGTAACATGTCCCGTCAGTATTAAACCATCAGGGGAACACAGTCTCCTCACTTATACTTTTCACCTGTTAACATGTCCTTTGCATATTTAACCATCAGGGGAAATCATTCTGCTCACTTATACTGTTCACCTGGTGACATGTCCCGTGTGTATTAAACAATCAGGGGAACACACTCTCCTCACTTATACTGTTCACCAGGTGACATGTCCCGTGTGTATTAAATAATCAGGGGAACACACTCTCCTCACTTATACTGTTCACCTGGTGACATGTCCCGTGTGTATTAAATAATCAGGGGAACACACTCTCCTCACTTATACTGTTCACCTGGTGACATGTCCCGTGTGTATTAAACAATCAGGGGAACACACTCTCCTCACTTATACTGTTCACCTGGTGACATGTCCCGTATGTATTAAACAATCAGGGGAACACAATCTCCTCACTTATCCTTTTCACCTGGTAACATGTCCTGTGTATATTAAACCATCAGGGGAACACACTCTCCTCAGTTATACTGTTCACCTGGTGACATGTTCTGTGCGTGTTAAACGATCAGGGGAACACAATCTCCTCACTTATACTATTCACCTGGTAACATGTCCCGTGAGTATTAAACAATCAGGGGAAAACACTCTCCTCACTTATACTGTTCACCTGGTGACATGTCCAGTGTATATTAAACCATCAGGGGAATACATTCTCCTCACTTATACTGTTCACCTGGTAACATGTCCCGTCAGTATTAAACAATCAGGGGAACACACTCTCCTCACTTATACTGTTCACCTGGTGACATGTCCCGTGTGTATTAAACAATCAGGGGATCACACTCTCCTCACTTATACTGTTCACCTGGTAACATGTCCCGTGTCTATTAAACCATCAGGGGAACACACTCTCCTCACTTATACTGTTCACCTGGTAACATGTCCCGTGTCTATTAAACAATCAGGGGAACACACTCTCCTCACTTATACTGTTCACCTGGTAACATGTCCCGTGCGTGTTAAACCATCAGGGGAACACACTCTCCTCTCTTATACTGTTCACCTGGTAACATGTCCCGTGAGTATTAAACAATCAGGGGAACACACTCTCCTCACTTATACTGTTCACCTGGTGACATGTCCCGTCTCTATTAACCCATCAGGGGAACACACTCTCCTCACTTATACTGTTGATCTGGTAACATGTCCAGTGTATATTAAACCATCAGGGGAACACACTCTCCTCACTTATACTGTTCACCTGGTAACATGTCCCGTCAGTATTAAACAATCAGGGGAACTCACTCTCCTCACTTATACAGTTCACCTGGTAACATGTCCTGTGTATATTAAACAATCAGGGGAACACACTCTCCTCACTTATACTGTTCACCTGGTGACATGTCCCGTCAGTATTAAACAATCAGGGGAACACACTCTCCTCACTTATACTGTTCACCTGGTGACATGTCCCGTCAGTATTAAACAATCAGGGGAACACACTCTCCTCACTTATACTGTTCACCTGGTGACATGTCCCGTCAGTATTAAACAATCAGGGGAACACACTCTCCTCACTTATACTGTTCACCTGGTGACATGTCCCGTCAGTATTAAACAATCAGGGGAACACACTCTCCTCACTTATACTGTTCACCTGGTGACATGTCCCGTCAGTATAAAACAATCAGGGGAACACACTCTCCTCACTTATACTGTTCACCTGGTGACATGTCCCGTCAGTATTAAACAATCAGGGGAACACACTCTCCTCACTTATACTGTTCACCTGGTGACATGTCCCGTCAGTATTAAACAATCAGGGGAACACACTCTCCTCACTTATACTGTTCACCTGGTGACATGTCCCGTCAGTATTAAACAATCAGGGGAACACACTCTTTTCACTTTTACTGTTCACCTGGTGACATGTCCAGTCAGTATTAAACAATCAGGGGAACACACTCTCCTCACTTATACTGTTCACCTGGTGACATGTCCCGTGTGTATTAAATAATCAGGGGAACACACTCTCCTCACTTATACTGTTCACCTGGTGACATGTCCCATGTATATTAAACAATCAGGGGATCACACTCTCCTCACTTATACTGTTCACCTGGTAACATGTCCCATGTGTATTAAATAATCAGGGGAACACACTCTACTCACTTATACTGTTCACCTGGTAACATGTCCCGTGTATATTAAACCATCAGGGGAACACACTCTCCGCACTTATACTGTTCACCTGGTAACATGTCCCGTGCGTGTTAAACCATCAGGGGAACACACTGTCCTCACTTATACTGTTCACCTGGCAACATGTCCCGTGAGTATTAAACAATCAGGGAAACACACTCTCCTCACTTATACTGTTCACCTGGTGACATGTCCCGTGTGTATTAAACAATCAGGGGAACTCACTCTCCTCACTTATACTGTTCACCTGGGAACATGTCCCGTGCGTGTAAACCATCAGGGGAACACACTCTCCTCACATATACTATTCACCTGGTAACATGTCCCGTGTGTATTAAACAATCAGGGGAAAACACTCTCCTCACTTATACTGTTCACCTGGTAACATGTCCCATGCGTGTTAAACCATCAGGGGAACACACTCTCCGCACTTATACTGTTCACCTGGTAATATGTCCTTTGTGTATTAAACAATCAGGGGAATACACTCTCCTCACTTATACTGTTCACCTGGTAACATGTCCCGTGTGCATTAAACAATCAGGGGAACACATTCTCCTCACTTATACTGTTCACCTGGCAACATGTACCTTGTATATTAAACCATCAGGGGAACACGCTCTCCTCACTTATACTGTTCACCTGGCAAGATGTCCCGTGAGTATTAAACCATCAGCGGAACACACTCTCCTCACTTTTACTGTTCACCTGGTAACATGTCCTGTGTGTATTAAACAATCAGGGGAATACACTCTCCTCACTTATACTGTTCACCTGGTAACATGTCCCGTGTATATTAAACCATCAGGGGAACACACTCTCCTCACTTATACTGTCAGCTGCTGACATGTCCCGTGTGCATTAAACAATCAGGGGAACACACTCTCCTCACTTATACTGTTCACCTGATAACATGTCAAGTGTGTATTAAACCATAAGGGGAGCACACTCTCCTCACTTTTTTGTTCACCTGGCAATATGCCCTGTGTATATTAAACCATCAGGGGAACACACTCTCCTCACTTATACTGTTCACCTGGGAACATGTCCCGTGTATATTAAACCATCAGAGGAACACACTCTCCTCACTTATACTGTTCACCTGGTAACATGTCCCCTGTATATTAAACCATCAGGGGAACACACTCTCCTCACTTATACTGTTCACCTGGTAACATGTACCTTGTATATTAAACCATCAGGGGAACACACTCTCCTCAATTATACATTTCACTTGGTGACATGTCCTGTGTATATTAAACCATCAGGGGAACACATCTCCTCAATTATACATTTCACTTGGTGACATGTACTGTGTATATTAAACCATCAGGGGAACACACTCTCCTCAATTATACTGTTCACCTGGTAACATGTCCCCTGTGCATTAAACAATCAGGGGAACCCACTCTCCTCACTTATACTGTTCACCTGGTAACATGTCCCGTGTATATTAAACCATCAGGGGAACACACTCTCCTCACTTATACTGTTCACCTGGTAACATGTACCTTGTATATAAAACCATCAGGGGAACACACTCTCCTCAATTATACATTTCACTTGGTGACATGTCCTGTGTATTTTAAATCATCAGGGGAACACATCTCCTCAATTACACATTTCACTTGGTGACATGTCCTGTGTATATTAAACCATCAGGGGAACACACTCTCCTCACTTATACTGTTCACCAGGTGACATGTCCCGTGCGTGTTAAACCATCAGGGGAACACACTCAACTCACATATACTATTCACCTGGTAACATGTCACGTGTGTATTGAACATTCAGGAGAACACACTCTCCTCACTTATACTGTTCACCTGGTAACATGTCCTGTGTATATTAAACCATCAGGGGAACACACTCTCCTCACTTATACTGTTCACCAGGTGACATGTCCCGTGCGTGTTAAACCATCAGGGGAACAGACTCTACTCACATATACTATTCACCTGGTAACATGTCCCGTGTGTATTGAACATTCAGGAGAACACACTCTCCTCACTTATACTGTTCACCTGGTAACGTGTCCCGCGTACATTAAACCATCAGGGGAACACACTCTCCTCACTTATACTGTTCACCAGGTGACATGTACCGTGTGTATTAAACCATCAGGGGAACACACTCTCCTCACTTATACTGTTCACCAGGTGACATGTCCCGTGTGTATTAAACCATCAGGGGAACACACTCTCCTCACTTATACTGTTCACCTGGCAACATGTCCCGTGAGTATTAAACAATCAGGGGAAGACACTCTCCTCACTTATACTGTTCACCTGGTGACATGTCCCGTGCGTGTTAAACCATCAGGGGAACACACTCTCCTCACTTATACTCTTCACCTGGTGACATGTCCCGTGCGTGTGAAACCATCAGGGGAACACACTCTCCTCACTTATACTGTTCACCTGGCAACATGTCCCGTGAGTATTAAACAATCAGGGGAACACACTCTCCTCACTTATACTGTTCACCTGGTAACATGTCCCGTGTGTGTTAAACCATCAGGGGAACACACTCTCCTCACTTATACTGTTCACCTGGTAACATGTACCTTGTATATTAAACCATCAGGGGAACACACTCTCCTCAATTATACATTTCACTTGGTGACATGTCCTGTGTATATTAAACCATCAGGGGAACACATCTCCTCAATTATACATTTCACTTGGTGACATGTACTGTGTATATTAAACCATCAGGGGAACACACTCTCCTCACTTATACTGTTCACCTGGTAACATGTCCCGTGTATATTAAACCATCAGGGGAACACACTCTCCTCACTTATACTGTTCACCAGGTGACATGTACCGTGTGTATTAAACCATCAGGGGAACACACTCTCCTCACTTATACTGTTCACCAGGTGACATGTACCGTGTGTATTAAACCATCAGGGGAACACATTCTCCTCACTTATACTGTTCACCTGGTAACATGTCCCGCGTACATTAAACCATCAGGGGAACACACTCTCCTCACTTATACTGTTCACCTGGTAACATGTCCCGCGTACATTAAACCATCAGGGGAACACACTCTCCTCACTTATACTGTTCACCTGGTAACATGTCCTGTGTATATTAAACAATCAGGGGAACACACTCTCCTCACTTATACTGTTCACCAGGTGACATGTCCCGTGTGTATTAAACCATCAGGGGAACACACTCTCCTCACTTATACTGTTCACCTGGCAACATGTCCCGTGAGTATTAAACAATCAGGGGAAGACACTCTCCTCACTTATACTGTTCACCTGGTGACATGTCCCGTGCGTGTTAAACCATCAGGGGAACACACTCTCCTCACTTATACTCTTCACCTGGTGACATGTCCCGTGCGTGTGAAACCATCAGGGGAACACACTCTCCTCACTTATACTGTTCACCTGGTAACATGTCCTGTGTATATTAAACAATCAGGGGAACACACTCTCCTCACTTATACTGTTCACCAGGTGACATGTCCCGTGTGTATTAAACCATCAGGGGAACACACTCTCCTCACTTATACTGTTCACCTGGCAACATGTCCCGTGAGTATTAAACAATCAGGGGAAGACACTCTCCTCACTTATACTGTTCACCTGGCAACATGTCCCGTGAGTATTAAACAATCAGGGGAACACACTCTCCTCACTTATACTGTTCACCTGGTAACATGTCCCGTGTGTGTTAAACCATCAGGGGAACACACTCTCCTCACTTATACTGTTCACCTGGTAACATGTACCTTGTATATTAAACCATCAGGGGAACACACTCTCCTCAATTATACATTTCACTTGGTGAAATGTACTGTGTATATTAAACCATGAGGGGAACACACTCTCCTCACTTATACTGTTCACCTGGTAACATGTCCCGTGTATATTAAACCATCAGGGGAACACACTCTCCTCACTTATACTGTTCACCTGGTAACATGTCCTGTGTATATTAAACCATCAGGGGAACACATCTCCTCAATTATACATTTCACTTGGTGACATGTACTGTGTATATTAAACCATCAGGGGAACACACTCTCCTCACTTATACTGTTCACCTGGTAACATGTCCCGTGTATATTAAACCATCAGGGGAACACACTCTCCTCACTTATACTGTTCACCTGGTAACATGTCCTGTGTATATTAAACCATCAGGGGAACACATCTCCTCAATTATACATTTCACTTGGTGACATGTCCTGTGTATATTAAACCATCAAGGGAACACACTCTCCTCACTTATACTGTTCACCAGGTGACATGTCCCGTGCGTGTTAAACCATCAGGGGAACACACTCTACTCACATATACTATTCACCTGGTAACATGTCCCGTGTGTATTGAACATTCAGGAGAACACACTCTCCTCACTTATACTGTTCACCTGGTAACATGTCCCGCCTACATTAAACCATCAGGGCAACACACTCTCCTCACTTATACTGCTCTCCAGGTGACATGTCCCGTGTGTATTAAACCATCAGGGGAACACACTCTCCTCACTTATACTGTTCACCTGGCAACATGTCCCGTGAGTATTAAACAATCAGGGGAACACACTCTCCTCACTTATACTGTTCACCTGGTGACATGTCCCGTGCGTGTTAAACCATCAAGGGAACACACTCTCCTCACTTATACTCTTCACCTGGTGACATGTCCCGTGTGTATAAAACCATCAGGGGAACACACTCTCCTCACTTATACTGTTCACCTGGCAACATGTCCCGTGAGTATTAAACAATCAAGGGATCACACTCTCCTCACTTATACTGTTGACCTGGTGACATGTCCCGTCAGTATTAAACAATCAGGGGAACTCACACTCCTCACTTATACTGTTCACCTGGTAACATGTCCCGTGTATATTAAACCATCAGCAGAACACACTCTCCTCACTTATACTGTTCACCTGGTAACATGTCCCGTGCGTGTTAATCCATCAGGGGAACACACTCTCCTCACATATACTGTTCACCTGGTAACATGTCCCGTGAGTATTAAACAATCAGGGGAACACTCTCTCCTCACTTATACTGTTCACCTGGTAACATGTCCTGTGTATATTAAACCATCAGGGGAACACATTCTCCTCACTTATACTGTTCACCTGGTAACATGCCCAGTGTGTATTAAACCATCAGGGGAACACACTCTCCTCACTTATACAGTTCACCTGGTAACATGTCCCGTGAATATTAAACCATCAGGGGAAAGCACTCTCCTCACTTATACTGTTCACCTGGTAACATGTCCCGTGTGCATTAAACCATCAGGGGAACACACTCTCCTCACTTATACTGTTCACCTGCTGACATGTCCCGTCAGTATTAAACAATCAGGGGAACTCACTCTCCTCACTTATACTCTTCACCTGGTAACATGTCCCGTGCGTGTTAAACCATCAGGGGAACACACTCTCCTCACTTATACTGTTCAGCTGGTAACATGTCCCGTGAGTATTAAACAATCAGGGGAACACACTCTCCTCACTTATACTGTTCACCTGGTAATATGTCCTGTGTGTATTAAACAATCAGGGGAACACACTCTCCTCACTTATACGGTTCACCTGGTATAATGTCCCGTGCGTGTTAAACCATCAGGGGAACACACTCTCCTCACTTATACTGTTCACCTGGCAACATGTCCCGTGAGTATTAAACAATCAGGGGAACACACTCTCCTCACTTATACTGTTGACCTGGTGACATGTCCCGTCAGTATTAAACAATCAGGGGAACTCACACTCCTCACTTATACTGTTCACCTGGTAACATGTCCCGTGTATATTAAACCATCAGCAGAACACACTCTCCTCACTTATACTGTTCACCTGGTAACATGTCCCGTGCGTGTTAAACCATCAGGGGAACACACTCTCCTCACATATACTGTTCACCTGGTAACATGTCCCGTGAGTATTAAACAATCAGGGGAAGACTCTCTCCTCACTTATACTGTTCACCTGGTAACATGTCCTGTGTATATTAAACCATCAGGGGAACACATTCTACTCACTTATACTGTTCACCTGGTAACATGCCCTGTGTGTATTAAACCATCAGGGGAACACACTCTCCTCACTTATACTGTTCACCTGGTAACATGTCCCGTGAATATTAAACCATCAGGGGAAAGCACTCTCCTCACTTATACTGTTCACCTGGTAACATGTCCCGTGTGCATTAAACCATCAGGGGAACACACTCTCCTCACTTATACTGTTCACCTGCTGACATGTCCCGTCAGTATTAAACAATCAAGGGAACTCACTCTCCTCACTTATACTGTTCACCTGGTAACATGTCCCCTGTATATTAAACCATCAGGGGAACACACTCTCCTCACTTATACTGTTCACCTGGTGACATGTACCTTGTATATTAAACCATCAGGGGAACACACTCTCCTCACTTATACTGTTCACCTGGTAACATGTCCCCTGTATATTAAACCATCAGGGGAACACACTCTCCTCACTTATACTGTTCACCTGGTAACATGTACCTTGTATATTAAACCATCAGGGGAACACACTCTCCTCAATTATACATTTCACTTGGTGACATGTCCAGTGTATATTAAACCATCAGGGGAACACACTCTCCTCAATTATACTGTTCACCTGGTGACATGTACCTTGTATATTAAACCATCAGGGGAACACACTCTCCTCACTTATACTGTTCACCTGGTGACATGTACCTTGTATATTAAACCATCAGGGGAACACACTCTCCTCACTTATACTGTTCACCTGGTAACATGTCCCCTGTATATTAAACCATCAGGGGAACACACTCTCCTCACTTATACTGTTCACCTGGTAACATGTACCTTGTATATTAAACCATCAGGGGAACACATATCCTCAATTATACTGTTCAACTGGTAACATGTCCCCTGTATATTAAACCATCAGGGGAACACACTCTCCTCACTTATACTGTTCACCTGGTAACATGTACCTTGTATATTAAACCATCAGGGGAACACACTCTCCTCACTTATACTGTTCACCAGGTGACAAGTCCCGTGTGTATTAAACCATCAGGGGAACACACTCTCCTCACTTATACTGTTCACCAGGTGACAAGTCCCGTGTGTATTAAACCATCAGGGGAACACACTCTCCTCACTTATACTGTTCACCAGGTGACATGTCCCGTGTGTATTGAACATTCAGGAGAACACACTCTCCTCACTTATACTGTTCACCTGGTAACATGTCCCCTGTATATTAAACCATCAGGGGAACACAATCTCATCACTTATACTGTTCACCTGGTAACATGTCCCGTGTACATTAAACCATCAGGGGAACACACTCTCCTCACTTATACTGTTCACCAGGTGACATGTCCCGTGTGTATTAAACAATCAGGGGAACACACTCTCCTCACTTATACTGTTCACCTGGCAACATGTCCCGTGAGTATTAAACAATCAGGGGAACACACTCTCCTCACTTATACTGTTCACCTGGTAACATGTCCCGTGCGTGTTAAACCATCAGGGGAACACACTCTCCTCACTTATACTCTTCACCTGGTGACATGTCCCGTGCGTGTTAAACCATCAGGGGAACACACTCTCCTCACTTATACTCTTCACCTGGTGACATGTCCCGGGTATATTAAACCATCAGCGGAACACACTCTCCTCACATATACTGTTCACCTGGTAACATGTCCCGTGCGTGTTAACCCATCAGGGGAACACACTCTCATCACTTATACTGTTCACCTGGTAACATGTCCTGTGTGTATTAAACCATCAGAGGAACACACTCTCCTCACTTATACTATTCACCTGGTAACATGTCCCGTGAATATTAAACCATCAGGGGAAAGCACTCTCCTCACTTATCCTGTTCACCTGGTAACATGTCCCGTGTGCATTAAACCATCAGGGGAACACACTCTCCTCACTTATACTGTTCACCTGGTAACATGTCCTGTGTGTATTAAACCATCAGGGGAACACATTCTCCTCACTTATACTGTTCACCTGGTAACATGTCCTGTGTATATTAAACCATCAGGGGAACACACTCTCCGCACTTATACTGTTCACCTGGTAACATGTCCCGTGCGTGTTAAACCATCAGGGGAACACACTCTCCTCACTTATACTGTTCACTTGGTAACATGTCCCGTGCGTGTTAAACCATCAGGGGAACACTCTCTCCTCACTTATACTGTTCACCTGGCAACATGTCCCGTGAGTATTAAACAATCAGGGGAACACACTCTCCTCACTTATCCTGTTCACCTGGTGACATGTCCCGTGTGTATTAAACAATCAGGGGAACTCACTCTCCTCACTTATACTGTTCACCTGGTAACATGTACCTTGTATATTAAACCATCACGGGAACACACTCTCCTCACTTATACTGTTCACCTGGTAACATGTAACTTGTATATTAAACCATCAGGGGAACACACTCTCCTCACTTATACTGTTCACCTGGTAACATGTCCCCTGTATATTAAACCATCAGGGGAACACACTCTCCTCAATTATACTGTTCACCTGGTAACATGTCCCCTGTATATTAAACCATCAGGGCAACACACTCTCCTCACTTATACTGTTCACCTGGTAACATGTACCTTGTATATTAAACCATCAGGGGAACACACTCTCCTCACTTCTGCTGTTCACCTGGTAACATGTCCCCTGTATATTAAACAATCAGGGGAACACACTCTCCTCACTTATACTGTTCACCTGGTAACATGAACCTTGTATATTAAACCATCAGGGGAACACACTCTCCTCAATTATACATTTCCCTTGGTGACATGTCCTGTGTATATTAAACCATCAGGGGAACACATCTCCTCAATTATACATTTCACTTGGTGACATGTCCTGTGTATATTAAACCATCAGGGGAACACACTCTCCTCAATTATACTGTTCACCTGGTAACATGTACCCTGTATATTAAACCATCAGGGGAACACACTCTCCTCACTTATACTGTTCACCTGGTAACATGTACCTTGTATATTAAACCATCAGGGGAACACACTCTCCTCACTTATACTGTTCACCTGGTAACATGTACCTTGTATATTAAACCATCAGGGGAACACACTCTCCTCACTTATCCTGTTCACCTGGTGACATGTCCCGTGTGTATTAAACAATCAGGGGAACTCACTCTCCTCACTTATACTGTTCACCTGGTAACATGTACCTTGTATATTAAACCATCACGGGAACACACTCTCCTCACTTATACTGTTCACCTGGTAACATGTAACTTGTATATTAAACCATCAGGGGAACACACTCTCCTCACTTATACTGTTCACCTGGTAACATGTCCCGTGTATATTAAACCATCAGGGGAACACACTCTCCTCACTTATACTGTTCACCAGGTGACATGCCCCGTGTGTATTGAACATTCAGGAGAACACACTCTCCTCACTTATACTGTTCACCTGGTAACATGTCCGTGTACATTAAACCATCAGGGGAACACACTCTCCTCACTTATACTGTTCACCAGGTGACATGTACCGTGTGTATTAAACCATCAGGGGAACACACTCTCCTCACTTATACTGTTCACCTGGTAACATGTCCCGTGCGTGTTAAACCATCAGGGGAACACACTCTCCTCACTTATACTCTTCACCTGGTGACATGTCCCGTGCGTGTTAAACCATCAGGGGAACACACTCTCCTCACTTATACTGTTCACCTGGTAACATGTCCCGTGCGTGTTAAACCATCAGGGGAACACACTCTCCTCACTTTTCCTGTTCACCTGCGGAAATGTCCCATCAGTATTAAACCATCAGGGGAATTCACTCTCCTCACTTATACTGTTCTCCTGGTAACATGTCCCGTCAGGATTAAACAATCAGGGGAACATACTCTCCTCACTTATACTGTTCACCTGGTAACATGTCCCGTGCGTGTTAAACCATCAGGGGAACACACTCTCCTCACTTTTCCTGTTCACCTGCGGAAATGTCCCATCAGTATTAAACCATCAGGGGAATTCACTCTCCTCACTTATACTGTTCACCTGGTATCATGTCGTGTGTATATTAAAGAATCAGGGGAACTCACTCTCCTCACTTATACTGTTCACCTGGTATCATGTCGTGTGTATATTAAACCTTCAGGGGAACACACTCTCCTCACTTATACTGTTCACCTGGTAACATGTCCCGTGCGTGTTAAACCATCAGGGGAACACACTCTCCTCACTTATACTGTTCACCTGAGTAAATGTCCCATCAGTATTAAACCATCAGGGGAACACAATCTCCTCACTTATGCTGCTTACCTGGTAACATGTCCTGTGTGCATTAAACCATCAGGGGAACTCACTCTCCTCACTTATACTGTTCATCTGGTGACATTTCCCGTCAGTATTAAACCATAAGGGGAACACACTCTCCTCACTTATACTGTTCACCTGGTAACATGTCCCGTGTGTATTAAACCATAAGGGGAACACACTCTCCTCACTTATACTGTTCACCTGGTAACATGTCCCGTGTGTATTAAACAATCAGGGAAACACACTCTCCTCACTTATACTGTTCACCTGGTAACATGTCCCGTGTGTATTAAACCATAAGGGGAACACACTCTCCTCACTTATACTGTTCAACTGGTAATATGCCCTGTGTATATTAAACCATCAGGGGAACACACTCTCCTCACTTATACTGTTCACCTGGGAACATGTCCCGTCTATATTAAACCATCAGGGGAACACACTCTCCTCAATTATACATTTCACTTGGTCACATGTCCCGTGTGTATTAAACAATCAGGGGAACACTCTCTCCTCACTTATACTGTTCACCTGGCAACATGTCCCGTGAGTATTAAACAATCAGGGGAACACACTCTCCTCACTTATACTGTTGACCTGGTATAATGTCCCGTGCGTATTAAACCATCAGGGGAACACTCTCTCCTCACTTATACTGTTCACCTGGCAACATGTCCCGTGAGTATTAAACAATCAGGGGAACATACTCTCCTCACTTATACTGTTCACCTGGTAAGATGTCCCGTGCGTGTTAAACCATCAGGGGAACACACTCTCCTCACTTATACTGTTCACCTGGCAACATGTCCCGTGAGTATTAAACAATCAGAGGAACACACTCTCCTCACTTATACTGTTCACCTGGTGACATGTCCCGTGTGTATTAAACAATCAGGGGAACACACTCTCCTCACCTATACTGTTCACCTGGTAACATGTCCCGTGTATATTAAACCCTCAGGGCAACACACTCTCCTCACTTATACTGTTCACCTGGTGACATGTCCCGTGTGTATTAAACAATCAGGGGAACACACTCTCCGCACTTATACTGTTCACCTGGTAACATGTCCCGTGTATATTAAACCATCAGGGGAACACACTCTCCTCACTTATACTGTTCACCAGGTGACATGTCCCGAGTGTATTAAACAATCAGGGGAACACACTCTCCTCACTTATACTGTTCACCTGGTAACATGTCCCGTGCGTGTTAAACCATCAGGGGAACACACTTTCCTCACTTATACTGTTCACCTGGCAACATGTCCCGTGAATATTAAACCATCAGGGGAAAGCACTCTCCTCACTTCTACTGTTCACCTGGGAACATGTCCCGTGTGCATTAAACCATCAGGGGAACACACTCTCCTCACTTATACTCTTCACCTGGTAACATGTCCCATGTGTATTAAACAATCAGGGGAACACACTCTCCTCACTTATACTGTTCACCTGGTAACATGTCCCGTGCGTGTTAAACCATCAGGGGAACACACTCTCCTCACTTATACTGTTCACCTGGCAACATGTCCCGTGAGTATTAAACAATCAGGGGAACACACTCTCCTCACTTATACTTTTCACATGGTAACATGTCCCGTGCGTGTTAAACCATCAGGGGAACACACTCTCCGCAATTATACTGTTCACCTGGTAACATGTCCCGTGTATATTAAACCATCAGGGGAACACACTCTCCTCACTTATACTGTTCACCAGGTGACATGTCCCGAGTGTATTAAACAATCAGGGGAACACACTCTCCTCACTTATACTGTTCACCTGGTAACATGTCCCGTGCGTGTTAAACCATCAGGGGAACACACTTTCCTCACTTATACTGTTCACCTGGCAACATGTCCCGTGAATATTAAACCATCAGGGGAAAGCACTCTCCTCACTTCTACTGTTCACCTGGTAACATGTCCCGTGTGCATTAAACCATCAGGGGAACACACTCTCCTCACTTATACTGTTCACCTGGTAACATGTCCCGTGAGTATTAAACAATCAGGGGAACACACTCTCCTCACTTATACTGTTCACCTGGTAACATGTCCCGTGCGTGTTAAACCATCAGGGGAATACACTCTCCTCACTTATACTGTTCACCTGGCAACATGTCCCGTGAGTATTAAACAATCAGGGGAACACTCTCTCCTCACTTATACTGTTCACATGGTAACATGTCCTGTGCGTGTTAAACCATCAGGGGAACACACTCTCCTCACTTATACTGTTCACCTGGCAACATGTCCCGTGTGTATTAAACAATCAGGGGAACACACTCTCCTCACTTATACTGTTCACCTGGCAACATGTCCCGTGTGTATTAAACAATCAGGGGAACACACTCTCCTCACTTATACTGTTCACCTGGTAACATGTCCCGTGCGTGTTAAACCATCAGGGGAACACACTCTCCTCACTTATACTGTTCACCTGGCAACATGTCCCGTGAGTATTAAACAATCAGGGGAAAACACTCTCCTCACTTATACTGTTCACCTGGTGACATGTCCCGTGTGTATTAAACAATCAGGGGAACACACTCTCCTCACTTATACTGTTCACCGTACAACATGTCCCGTGAGTATTAAACCATCAGGGGAACACACTCTCCTCACTTATACTGTTCACCAGGTGACATGTCCCGTGTGTATTAAACAATCAGGGGAACACACTCTCCTCACTTATACTGTTCACCTGGTAACATGTCCCGTGCGTGTTAAACCATCAGGGGAACACACTCTCCTCACTTATACTGTTCACCTGGTGACATGTCCCGTGTATATTAAACCATCAGGGGAACACACTCTCCTCACTTATACTGTTCACCTGGTAACATGTCCAGTGTGTATTAAACAATCAGGGGAACACACTCTCCGCACTTATACTGTTCACCTGGTGACATGTCCCGTGTATATTAAACCATCAGGGGAACACACTCTCCTCACTTATACTGTTCACCTGGTAACATGTCCCGTGTATATTAAACCATCAGGGGAACACACTCTCTTCACTTATACTGTTCACCTGGTAACATGTCCCGTGTATATTAAACCATCAGGGGAACACACTCTCCACACTTATACTGTTCACCAGGTGACATGTCCCGTGTGTATTAAACAATCAGGGGAACACACTCTCCTCACTTATACTGTTCACCTGGTAACATGTCCCGTGCGTGTTAAACCATCAGGGGAACACACTTTCCTCACTTATACTGTTCACCTGGCAACATGTCCCGTGAATATTAAACCATCAGGGGAAAGCACTCTCCTCACTTATACTGTTCACCTGGTAACATGTCCCGTGTGCATTAAACCATCAATGGAACACTCTCTCCTCACTTATACTGTTCACCTGGTAACATGTCCCGTGTGCATTAAACCATCAGGGGAACACACTCTCCTCACTTATACTGTTCACCTGGTAACATGTCCCATGCGTATTAAACCATCAGGGGAACACACTCTCCTCACTTATGCTGTTTACCTGGTAACATGTCCTGTGTGCATTAAACAATCAGGGGAACACACTCTCCTCACTTATGCTGTTTACCTGGTAACATTTCCTGTGTGCATTAAACAATCAGGGGAACTCACTCTCCTCACTTATACTGTTCATCTGGTGACATGTCCCGTCAGTATTAAACTATAAGGGGAACACACTCTCCTCACTTATACTGTTCACCTGGTAACATGACCCGTGCGTATTAAACAATCAGGAGAACACACTCTCCTCACTTATACTGTTCACCTGTTGACATGTCCTGTTTGTATTAAACCATCAGGGGAACTCACTCTCCTCACTTATCCTGTTCACCTGGTAACATGTCCCGTGCGTATTAAACAATCAGGGGAACACACGCTCCTCACTTATACTGTTCACCTGGTAACCTGTCCCGTGCGTATTAAACAATCAGGGGAACACACTCTCCTCACTTATACTGTTCACCTGGTAACATGTCCCGTGTGTATTAAACAATCAGGGGAACACACTCTCCTCACTATTCTGTTCACCTGGTAACATGTCCCGTGTGTATTAAACAATCAGGGGAACACACTCTCCTCACTTATACTGTTCACCTGGTAACATGTCCCGTGCGTATTAAACAATCAGGGGAACACACTCTCCTCACTTATACTGTTCACCTGGTAACATGTCCCGTGTGTATTAAACCATCAGGGGAACACACTCTCCTCACTTATACTGTTCACCTGGTAACATGTCCCATGTATATTAAACCATCAGGGGAACACACTCTCCTCACTTATACTGTTCACCTGGTAACATGTCCCGTGTGTATTAAACAATCAGGGGAACACTCTCTCTTCACTTATACTGTTCACCTGGTAACATGTCCCATGTATATTAAACCATCAGGGGAACAAAGTCTCCTCACTTATACTGTTCACCTGGTGACATGTCCCGCGTATATTAAACCATCAGGGGAACAGACTCTCCTCACTTCTACTCTTCACCTGGTGACAAATCCCATCAGTATTAAACAATCATTGGATCACACTCTCCTCACTTATACTGTTCACCTGGTAACGTGTCCCGTGAGTATTAAACAATCAGGGGAACACACTCTCCTCACTTATACTGTTCACCTGGTAACATGTCCTGAGTATATTAAACCATCAGGGGAACACATTCTCCTCACTTATACTGTTCACCTGCTAACATGTCCCGTGTATATTAAACCATCAGGGGAATACAGTCTCCTCGCTTATACGGTTCACCTGGTAACATGTCCCGTGAGTATTAAACAATAAGGGGAACACACTCTCCTCACTTATACTGTTCAGCTGGTAACATGTCCCGTGCATATTAAACCATCAGGGGAACACGCTCTCCTCACTTAGACTGTTCATCTGGTAACATGTCCAGTGAATATTAAACCATCAGGGGAACACACTCTCCTCACTTATCCTGTTCACCTGGTGACATGTCCCGTGTGTATTAAACAATCAGGGGAACACACTCTCCGCACTTATACTGTTCACCTGGTGACATGTCCCGTGTATATTAAACCATCAGGGGAACACACTCTCCTCACTTATACTGTTCACCAGGTGACATGTCCCGAGTGTATTAAACAATCAGGGGAACACATTCTCCTCACTTATACTGTTCACCTGGTAACATGTCCCGTGCGTGTTAAACCATCAGGGGAACACACTTTCCTCACTTATACTGTTCACCTGGCAACATGTCCCGTGAATATTAAACCATCAGGGGAAAGCACTCTCCTCACTTATACTGTTCACCTGGTAACATGTCCCGTGTGCATTAAACCATCAATGGAACACACTCTCCTCACTTATACTGTTCACCTGGTAACATGTCCCGTGAGTATTAAACAATCAGGGGAACACACTCTCCTCACTTATACTGTTCACCTGGTAACATGTCCCGTGCGTGTTAAACCATCAGGGGAACACACGGTCCTCACTTATACTGTTCACCTGGCAACATGTCCCGTGAGTATTAAACAATCAGGGGAAAACACTCTCCTCACTTATACTGTTCACCTGGTGACATGTCCCGTATGTATAAAACAATCAGGGGAACACACTCTCCTCACTTATACTGTTCACCTGGTAATATGTCCCGTGTATATTAAACCATCAGGGGAACACACTCTCCTCACTTATACTGTTCACCAGGTGACATGTCCCGTGTGTATTAAACAATCAGGGGAACACACTCTCCTCACTTATACTGTTCACCTGGTAACATGTCCCGTGCGTATTAAACAATCAGGGGAACACACTCTCCTCACTTATACTGTTCACCTGGTAACATATCCCGTGTGTATTAAACAATCAGGGGAACACACTCTCCTCACTTATACTGTTCACCTGGTCACATGTCCCATGTATATTAAACCATCAGGGGAACACACTCTCCTCACTTATACAGTTCACCTGGTAACATGTCCCGTGTGTATTAAACAATCAGGGGAACACTCTCTCTTCACTTATACTGTTCACCTGGTAACATGTCCCATGTATATTAAACCATCAGGGGAACAAAGTCTCCTCACTTATACTGTTCACCTGGTAACATGTCCCGTGTGTATAAAACAATCAGGGGAACACACTCTCCTCACTTATACTGTTCACCTGGTAACATGTCCCGCGTATATTAAACCATCAGGGGAACACACTCTCCTCACTTCTACTCTTCACCTGGTGACAAATCCCATCAGTATTAAACAATCATTGGATCACACTCTCCTCACTTATACTGTTCACCTGGTAACATGTCCCGTGAGTATTAAACAATCAGGGGAACACACTCTCCTCACTTATACTGTTCACCTGGTAACATGTCCTGTGTATATTAAACCATCAGGGGAACACATTCTCCTCACTTATACTGTTCACCTGCTAACATGTCCCGTGTATATTAAACCATCAGGGGAATACAGTCTCCTCGCTTATACGGTTCACCTGGTAACATGTCCCGTGTATATTAAACCATCAGGGGAACACACTCTCCTCACTTATACTGTTCACCTGGTAACATGTCCCGTGCGTGTTAAAACATCAAGGGAACACACTCTCCTCACTTATACTGTTCACCTGGTAACATGTCCCGTGCGTGTTAAACCATCAGGGGAACACACTTTCCTCACTTATACTGTTCACCTGGCAACATATCCTGTGTGCATTAAATCATCAGGGGAACACACTCTCCTCACTTATACAGTTCACTTGGTGAAATGTCCCATGCGTATTAAACCTTCAGGGGAACACACTCTCCTCACTTATGCTGTTTACCTGGTAACATGTCCTGTGTGCATTAAACAATCAGGGGAACACACTCTCCTCACTTATACAGTTCACTTGGTGAAATGTCCCGTGCGTATTAAACCATCAGCGGAACACACTCTCCTCACTTATGCTGTTTACCTGGTAGCATGTCCTGTGTGCATTAAACAATCAGGGGAACACACTCTCCTCACTTATGCTGTTTACCTGGTAACATGTCCTGTGTGCATTAAACAATCAGGGGAACTCACTCTCCTCACTTATCCTGTTCACCTGGTAACATGTCCCGTGCGTATTAAACAATCAGTGGAACACACTCTCCTCACTTATACTGTTCACCTGGTAACATGTCCCGTGTGTATTAAACAAACAGGGGAACACACTCTCCTCACATATACTGTTCACCTGGTAACATGTCCCGTGCGTATTAAACAATCAGGGGAACACACTCTCCTCACTTATACTGTTCACCTGGTAACATGTCCCGTGTGTATTAAACAATCAGGGGAACACACTCTCCTCACTTATACTGTTCACCTGGTAACATGTCCCGTGCGTATTAAACAATCAGGGGAACACACTCTCCTCACTTATACTGTTCACCTGGTAACATGTCCCGTGTGTATTAAACAATCAGGGGAACACACTCTCCTCACTTATACTGTTCACCTGGTAACATGTCCCGTGTGCATTAAACAATCAGGGGAACACACTCTCCTCACTTATGCTGTTTACCTGGTAACATTTCCTGTGTGCATTAAACAATCAGGGGAACTCACTCTCCTCACTTATACTGTTCATCTGGTGACATGTCCCGTCAGTATTAAACTATAAGGGGAACACACTCTCCTCACTTACACTGTTCACCTGGTGACATGTCCCGTCAGTATTAAACTATAAGGGGAACACACTCTCCTCACTTATACTGTTCACCTGGTAACATGACCCGTGCGTATTAAACAATCAGGAGAACACACTCTCCTCACTTATACTGTTCACCTGTTGACATGTCCTGTTTGTATTAAACCATCAGGGGAACTCACTCTCCTCACTTATCCTGTTCACCTGGTAACATGTCCCGTGCGTATTAAACAATCAGGGGAACACACGCTCCTCACTTATACTGTTCACCTGGTAACCTGTCCCGTGCGTATTAAACAATCAGGGGAACACACTCTCCTCACTTATACTGTTCACCTGGTAACATGTCCCGTGTGTATTAAACAATCAGGGGAACACACTCTCCTCACTATTCTGTTCACCTGGTAACATGTCCCGTGTGTATTAAACAATCAGGGGAACACACTCTCCTCACTTATACTGTTCACCTGGTAACATGTCCCGTGCGTATTAAACAATCAGGGGAACACACTCTCCTCACTTATACTGTTCACCTGGTAACATGTCCCGTGTGTATTAAACCATCAGGGGAACACACTCTCCTCACTTATACTGTTCACCTGGTAACATGTCCCATGTATATTAAACCATCAGGGGAACACACTCTCCTCACTTATACTGTTCACCTGGTAACATGTCCCGTGTGTATTAAACAATCAGGGGAACACTCTCTCTTCACTTATACTGTTCACCTGGTAACATGTCCCATGTATATTAAACCATCAGGGGAACAAAGTCTCCTCACTTATACTGTTCACCTGGTAACATGTCCCGTGTGTATAAAACAATCAGGGGAACACACTCTCCTCACTTATACTGTTCACCTGGTAACATGTCCCGCGTATATTAAACCATCAGGGGAACAGACTCTCCTCACTTCTACTCTTCACCTGGTGACAAATCCCATCAGTATTAAACAATCATTGGATCACACTCTCCTCACTTATACTGTTCACCTGGTAACATGTCCCGTGAGTATTAAACAATCAGGGGAACACACTCTCCTCACTTATACTGTTCACCTGGTAACATGTCCTGTGTATATTAAACCATCAGGGGAACACATTCTCCTCACTTATACTGTTCACCTGCTAACATGTCCCGTGTGTATTAAACAATCAGGGGAACACACTCTCCTCACTATTCTGTTCACCTGGTAACATGTCCCGTGTGTATTAAACAATCAGGGGAACACACTCTCCTCACTTATACTGTTCACCTGGTAACATGTCCCGTGCGTATTAAACAATCAGGGGAACACACTCTCCTCACTTATACTGTTCACCTGGTAACATGTCCCGTGTGTATTAAACCATCAGGGGAACACACTCTCCTCACTTATACTGTTCACCTGGTAACATGTCCCATGTATATTAAACCATCAGGGGAACACACTCTCCTCACTTATACTGTTCACCTGGTAACATGTCCCGTGTGTATTAAACAATCAGGGGAACACTCTCTCTTCACTTATACTGTTCACCTGGTAACATGTCCCATGTATATTAAACCATCAGGGGAACAAAGTCTCCTCACTTATACTGTTCACCTGGTAACATGTCCCGTGTGTATAAAACAATCAGGGGAACACACTCTCCTCACTTATACTGTTCACCTGGTAACATGTCCCGCGTATATTAAACCATCAGGGGAACAGACTCTCCTCACTTCTACTCTTCACCTGGTGACAAATCCCATCAGTATTAAACAATCATTGGATCACACTCTCCTCACTTATACTGTTCACCTGGTAACATGTCCCGTGAGTATTAAACAATCAGGGGAACACACTCTCCTCACTTATACTGTTCACCTGGTAACATGTCCTGTGTATATTAAACCATCAGGGGAACACATTCTCCTCACTTATACTGTTCACCTGCTAACATGTCCCGTGTATATTAAACCATCAGGGGAATACAGTCTCCTCGCTTATACGGTTCACCTGGTAACATGTCCCGTGAGTATTAAACAATCAGGGGAACACACTCTCCTCACTTATACTGTTCAGCTGGTAACATGTCCCGTGCATATTAAACCATCAGGGGAACACGCTCTCCTCACTTAGACTGTTCATCTGGTAACATGTCCAGTGAATATTAAACCATCAGGGGAACACACTCTCCTCACTTATCCTGTTCACCTGGTGACATGTCCCGTGTGTATTAAACAATCAGGGGAACACACTCTCCGCACTTATACTGTTCACCTGGTGACATGTCCCGTGTATATTAAACCATCAGGGGAACACACTCTCCTCACTTATACTGTTCACCAGGTGACATGTCCCGAGTGTATTAAACAATCAGGGGAACACACTCTCCTCACTTATACTGTTCACCTGGTAACATGTCCCGTGCGTGTTAAACCATCAGGGGAACACACTTTCCTCACTTATACTGTTCACCTGGCAACATGTCCCGTGAATATTAAACCATCAGGGGAAAGCACTCTCCTCACTTATACTGTTCACCTGGTAACATGTCCCGTGTGCATTAAACCATCAATGGAACACACTCTCCTCACTTATACTGTTCACCTGGTAACATGTCCCGTGAGTATTAAACAATCAGGGGAACACACTCTCCTCACTTATACTGTTCACCTGGTAACATGTCCCGTGCGTGTTAAACCATCAGGGGAACACACTGTCCTCACTTATACTGTTCACCTGGCAACATGTCCCGTGAGTATTAAACAATCAGGGGAAAACACTCTCCTCACTTATACTGTTCACCTGGTGACATGTCCCGTATGTATTAAACAATCAGGGGAACACACTCTCCTCACTTATACTGTTCACCTGGCAATATGTCCCGTGTATATTAAACCATCAGGGGAACACACTCTCCTCACTTATACTGTTCACCAGGTGACATGTCCCGTGTGTATTAAACAATCAGGGGAACACACTCTCCTCACTTATACTGTTCACCTGGTAACATGTCCCGTGCGTATTAAACAATCAGGGGAACACACTCTCCTCACTTATACTGTTCACCTGGTAACATATCCCGTGTGTATTAAACCATCAGGGGAACACACTCTCCTCACTTATACTGTTCACCTGGTCACATGTCCCATGTATATTAAACCATCAGGGGAACACACTCTCCTCACTTATACTGTTCACCTGGTAACATGACCCGTGCGTATTAAACAATCAGGAGAACACACTCTCCTCACTTATACTGTTCACCTGTTGACATGTCCTGTTTGTATTAAACCATCAGGGGAACTCACTCTCCTCACTTATCCTGTTCACCTGGTAACATGTCCCGTGCGTATTAAACAATCAGGGGAACACACGCTCCTCACTTATACTGTTCACCTGGTAACCTGTCCCGTGCGTATTAAACAATCAGGGGAACACACTCTCCTCACTTATACTGTTCACCTGGTAACATGTCCCGTGCGTATTAAACAATCAGGGGAACACACGCTCCTCACTTATACTGTTCACCTGGTAACCTGTCCCGTGCGTATTAAACAATCAGGGGAACACACTCTCCTCACTTATACTGTTCACCTGGTAACATGTCCTGTGTATATTAAACCATCAGGGGAACACATTCTCCTCACTTATACTGTTCACCTGCTAACATGTCCCGTGTATATTAAACCATCAGGGGAATACAGTCTCCTCGCTTATACGGTTCACCTGGTAACATGTCCCGTGTATATTAAACCATCAGGGGAACACACTCTCCTCACTTATACTGTTCACCTGGTAACATGTCCCGTGCGTGTTAAAACATCAGGGGAACACACTCTCCTCACTTATACTGTTCACCTGGTAACATGTCCTGTGTGCATTAAATCATCAGGGGAACACAAGCTGCTCACTTATACAGTTCACTTGGTGAAATGTCCCGTGCGTATTAAACCATCAGGGGAACACACTCTCCTCACTTATACTGTTCAGCTGGTAACATGTCCCGTGCATATTAAACCATCAGGGGAACACGCTCTCCTCACTTAGACTGTTCATCTGGTAACATGTCCAGTGAATATTAAACCATCAGGGGAACACACTCTCCTCACTTATCCTGTTCACCTGGTGACATGTCCCGTGTGTATTAAACAATCAGGGGAACACACTCTCCGCACTTATACTGTTCACCTGGTGACATGTCCCGTGTATATTAAACCATCAGGGGAACACACTCTCCTCACTTATACTGTTCACCAGGTGACATGTCCCGAGTGTATTAAACAATCAGGGGAACACACTCTCCTCATTTATACTGTTCACCTGGTAACATGTCCCGTGCGTGTTAAACCATCAGGGGAACACACTTTCCTCACTTATACTGTTCACCTGGCAACATGTCCCGTGAATATTAAACCATCAGGGGAAAGCACTCTCCTCACTTATACTGTTCACCTGGTAACATGTCCCGTGTGCATTAAACCATCAATGGAACACACTCTCCTCACTTATACTGTTCACCTGGTAACATGTCCCGTGAGTATTAAACAATCAGGGGAACACACTCTCCTCACTTATACTGTTCACCTGGTAACATGTCCTGTGTATATTAAACCATCAGGGGAACACATTCTCCTCACTTATCCTGTTCACCTGCTAACATGTCCCGTGTATATTAAACCATCAGGGGAATACAGTCTCCTCGCTTATACGGTTCACCTGGTAACATGTCCCGTGTATATTAAACCATCAGGGGAACACACTCTCCTCACTTATACTGTTCACCTGGTAACATGTCCCGTGCGTGTTAAAACATCAGGGGAACACACTCTCCTCACTTATACTGTTCACCTGGTAACATGTCCTGTGTGCATTAAATCATCAGGGGAACACACGCTCCTCACTTATACAGTTCACTTGGTGAAATGTCCCGTGCGTATTAAACCATCAGGGGAACACACTCTCCTCACTTATACTGTTCAGCTGGTAACATGTCCCGTGCATATTAAACCATCAGGGGAACACGCTCTCCTCACTTAGACTGTTCATCTGGTAACATGTCCAGTGAATATTAAACCATCAGGGGAACACACTCTCCTCACTTATCCTGTTCACCTGGTGACATGTCCCGTGTGTATTAAACAATCAGGGGAACACACTCTCCGCACTTATACTGTTCACCTGGTGACATGTCCCGTGTATATTAAACCATCAGGGGAACACACTCTCCTCACTTATACTGTTCACCTGGTAACATGTCCCGTGCGTGTTAAACCATCAGGGGAACACACTTTCCTCACTTATACTGTTCACCTGGCAACATGTCCCGTGAATATTAAACCATCAGGGGAAAGCACTCTCCTCACTTATACTGTTCACCTGGTAACATGTCCCGTGTGCATTAAACCATCAATGGAACACACTCTCCTCACTTATACTGTTCACCTGGTAACATGTCCCGTGAGTATTAAACAATCAGGGGAACACACTCTCCTCACTTATACTGTTCACCTGGTAACATGTCCCGTGCGTGTTAAACCATCAGGGGAACACACTGTCCTCACTTATACTGTTCACCTGGCAACATGTCCCGTGAGTATTAAACAATCAGGGGAAAACACTCTCCTCACTTATACTGTTCACCTGGTGACATGTCCCGTATGTATTAAACAATCAGGGGAACACACTCTCCTCACTTATACTGTTCACCTGGTAATATGTCCCGTGTATATTAAACCATCAGGGGAACACACTCTCCTCACTTATACTGTTCACCAGGTGACATGTCCCGTGTGTATTAAACAATCAGGGGAATACACTCTCCTCACTTATACTGTTCACCTGGTAACATATCCCGTGTGTATTAAACCATCAGGGGAACACACTCTCCTCACTTATACTGTTCACCTGGTCACATGTCCCATGTATATTAAACCATCAGGGGAACACACTCTCCTCACTTATACTGTTCACCTGGTAACATGTCCCGTGGGTATTAAACAATCAGGGGAACACTCTCTCTTCACTTATACTGTTCACCTGGTAACATGTCCCATGTATATTAAACCATCAGGGGAACAAAGTCTCCTCACTTATACTGTTCACCTGGTAACATGTCCCGTGTGTATAAAACAATCAGGGGAACACACTCTCCTCACTTATACTGTTCACCTGGTAACATGTCCCGCGTATATTAAACCATCAGGGGAACACACTCTCCTCACTTCTACTCTTCACCTGGTGACAAATCCCATCAGTATTAAACAATCATTGGATCACACTCTCCTCACTTATACTGTTCACCTGGTAACATGTCCCGTGAGTATTAAACAATCAGGGGAACACATTCTCCTCACTTATACTGTTCACCTGGTAACATGTCCTGTGTATATTAAACCATCAGGGGAACACATTCTCCTCACTTATACTGTTCACCTGCTAACATGTCCCGTGTATATTAAACCATCAGGGGAATACAGTCTCCTCGCTTATACGGTTCACCTGGTAACATGTCCCGTGTATATTAAACCATCAGGGGAACACACTCTCCTCACTTATACTGTTCACCTGGTAACATGTCCCGTGCGTGTTAAAACATCAGGGGAACACACTCTCCTCACTTATACTGTTCACCTGGTAACATGTCCCGTGCGTGTTAAACCATCAGGGGAACACACTTTCCTCACTTATACTGTTCACCTGGCAACATGTCCTGTGTGCATTAAATCATCAGGGGAACACACTCTCCTCACTTATACAGTTCACTTGGTGAAATGTCCCATGCGTATTAAACCTTCAGGGGAACACACTCTCCTCACTTATGCTGTTTACCTGGTAACATGTCCTGTGTGCATTAAACAATCAGGGGAACACACTCTCCTCACTTATACAGTTCACTTGGTGAAATGTCCCGTGCGTATTAAACCATCAGCGGAACACACTCTCCTCACTTATGCTGTTTACCTGGTAACATGTCCTGTGTGCATTAAACAATCAGGGGAACACACTCTAGTCACTTATGCTGTTTAACTGGTAACATGTCCTGTGTGCATTAAACAATCAGGGGAAATCACTCTCCTCACTTATCCTGTTCACCTGGTAACATGTCCCGTGCGTATTAAACAATCAGTGGAACACACTCTCCTCACTTATACTGTTCACCTGGTAACATGTCCCGTGTGTATTAAACAAACAGGGGAACACACTCTCCTCACATATACTGTTCACCTGGTAACATGTCCCGTGTGTATTAAACAATCAGGGGAACACACTCTCCTCACTTATACTGTTCACCTGGTAACATGTCCCGTGCGTATTAAACAATCAGGGGAACACACTCTCCTCACTTATACTGTTCACCTGGTAACATGTCCCGTGTGTATTAAACAATCAGGGGAACACACTCTCCTCACTATTCTGTTCACCTGGTAACATGTCCCGTGTGTATTAAACAATCAGGGGAACACACTCTCCTCACTTATACTGTTCACCTGGTAACATGTCCCGTGCGTATTAAACAATCAGGGGAACACACTCTCCTCACTTATACTGTTCACCTGGTAACATGTCCCGTGTGTATTAAACAATCAGGGGAACACACTCTCCTCACTATTCTGTTCACCTGGTAACATGTCCCGTGTGTATTAAACAATCAGGGGAACACACTCTCCTCACTTATACTGTTCACCTGGTAACATGTCCCCTGCGTATTAAACAATCTGGGGAACACACTCTCCTCACTTATAATGTTCACCTGGTAACATGTCCCGTGTGTATTAAACCATCAGGGGAACACACTCTATTCACTTATACAGTCACCTGGTAACATGTCCGATGTATATTAAACCATCAGGGGAACACACTCTCCTCACTTATACTGTTCACCTGGTAACATGTCCCGTGTGTATTAAACAATCAGGGGAACACTCTCTCTTCACTTAAACTGTTCACCTGGTAACATGTCCCGTGTGTATTAAACAATCAGGGGAACACACTCTCCTCACTTATACTGTTCACCTGGTAACATGTCCCATGTATATTAAACCATCAGGGGAACAAAGTTTCCTCACTTATACTGTTCACCTGGTAACATGTCCCATGTATATTAAACCATCAGGGGAACACACTCTCCTCAATTATACTGTTCACCTGGTAACATGTCCCGTGTGCATAAAACAATCAGGGGAACACACTCTCCTCACTTATACTGTTCACCTGGTAACATGTCCCACGTATATTAAACCATCAGGGGAACACACTCTCCTCACTTCTACTCTTCACCTGGTGACAAATCCCGTCAGTATTAAACAATCATTGGATCACACTCTCCTCACTTATACTGTTCACCTGGTAACATGTATCGTGAGTATTAAACAATCAGGGGAACACACTCTCCTCACTTGTACTGTTCACCTGCTAACATGTCCCGTGTATATTAAACCATCAGGGGAATACAGTCTCCTCGCTTATACCGTTCACCTGGTAACATGTCCCGTGTATATTAAACCATCAGGGGAACACACTCTCCTCACTTATACTGTTCACCAGGTGACATGTCCCGTGTGTAATAAACAATCAGGGGAACACACTCTCCTCACTTATACTGTTTACCTGGTAACATGTCCCGTGCGTGTTAAAACATCAGGGGAACACACTCTCCTCACTTATACTGTTCACCTGGTAACATGTCCTGTGTGCATTAAATCATCAAGGGAACACACTCTCCTCACTTATACTGTTCAGCTGGTAACATGTCCCGTGCATATTAAACCATCAGGGGAACAAGCTCTCCTCACTTAGACTGTTCATCTGGTAACATGTCCAGTGAATATTAAACCATCAGGGGAACACATTCTCCTCACTTATACTGTTCACCTGGTAACATGTCCCGTGTGTATTAAACAATCAGGGGAATTCACTCCCCTCACTTATACTGTTCACCTGGTATCATGTCCCGTGTATATTAAACCATCAGGGGAACACACTCTCCTCACTTATACTGTTCACCTGGTAACATGTCCCGTGCGTGTTAAACCATCAGGGGAACACACTCTCCTCACTTATACTGTTCATTTGGTTACATGTCCCGTGTATATTAAACCATCAGGGGAACACATTCTCCTCACTTATACTGTTCACCAGGTGACATGTCCCGTGTGTAATAAACAATCAGGGGAACACACTCTCCTCACTTATACTGTTCACCTGGTAACATGTCCCGTGCGTGTTAAAACATCAGGGGAACGCACTCTCCTCACTTGTACTGTTCACCTGGTAACATGTCCTGTGTGCATTAAATCATCAGGGGAACACACTCTCCTCACTTATACAGTTCACTTGGTGAAATGTCCCGTGCGTATTAAACCATCAGGGGAACACACTCTCCTCACTTATACTGTTCAGCTGGTAACATGTCCCGTGCATATTAAACCATCAGGGGAACACGCTCTCCTCACTTAGACTGTTCATCTGGTAACATGTCCAGTGAATATTAAACCATCAGGGGAACACATTCTCCTCACTTATCCTGTTCACCTGGTGACATGTCCCTTGTGTATTAAACCATCAGGGCAACACACTCTCCTCACTTATACTGTTCACCTGGTAACATGTCCTGTGTATATTAAACCATCAGGGGAACACACTCTCCTCACTTATACTGTTCACCTGGTAACATGTCCCGTGCGTGTTAAACCATCAGGGGAACACACTCTCCTCACTTATACTGTTCACCTGGAAACATGTCCCGTGCATATTAAACCATCAGGGGAACACACTCTCCTCACTTATACTGTTCACCTGGTAACATGTCCCGTGCGTGTTAAACCATCAGGGGAATTCACTCCCCTCACTTATACTGTTCACCTGGTATCATGTCGTGTGTATATTAAACCATCAGGGGAACACACTCTCCTCACTTATACTGTTCATCTGGTAACATGTCCCGTGCATGTTAAACCATCAGGGGAACACACTCTCCTCACTTATACTGTTCATTTGGTTACATGTCCCGTGTATATTAAACCATCATTGGAATTCACTCCCCTCACTTATACTGTTCACCTGGTATCATGTCGTGTGTATATTAAACCATCAGGGGAACACACTCTCCTCACTTATACTGTTCACCTGGTAACATGTCCCGTGCGGTTTAAACCATCAGGGGAACACACTCTCCTCACTTATACTGTTCATTTGGTTACATGTCCCGTGTATATTAAACCATCAGGGGAACACACTCTCCTCACTTATACTGTTCACCTGGTAACATGTCCCGTGCGTGTTAAACCATCAGGGGAACACACTCTCCTCACTTATACTGTTCACTTGGTTACATGTCCCGTGTGTATTAAACAATCAGGGGAACTCACTCTCCTCACTTATACTGTTCACCTGGTAACATGTCCCGTGTGTATTAAACCATCAGGGGAACACACTCTCCTCACTTCTACTGTTCGCCTGGTAACATGTCCCGTGTATATTAAACCATCAGGGGAACACATAATCCTCACTTATACTGTTCACCTGGTAACATGTCCCGTGTATATTAAACCATCAGCGGAACACACTCTCCTCACTTATACTGATCACCTGGTGACATGTCCCGGGTATATTAAAAAATCAGGGGAACTCACTCTCCTCTCTTATACTGTTCACTTGGTATCATGTCCTGTGTATATTAAACCAACAGGGGAACACACTCCCCTCACTTATACTGTTCACCTGGTAACATGTCCCGTGCGTGTTAAACAATCAGGGGAATACACTCTCCTCACTTATACTGTTAACCTGGTGACATGTCCCGTGCGTATTAAACCATCAGGGTAACAATCTCTCCTCACTTATACTGTTCACCTGGCAACATGTCACGTGTGTACTAAACGATCAGGGGAACACAATCTCATCACTTATACTGTTCACCTGGGAACATGTCCCGTGTATATTAAACCATCAGGGGTACACACTCTCCTCACTTATACTGTTCACCTGGTAACAAGTCCCGTGTATATTAAACCATCAGGGGAACACACTCTCCTCACTTATACTGTTCACCTGGTAACATGTCCCGTGTGTATTAAACCATCAGGGGAAAACATAATCCTCACTTATACTGTTCACCTGGGAACATGTCCCATGTATATTAAACCATCAGGGGAAAACATAATCCTCACTTATACTGTTCACCTGCTAACATGTCCCGTGTATATTAAACCATCAGGGGAACACACTCTCCTCACTTATACTCTTCAACTGGGAACATGTCCTGTGTATATTAAACCATCAGGGGAAGACCCTCTCCTCACTTATACTGTTCAACTGGGAACATGTCCTGTGTATATTAAACCATCAGGGGAAGACCCTCTCCTCACTTATACTGTTCAACTGGGAACATGTCCTGTGTATATTAAACCATCAGGGGAACACACTCTCCTCACTTATACTGTTCAACTGGGAACATGTCCTGTGTATATTAAACCATCAGGGGAAGACCCTCTCCTCACTTATACTGTTCACCTGGTAACATGTCCCATGTAATTTAAACCATCAGGGGAACACACTCTCTTCACTTATACTGTTCAGCTGGTAACATGTCCCGTGTGTATTAAACCATCAGGGGAACACACTCTCCTCACTTATACTGTTCATCTGGTAACATGTCCCGTGTATATTAAACCATCAGGGGAAAACATAATCCTCACTTATACAGTTCACCTGGTAACATGTCCCGTGCGTGTTAATCAATCAGGGGAACACACTCTCCTCACTTATACTGTTCATCTGGTAACATGTCCCGTGTATACTAAACGATCAGGGGAACACACTCTCCTAATTTATACTGTTCACCTGGAAACATGTCCCGTGTATATTAAACCATCAGGGGAAAGCACTCTCCTCACTTATACTGTTCACCTGGGAACATGTCCCGTGTATATTAAACCATCAGGGGAACACACTCTCCTCACTTATACTGTTCACCTGGTAACATGTCCCGTGCGTGTTAAACCATCAGGGGAACACACTCTCCTCACTTATACTGTTCACTTGGTTACATGTCCCGTGTGTATTAAACAATCAGGGGAACTCACTCTCCTCACTTATACTGTTCACCTGGTAACATGTCCCGTGTGTATTAAACCATCAGGGGAACACACTCTCCTCACTTCTACTGTTCGCCTGGTAACATGTCCCGTGTATATTAAACCATCAGGGGAACACATAATCCTCACTTATACTGTTCACCTGGTAACATGTCCCGTGTATATTAAACCATCAGCGGAACACACTCTCCTCACTTATACTGATCACCTGGTGACATGTCCCGGGTATATTAAAAAATCAGGGGAACTCACTCTCCTCTCTTATACTGTTCACCTGGTATCATGTCCTGTGTATATTAAACCAACAGGGGAACACACTCCCCTCACTTATACTGTTCACCTGGTAACATGTCCCGTGCGTGTTAAACAATCAGGGGAATACACTCTCCTCACTTATACTGTTAACCTGGTGACATGTCCCGTGCGTATTAAACCATCAGGGTAACAATCTCTCCTCACTTATACTGTTCACCTGGCAACATGTCACGTGTGTACTAAACGATCAGGGGAACACAATCTCCTCACTTATACTGTTCACCTGGGAACATGTCCCGTGTATATTAAACCATCAGGGGAACACACTCTCCTCACTTATACTGTTCACCTGGTAACAAGTCCCGTGTATATTAAACCATCAGGGGAACACACTCTCCTCACTTATACTGTTCACCTGGTAACATGTCCCGTGTGTATTAAACCATCAGGGGAAAACATAATCCTCACTTATACTGTTCACCTGGGAACATGTCCCATGTATATTAAACCATCAGGGGAAAACATAATCCTCACTTTTACTGTTCACCTGCTAACATGTCCCGTGTATATTAAACCATCAGGGGAACACACTCTCCTCACTTATACTCTTCAACTGGGAACATGTCCTGTGTATATTAAACCATCAGGGGAAGACCCTCTCCTCACTTATACTGTTCAACTGGGAACATGTCCTGTGTATATTAAACCATCAGGGGAAGACCCTCTCCTCACTTATACTGTTCAACTGGGAACATGTCCTGTGTATATTAAACCATCAGGGGAACACACTCTCCTCACTTATACTGTTCAACTGGGAACATGTCCTGTGTATATTAAACCATCAGGGGAAGACCCTCTCCTCACTTATACTGTTCACCTGGTAACATGTCCCATGTAATTTAAACCATCAGGGGAACACACTCTCTTCACTTATACTGTTCAGCTGGTAACATGTCCCGTGTGTATTAAACCATCAGGGGAACACACTCTCCTCACTTATACTGTTCACCTGGTAACAAGTCCCGTGTATATTAAACCATCAGGGGAACACACTCTCCTCACTTATACTGTTCACCTGGTAACATGTCCCGTGTGTATTAAACCATCAGGGGAAAACATAATCCTCACTTATACTGTTCACCTGGGAACATGTCCCATGTATATTAAACCATCAGGGGAAAACATAATCCTCACTTTTACTGTTCACCTGCTAACATGTCCCGTGTATATTAAACCATCAGGGGAACACACTCTCCTCACTTATACTCTTCAACTGGGAACATGTCCTGTGTATATTAAACCATCAGGGGAAGACCCTCTCCTCACTTATACTGTTCAACTGGGAACATGTCCTGTGTATATTAAACCATCAGGGGAAGACCCTCTCCTCACTTATACTGTTCAACTTGTGACATGTCCCGTGTGTATTGAACAATCAGGGGAACACACTCTCCTCACTTATACTGTTCACCTGGTAACATGTCCCGTGTGTATTAAACAATCAGGGGAACACTCTCTCCTCACTTATACTGTTCACCTGGTAACATGTCCCGAAAGTATTAAACCATCAGGGGAACACTCTCTCCTCACTTGTACTGTTCACCTGGTAACATGTCCCGTGTGTATTAAACAATCAGGCAACACACTCTCCTCACTTATACTGTTCACCTGGTAACATGTCCCGTTTGTATAAAAAAATCAGGGGAACACACTCTCCTCACTTATTCTGTTCACCTGGTACATGTCCCGTGTGTATTAAACCATCAGGGGAACACAAACTCCTCACTTATACTGTTCATCTGGTAAAATGTCCCGTGTATATTAAACCATCAGGGGAACACACTCTCCTCACTTATACTGATCACCTGGTGACATGTCCCGGGTATATTAAAAATTCAGGGGAACTCACTCTCCTCACTTATGCTGTTCACGTGGTATCATGTCCCGTGCGTGTTAATCAATCAGGGGAACACACTCTCCGCACTTTTCCTGTTCATCTGGTAAAATGTCCAGTGTATATTAAACCATCAGGGGAACACAATCTCCTCACTTATACTGTTCACCTGGTAACATGTCCTGTGTATATTAAACCATCAGGGCAACACACTCTCCTCACTTATCCTGTTCATCTGGTAACAAGTCCCGTGTGCATTAAACCATCAGGGGAACACACTCTCCTCACTTATACTGTTCACCTGGTAACATGTCCCGTGTGTATTAAACCATCAGGGGAACACTCTCTCCTCACTTATACTGTTCAACTGGTAACATGTCCCGTGTGTATTAAACAATCAGGGGAACACACTCTCTTCACTTATACTGTTCAGCTGGTAACATGTCCCGTGTGTATTAAAACATCAGGGGAACACACTCTCCTCACTTCTACTGTTCACCTGGTAACATGTCCCGTTTGTATAAAAAAATCAGGGGAACACACTCTCCTCACTTATTCTGTTCACCTGGTACATGTCCCGTGTGTATTAAACCATCAGGGGAACACACTCTCCTCACTTCTACTGTTCACCTGGTAACAAGTCCCGTGTGCATTAAAAAATCAGGGGAACTCACTCTCCTCACTTATACTGTTCACGTGGTATCATGTCCCGTGCGTGTTAATCAATCAGGGGAACACACTCTCCGCACTTTTCCTGTTCATCTGGTAAAATGTCCAGTGTATATTAAACCATCAGGGGAACACAATCTCCTCACTTATGCTGTTCACGTGGTATCATGTCCCGTGCGTGTTAATCAATCAGGGGAACACACTCTCCGCACTTTTCCTGTTCATCTGGTAAAATGTCCAGTGTATATTAAACCATCAGGGGAACACAATCTCCTCACTTATACTGTTCACCTGGTAACATGTCCTGTGTATATTAAACCATCAGGGCAACACACTCTCCTCACTTATCCTGTTCATCTGGTAACAAGTCCCGTGTGCATTAAACCATCAGGGGAACACACTCTCCTCACTTATACTGTTCACCTGGTAACATGTCCCGTGTGTATTAAACCATCAGGGGAACACTCTCTCCTCACTTATACTGTTCAACTGGTAACATGTCCCGTGTGTATTAAACAATCAGGGGAACACACTCTCTTCACTTATACTGTTCAGCTGGTAACATGTCCCGTGTGTATTAAACCATCAGGGGAACACACTCTCCTCACTTCTACTGTTCACCTGGTAACATGTCCCGTTTGTATAAAAAAATCAGGGGAACACACTCTCCTCACTTATTCTGTTCACCTGGTACATGTCCCGTGTGTATTAAACCATCAGGGGAACACACTCTCCTCACTTCTACTGTTCACCTGGTAACAAGTCCCGTGTGCATTAAAAAATCAGGGGAACACACTCTCCTCACTTATACTGTTCACCTGGAAACATGTCCCGTGCATATTAAACCATCAGGGGAACACACTCTCGTCACTTATACTGTTCAGCTGGAAATATGTCCCGTGCATATTAAACCATCAGGGGAACACACTCTCCTCACTTATACTGTTCACCTGGTAACATGTCCTGTGTATATTAAACCATCAGGGCAACACACTCTCCTCACTTATACTGTTCATCTGGTAACAAGTCCCGTGTGTATTAAACCATCAGGGGAACACACTCTCCTCACTTATACTGTTCACCTGGTAACATGTCCCGTGTGTATTAAACCATCAGGGGAACACTCTCTCCTCACTTATACTGTTCACCTGGTAACATGTCCCGTGTGTATTAAACAATCAGGCAATACACTCTCCTCACTTATACTGTTCACCTGGAAACTTGTCCCGTGTGTATTAAACCATCAGGGGAACACTCTCTCCTCACTTATACTGTTCACCTGGTAACATATCCCGTGTGTATTAAACAATCAGGGGAACACACTCTCTTCACTTATACTGTTCACCTGGTAACATGTCCCGTGTATATTAAACCATCAGGGGAGCACAATCTCCTCACTTATACTGTTCATCTGGTAACATGTCCCGTGTGTATTAAACCATCAGGGGAACACACTCTCCTCACTTATACTGTTCACCTGGTAACATGTCCTGTGTATATTAAACCATCAGGGGAACACACTCTCCTCACTTATGCTGTTCACCTGGTGACATGTCCCGTGTTTATTAAACAATAAGGGGAACACACTCTCCTCACTTATAGAGTTCACCTGGTAACATGTCCCGTGTGTATTAAACAATCAGGGGAACCCACTCTCCTCACTTATTCTGTTCAACTGGTGACATGTCCCGTGTGCATTAAACAGTCAGGGGAACACACTCTCCTCACTTATTCTGTTCACCTGGTGACATGTCCCGTGTGCATTAAAAAATCAGGGGAACACACTCTCCTCACTTATTCTGTTCACCTGGTAACATGTCCCGTGTGTATTAAACCATCAGGGGAACACACTCTCCTCACTTATACTGTTCACCTGGTAACATGTCATGTGTATATTAAACCATCAGGGGAACACACTCTCCTCACTTATAGTGTTCACCTGGTGACATGTCCCGTGTTTATTAAACAATAAGGGGAACACACTCTCCTCACTTATTCTGTTCAACTGGTGACATGTCCCGTGTGCATTAAACAGTCAGGGGAACACACTCTCCTCACTTATTCTGTTCACCTGGTGACATGTCCCGTGTGCATTAAAAAATCAGGGGAACACACTCTCCTCACTTATTCTGTTCACCTATTAACATGTCCCGTGTGTATTGAACAATCAGGGGAACACACTCTCTTCACTTATACTGTTCACCTGGTGACATGCCCCGTGAATATTAAGCCATCAGGGGAACACACTCTCCTCACTTATACTGTTCACCTGGTAACATGTCCCGTGAGTAGTAAACCATCAGGGGAAAGCCCTCTCCTCACTTATACTGTTCAACTGGTGACATGTCCCGTGTGTATTAAACAATCAGGGGAACAAACTCTCCTCACTTATACTGTTCACCTGGTGACATGTCCCGTGTGTATAAAACAATCTGGGGAACACACTCTCCTCACTTATAAAGTTCACCTGGTGACATGTCCCGTGTGTATTAAACAATCAGGGGTTCACACACTCCTCACTTATACTGTTCACCTGGTAACATGTCCCGTTTGTATAAAAAAATCAGGGGAACACACTCTCCTCACTTATTCTGTTCACCTCGTAACATGTCCCGTGTGTATTAAACCATCAGGGGAACACACTCTCCTCACTTATACTGATCACCTGGTGACATGTCCCGGGTATATTAAAAAATCAGGGGAACACACTCTCCTCACTTATACTGTTCACCTGGTAACATGTCCCGTGCGTGTTAATCAATCAGGGGAACACACTCTCCTCACTTATACTGTTCACCTGGTGACATGTCCCGTGTGTATTAAACCATCAGGGGAACACTCTCTCCTCACTTATACTGTTCACCTGGTAACATGTCCCGTGCGTGTTAATCAATCAGGGGAACACACTCTCCTCACTTATAAAGTTCACCTGGTGACGTGACCCGTGTGCATTAAACAATCAGGGGAACACACTCTCCCACTTATACTGTTCACCTGGTAACATGTCCCGTGTGTATTAAACAATCAGGCAACACACTCTCCTCACTTATACTGTTTACCTGGAAACATGTCCCGTGTGTATTAAACCATCAAGGGAACACTCTCTCCTCACTTATACTGTTCACCTGGTAACATGTCCCGTGTGTATTAAACAATCAGGGGAACACACTCTCCTCACTTATACTGTTCATCTGGTGACTTGTCCCGTGTGTCTTAAACCATCAGGGGAACACACTCTCCTCACTTATACAGTTCACCTGGTGACTTGTCCCGTGTGTATTAAACAATCAGGGGAACACACTCTCCTCACTTATACTGTTCACCTGGTAACATGTCCCGTGCGTATTAAACAATCAGGGGAACACACTCTCCCCACTTATACTGTTCACCTGGTAACATGTCCCGTGCGTATTAAACAATCAGGGAAACACACTCTTCTCACTTATTCTGTTCACCTGGTAACATGTCCCGTGTGTATTAAACAATCAGGGGAACACACTCTCCTCACTTATTCTGTTCACCTGGTAACATGTCCCGTGCGTATTAAACAATCAGGGAAACACACTCTTCTCACTTATTCTGTTCACCTGGTAACATGTCCCGTGCGTATTAAACAATCAGGGAAACACACTCTTCTCACTTATTCTGTTCACCTGGTAACATGTCCCGTGTGTATAAAACTATCAGGGGAACACACTCTCTTCACTTATACTGTTCACCTGGTAACATGTCCCGTGTGTATTAAACAATCAGGGGAACACACTCTCTTCACTTATACTGTTCACCTGGTAACATGTCCCGTGTATATTAAACAATCAGGGGAACACAATCTCCTCACTTAAACTGTTCATCTGGTAACATGTCCCGTGTATATTAAACCATCAGGGGAACACACTCTCCTCACTTATACTGTTCACCTGCTAACTTGTCCCGTGTGTATTAAACAATCAGGGGAACACACTCTCCTCACTTATACTGTTCACCTGGTAACATGTCCCGTGTGTATTAAACAATCAGGGGAACACACTCTCCTCACTTATACTGTTCACCTGGTAACATGTCCCGTGTGTATTAAACAATCAGGGGAACACTCTCTCCTCACTTATACTGTTCACCTGGTAACATGTCCCGTGTGTATTAAACAATCAGGGGAACACACTCTCCTCACTTATACTGTTCACCTGCTAACTTGTCCCGTGTGTATTAAACAATCAGGGGAACACACTCTCTTCACTTATACTGTTCACCTGATGACATGTCCTGTGTGCATTAAACAGTTAGGGGAACATACTCTCCTCACTTATTCTGTTCACCTGGTGACATGTCCCGTGTGCATTAAACAATCAGGGGAACACACTCACTTCACTTATACTGTTCAACTGGTGACATGTCCCGTGTGCATTAAACAATCAGGGGAACACACTCACTTCACTTATACTGTTCACCTGGTGACATGTCCCGTGTGCATTAAACAATCAGGGGAACACACTCTCCTCACTTATACTGTTCACCTGGTGACATGTCCCGTGTGTATAAAACAATCTGGGGAACACACTCTCCTCACTTATAGAGTTCACCTGGTGACGTGACCCGTGTGCATTAAACAATCAGGGGAACACACTCTCCTCACTTATACTGTTCACCTGGTGACATGTCCCGTGCATATTAAACAATCAGGGGAACACACTCTCCTCACTAAAACTGTTCACCTGGTAACATGTCCCATGTGTATTAAACAATCTGGGGAACACACTCTCCTCACTTATAAAGTTCACCTGGTGACATGTCCCGTGTGTATTAAACAATCAGGGGAACACACTCTCCTCACTTATACTGTTCACCTGGTAACATGTCCCGTGTGTATTAAACAATCAGGGGAACACTCTCTCCTCACTTATACTGTTCACCTGGTAACATGTCCCGTGTGTATTAAACAATCAGGGGAACACACTCTCCTCACTTATACTGTTCACCTGCTAACTTGTCCCGTGTGTATTAAACAATCAGGGGAACACACTCTCTTCACTTATACTGTTCACCTGATGACATGTCCTGTGTGCATTAAACAGTTAGGGGAACATACTCTCCTCACTTATTCTGTTCACCTGGTGACATGTCCCGTGTGCATTAAACAATCAGGGGAACACACTCACTTCACTTATACTGTTCAACTGGTGACATGTCCCGTGTGCATTAAACAATCAGGGGAACACACTCACTTCACTTATACTGTTCACCTGGTGACATGTCCCGTGTGCATTAAACAATCAGGGGAACACACTCTCCTCACTTATACTGTTCACCTGGTGACATGTCCCGTGTGTATAAAACAATCTGGGGAACACACTCTCCTCACTTATAGAGTTCACCTGGTGACGTGACCCGTGTGCATTAAACAATCAGGGGAACACACTCTCCTCAGTTATACTGTTCACATGGTGACATGTCCCGTGCATATTAAACAATCAGGGGAACACACTCTCCTCACTAAAACTGTTCACCTGGTAACATGTCCCATGTGTATTAAACAATCAGGGGAACACACTCTCCTCACTAAAACTGTTCACCTGGTAACATGTCCCATGTGTATTAAACAATCTGGGGAACACACTCTCCTCACTTATAGAGTTCACCTGGTAACATGTCCCGTGTATATTAAACAATCAGGGGAACACACTCACTTCACTTATACTGTTCACCTGGTGACATGTCCCGTGTGCATTAAACAATCAGGGGAACACACTATCCTCACTTATACTGTTCACCTGGTGACATGTCCCGTGTGTATAAAACAATCTGGGGAACACACTCTCCTCACTTATACTGTTCACCTGGTGACATGTCCCGTGTGCATTAAACAATCAGGGGAACACACTCTCCTCACTTATACTGTTCACCTGGTGACTTGTCCCGTGTGTATTAAACAATCAGGGGAACACACTCTCCTCACTTATACTGTTCACCTGGTAACATGTCCCGTGCGTATTAAACAATCAGGGGAACACACTCTCCCCACTTATACTGTTCACCTGGTAACATGTCCCGTGCGTATTAAACAATCAGGGAAACACACTCTTCTCACTTATTCTGTTCACCTATTAACATGTCCCGTGTGTATAAAACAATCAGGGGAACACACTCTCTTCACTTATACTGTTCACCTGGTAACATGTCCCGTGTGTATTAAACAATCAGGGGAACACACTCTCTTCACTTATACTGTTCACCTGGTAACATGTCCCGTGTATATTAAACAATCAGGGGAACACAATCTCCTCACTTAAACTGTTCATCTGGTAACATGTCCCGTGTATATTAAACCATCAGGGGAACACACTCTCCTCACTTATACTGTTCACCTGGAAATATGTCCTGTGTATATTAAACAATCAGGGGAAAACACTCTCCTCACTTATACTGTTCACCTGGTGACGTGTCCCGTGTGCATTAAACAATCAGGGGAAAACACTCTCCTCACTTATACTGTTCACCTGGTGACGTGTCCCGTGTGCATTAAACAATCAGGGGAAAACACTCTCCTCACTTATACTGTTCACCTGGTAACATGTCCCGTGTATATTAAACCATCAGGGGAAAACAATCTCCTCACTTATACTGTTCACCTGGTGACATGTCCCTTGCGTATTAAACAATCAGTGGAACACACTCTCCTCTCTTATACTGTTCATCTGGTAACATGTCCCGTGCGTATTAAACTATCAGGGGAACACACTCTCCTCACTTATACTGTTCACCTGGTGACGTGTCCCGTGTATATTAAACAATCAGGGGAACACACTCTCCTCTCTTATACTGTTCATCTGGTAACATGTCCCGTGCGTATTCAACTATCAGGGGAACACACTCTCCTCACTTATACTTGTCACCTGGTAACATGTCCCGTGTGCATTAAACAATCAGGGGAACACACTCTCCTCACTTATACTGTTCATCTGGTAACATGTCCCGTGCGTATTAAACAATCAGGGGAACACACTCTCCTCACTTATACTGTTCATCTGGTAACATATCCCGTGCGGATTAAACTATCAGGGGAACACACTCTCCACAATTATACTGTTCACCTGGTGACGTGTCCCGTTTGCATTAAACAATCAGGGGAACACACTCTCCTCACTTATACTGTTCACCTGGTGACGTGTCCCGTGTGTATTAAACAATCAGGGGAACACACTCTCCTCAAATATACTTTTCACCTGGTAACATGTCCCGTGTGCATTAAACAATCAGGGGAAAACACTCTCCTCACTATACTGTTCACCTGGTAACATGTCCTGTGTATATTAAACCATCAGGGGAACACAATCTCCTCACTTATACTGTTCACCTGGTAACATGTCCCGTGTGTATTAAACAATCAGGGGAACACACTCTCCTCACTTATACTGTTCACCTGGTAACATGTCCCGTGTGTATTAAACAATCAGGGGAACACACTCTCCTCACTTATACTGTTCACCTGGTGACGTGTCCCTTGTATATTAAACAAACTGGGGACCACACTCTCCTCACTTATACTGTTCACCTGGTGACGTGTCCCGTGTGCATTAAACAATCAGGGGAACACATTCTCTTCACTTATACTCTTCACCTGGTAACATGTCCTGTGTATATTAAACCATCAGGGGAACACACTCTCCTCACTTCTACTGTTCACCTGGTAACATGTCTCGTGTGCATGAAAAAATCAGGGGAACACACTCTCCTCTCTTATACTGTTCTTCTGGTAACATGTCCCGTGTGCATTAAACAATCAGGGGAACACACTCTCCTCACTTATACTGTTCACCTGGTGACGTGTCCCGTGTGTATTAAACCATCAGGGGAACACACTTTCCTCAAATATACTTTTCACCTGGTAACATGTCCCTTGTGCATTAAACAATCAGGGGCAAACACTCTCCTCACTATACTGTTCACCTGGTAACATGTCCTGTGTATATTAAACGATCAGGGGAACACACTCTCCTCACTTATACTGGTCACCTGGTAACATGTCCCGTGCGTATTAAACAATCAGGGGAATACACTCTCCTCTCTTACACTGTTCACCTGGTAACATGTCCCGTGTATATTAAATAATCAGGGGAACACACTCTCCTCACTTATACTGTTCATCTGGTAACATGTCCCGTGCGTATTAAACCATCAGGGGAACACACTCTCCTCACTTATACTGTTCACCTGGTGACATGTCCTGTGTATATTAAACAATCAGTGGAACACAACCTCCTCACTTACACTGTTCACCTGGTAACATGTCCCGTGTATATTAAATAATCAGGGGAACACACTCTCCTCACTTATACTGTTCAACTGGTAACATGTCCCGTGCGTATTAAACAATCAGCGGAACACACTCTCCTCACTTATACTGTTCACCTGGTGACGTGTCCCGTGTGCATTAAACAATCAGTAGAAAACACTCTCCTCACTTATACTGTTCACCTGGTAACATGTCCCGTGTATATTAAACCATCAGGGGAAAACAATCTCCTCACTTATACTGTTCACCTGGTGACATGTCCCGTGCGTATTAAACAATCAGGGGAACACACTCTCCTCTCTTATACTGTTCTTCTGGTAACATGTCCCGTGTGCATTAAACAATCAGGGGAACACACTCTCCTCACTTATACTGTTCATCTGGTAACATGTCCCGTACGTATTAAACTATCAGGGGAACACACTCTCCTCACTTATACTGTTCACCTGGTGACGTGTCCCGTGTTTATTAAACAATCAGGGGAACACACTCTCCTCTCTTATACTGTTCATCTGGTAACATGTCCCGTGCGTATTAAACTATCAGGGGAACACACTCTCCTCACTTATACTTGTCACCTGGTAACATGTCCCGTGTGCATTAAACAATCAGGGGAACACACTCTCCTCACTTATACTGTTCATCTGGTAACATGTCCCGTGCGTATTAAACAATCAGGGGAACACACTCTCCTCACTTATACTGTTCATCTGGTAACATGTCCCGTGCGGATTAAACTATCAGGGGAACACACTCTCCACAATTATACTGTTCACCTGGTGACGTGTCCCGTTTGCATTAAACAATCAGGGGAAAACACTCTCCTCACTTATACAGTTCACCTGCTAACATGTCCCGTGTGCATTAAACAATCAGGGGAAAACACTCTCCTCACTTATACTGTTCACCTGGTAACATGTCCCGTGTATATTAAACCATCAGGGGAAAACAATCTCCTCACTTATACTGTTCACCTGGTGACATGTCCCGTGCGTATTAAACAATCAGGGGAACACACTCTCCTCACTTATACTGTTCATCTGGTAACATATCCCGTGCGTATTAAACAATCAGGGGAACACACTCTCCTCACTTATACTGTTCATCTGGTAACATGTCCCGTGCGTATTAAACAATCAGGGGAAAACACTCTCCTCACATATACTGTTCACCTGGTAACATGTCTAGTGTATATTAAACAATCAGGGGAACTCACTCTCCTCACTTATACTGTTCACCTGGTAACATGACCCGTGCATATTAAGCCATCTGGGGAACACACTCTCTTCAATTATACTTTTCACCTAGTGACATGTCCTGTGCATATTAAACCATCAGTTGAACACATTCTCCTCACTTATACTCTTCACCAGGTAACATGTCCTGTGAATATTAAACCATCAGGGGAACACACTCTCCTCACTTATACTGTTCACCTGGTGACATGTCCCGTCTATATTAAACCATCATGGGAACACACTATCCTCACTTATACTGTTCACCTTATGACATGTCCCACGTTTATTCAACCATCAGTGGAACACCCTCTCCTCACTTATACTGTTCACCAGGGAACATGTCCCGTCTAAGTTAAACCATCATGGGAACTCAGTCTCCTCACTTATAGAATTCACCTGGTAACATGTCCCGTGTGTATTAAACAATCAGGGGAACACAGTCTCCTCACTGATACTGTTCACCTGGTGACGTGTTCCGTGTGTATTAAACAATCAGGGGAACACACTCTCCTCACTCATACTATTCACCTTGTAACATGTCCCATGTGTATTAAACAATCAGGGGAACACACTCTCCTCACTTATACTCTCCACCTGGTAACATGTCCCGTGCGTATTAAACAATCAGCGGAACACTCTCTCCTCACTTATACTGTTCACCTGGTGACGTGTCCCGTGTGCATTAAACAATCAGGGGAAAACATTCTCCTCACTTATACTGTTCACCTGGTAACATGACCCGTGTGTATTAAACAATCAGGGGAACACACTCTGCTCACTTATACTGTTCACCTGGTAACATGTCCTGTGTATATTAAACCATCAGGGGAACACACTCTCCTCACTTATACTGTTCACCTGGTAACATGTCCTGTGTATATTCAACCATTAGGGGAACACACTCTCCTTACTTATACTGTTCAACTGGTGACATGTCCTGTGTATATTAAACCATCAGGGGAACACACTCTCCTCAATTATACTGTTCACCTGGTGACATGTCCCGCGTATATTAAAACATCAGTGGAACTCACTCTCCTCACTTATAGATTTCACCTGGTAACATATCCCGTGAGTATTAAACAATCAGGGGAACACACTCTCCTCACTTATACTGTTCACCTGGGAACATGTCCCGTGTATATTAAACAATCAGGGGAACATACTCTCCTCACTTAGAGAGTTCACCTGGTAACAAGTCCTGTGTATATTAAACCATCAGGGGAACACACTCTCCTCACTTATACTGTTCACCTTGTAACATGTCCTGTGTATATTAAAACATCAGGGGAACACACTCTCCTCACTTACACTGTTCACCTGGTAACATGTCCCGTGTATATTAAACCATCAGGGGAACACTCTCTCCTCACTTATACTGTTCACCTGGGAACATGTCCCGTGTATATTAAACAATCAGGGGAACACACTCTCCTCACTTATACTCTTCACCTGGTAACATGTCCTGTGTATATTAAACAATCAGGGGAACTCACTCTCCTCACTTATACTGTTCACCTGGTAACATGTCCCGTGAATATTAAACCATCAGGGGAACACACTCTCCTCACTTACACTGTTCACCTGGTAACATGTCCCGTGTATATTGAACCATCAGGGGAACACAGTCTCCTCACTTATACTGTTCACCTGGTGTCATGTCCTGTGTGTATTAAACAATCTGGGGAACACACTCTCTTCACTTATAGAGTTCACCTGATGACATGTCCCGTGTGCATTAAACAATCAGGGGAACACACTCTCCTCTTTTATACTGTTCACCTGGTAACATGTCCCATGTATATTAAACCATCAGGGGAACACACTCTCCTCACTTACACTGATCACTTGGTAACATGTCCCGTGTATATTATACAATCAGGGGAACAAACTCTCCTCACTTACACTGTTCACCTGGTAACATGTCCCGTGTGTATTAAACCATCAGGGGAACACACTCTCTTCACTTATAGAGTTCACCTGATGACATGTCCCGTGTGCATTAAACAATCAGGGGAACACACTCTCCTCTCTTATACTGTTCACCTGGTAACATGTCCCATGTATATTAAACCATCAGGGCAACACACTCTCCTCACTTACACTGTTCACTTGGTAACATGTCCCGTGTGTATTAAACCATCAGGGGAACACACTCTCCTCACTTACACTGTTCACCTGGTAACAGGGCCTGTGTGTATTAAAGAATCAGGGGAACACACTCTCCTCACTTATACTGTTCACCTCGTAACATGGCCCGTGTGTATTAAACCATCAGGGGAACACACTCTCCTCACTTATACTGTTCACCTGGTGACATGTCCTGTGTGTATTAAACAATGAGGGGAACACACTCTCCTCACTTATACTGTTCACCTGGTAACATGTCCAGTGTGTATTAAACCATCAGGGGAACACACTCTCCTCACTTATACTGTTCACCTGGTAACATGTCCCGTGTGTATTAAACCATCAGGGGAACACACTCTCCTCACTTATACTGTTCACCTGGTAACATGTCCAGTGTGTATTAAACCATCAGGGGAACACACTCTCCTCACTTATACTGTTCACCTGGTAACATGTCCCGTGTGTATTAAACCATCAGGGGAACACACTCTCCTCACTTATACTGTTCACCTGGTAACATGTCCTGTGTATATTAAACAATCTGGGGAACACTCTCTCCTCACTTAGAGAGTTCACCAGGTAACATGTCCCGTGAATATTAAACAATCAGGGGAACACACTCTCCTCACTTATACTGTTCACCTGCGAACATGTCCCGTGTGTATTAAACCATCAGGGGAACACACTCTCCTCACTTATACTGTTCACCTGGTAACATGTCCCGTGTGTATTAAACCATCAGGGGAACACACTCTCCTCACTTATACTGTTCACCTGGTAACATGTCCTGTGTATATTAAACAATCTGGGGAACACAACCTCCTCACTTACACTGTTCACCTGGTAACATGTCCCGTGCGTATTAAACAATCAGGGGAACACACTCTCCTCACTTATACTGTTCACCTGGTGACGTGTCCCATGTGCATTAAACAATCAGGGGAAAACACTCTCCTCACTTATACTGTTCACCTGGTAACATGTCCCGTGTATATTAAACCATCAGGGGAAAACAATCTCCTCACTTATACTGTTCACCTGGTGACATGTCCCGTGCGTATTAAACAATCAGGGGAACACACTCTCCTCACTTATACTGTTCATCTGGTAACATATCCCGTGCGTATTAAACAATCAGGGGAACACACTCTCCTCACTTATACTGTTCATCTGGTAACATGTCCCGTGCGTATTAAACAATCAGGGGAAAACACTCTCCTCACATATACTGTTCACCTGGTAACATGTCTTGTGTATATTAAACAATCAGGGGAACTCACTCTCCTCACTTATACTGTTCACCTGGTAACATGACCCGTGCATATTAAGCCATCTGGGGAACACACTCTCTTCAATTATACTTTTCACCTAGTGACATGTCCTGTGCATATTAAACCATCAGTGGAACACACTCTCCTCACTTATACTCTTCACCAGGTAACATGTCCTGTGAATATTAAACCATCAGGGGAACACACTCTCCTCACTTATACTGTTCACCTGGTGACATGTCCCGTCTATATTAAACCATCATGGGAACACACTATCCTCACTTATACTGTTCACCTTATGACATGTCCCACATTTATTAAACCATCAGTGGAACACCCTCTCCTCACTTATACTTTTCACCAGGGAACATGTCCCGTCTAAGTTAAACCATCATGGGAACTCAGTCTCCTCACTTATAGATTTCACCTGGTAACATGTCCCGTGTGTATTAAACAATCAGGGGAACACAGTCTCCTCACTGATACTGTTCACCTGGTGACGTGTTCCGTGTGTATTAAACAATCAGGGGAACACACTCTCCTCACTCATACTATTCACCTTGTAACATGTCCCATGTGTATTAAACAATCAGGGGAACACAGTCTCCTCACTGATACTGTTCACCTGGTGACGTGTTCCGTGTGTATTAAACAATCAGGGGAACACAGTCTCCTCACTTATACTCTTCACCTGGTAACATGTCCCGTGCGTATTAAACAATCAGCGGAACACACTCTCCTCACTTATACTGTTCACCTGGTGACGTGTCCCGTGTGCATTAAACAATCAGGGGAAAACACTCTCCTCACTTATACTGTTCACCTGGTAACATGAACCGTGTGTATTAAACCATCAGGGGAACACACTCTCCTCACTTATACTGTTCACCTGGTAACATGTCCTGTGTATATTAAACCATCAGGGGAACACACTCTCCTCAATTATACTGTTCACCAGGTGACATGTCCCGCGTATATTAAAACATCAGAGGAACACACTCTCCTCACTTATACTGTTCACCTGGTGACATGTCCCGCGTATATTAAAACATCAGTGGAACTCACTCTCCTCACTTATAGATTTCACCTGGTAACATATCCCGTGAGTATTAAACAATCAGGGGAACACATTCTCCTCACTTATACTGTTCACCTGGTAACATGTCCCATGTATATTAAACCATCAGGGCAACACAGTCTCCTCACTTACACTGTTCACTTGGTAACATGTCCCGTGTGTATTAAACCATCAGGGGAACACACTCTCCTCACTTACACTGTTCACCTGGTAACAGGGCCTGTGTGTATTAAAGAATCAGGGGAACACACTCTCCTCACTTATACTGTTCACCTCGTAACATGGCCCGTGTGTATTAAACCATCAGGGGAACACACTCTCCTCACTTATACTGTTCACCTGGTGACATGTCCTGTGTGTATTAAACAATGAGGGGAACACACTCTCCTCACTTATACTGTTCACCTGGTAACATGTCCAGTGTGTATTAAACCATCAGGGGAACACATTCTCCTCACTTATACTGTTCACCTGGTAACATGTCCCGTGTGTATTAAACCATCAGGGGAACACACTCTCCTCAATTATACTGTTCACCTGGTAACATGTCCAGTGTGTATTAAACCATCAGGGGAACAGACTCTCCTCACTTATACTGTTCACCTGGTAACATGTCCCGTGTGTAAAAAACCATCAGGGGAACACACTCTCCTCACTTATACTGTTCACCTGGTAACATGTCCTGTGTATATTAAACAATCTGGGGAACACTCTCTCCTCACTTAGAGAGTTCACCAGGTAACATGTCCCGTGAATATTAAACAATCAGTTGAACACACTCTCCTCACTTATACTGTTCACCTGCGAACATGTCCCGTGTGTATTAAACCATCAGGGGAACACACTCTCCTCACTTATACTGTTCACCTGGTAACATGTCCCGTGTGTATTAAACCATCAGGGGAACACACTCTCCTCACTTATACTGTTCACCTGGTAACATGTCCTGTGTATATTAAATAATCTGGGGAACACAACCTCCTCACTTACACTGTTCACCTGGTAACATGTCCCGTGTATATTAAATAATCAGGGGAACACACTCTCCTCACTTATACTGTTCACCTGGTGACATGTCCCGTGTGCATTAAACAATCAGGGGAAAGCACTCTCCTCACTTCTACTGTTCACCTGGTAACATGTCCCGTGCGTATTAAACAATCAGGGGAACACACTCTCCTCACTTATACTGTTCACCTGGTGACGTGTCCCGTGTGCATTAAACAATCAGGGGAAAACACTCTCCTCACTTATACTGTTCACCTGGTAACATGTCCCGTGTATATTAAACCATCTGGGGAAAACAATCTCCTCACTTATACTGTTCACCTGGTGACATGTCCCGTGCGTATTAAACAATCAGGGGAACACACTCTCCTCACTTATACTGTTCATCTGGTAACATATCCCGTGTGTATTAAACAATCAGGGGAACACACTCTCCTCACTTATACTGTTCATCTGGTAACATGTCCCGTGCGTATTAAACAATCAGGGGAAAACACTCTCCTCACATATACTGTTCACCTGGTAACATGTCTTGTGTATATTAAACAATCAGGGGAACTCACTCTCCTCACTTATACTGTTCACCTGGTAACATGACCCGTGCATATTAAGCCATCTGGGGAACACACTCTCTTCAATTATACTTTTCACCTAGTGACATGTCCTGTGCATATTAAACCATCAGTGGAACACACTCTCCTCACTTATACTCTTCACCAGGTAACATGTCCTGTGAATATTAAACCATCAGGGGAACACACTCTCCTCACTTATACTGTTCACCTGGTGACATGTCCCGTCTATATTAAACCATCATGGGAACACACTATCCTCACTTATACTGTTCACCTTATGACATGTCCCACGTTTATTAAACCATCAGTGGAACACCCTCTCCTCACTTATACTGTTCACCAGGGAACATGTCCCGTCTAAGTTAAACCATCATGGGAACTCAGTCTCCTGACTTATAGATTTCACCTGGTAACATGTCCCGTGTGTATTAAACAATCAGGGGAACACAGTCTCCTCACTTATCCTGTTCACCTGGTGACATGCCCCGTGCGTGTCAAACCATCAGGGGAACACACTCTCCTCACTTATACTGTTCACTTGGTTACATGTCCCGTGCATATTAAACAATCAGGGGAACACACTCTCCTCACTTATACTGTTCACCTGTTGACATGTCCTGTGTGTATTAAACCATCAGGGGAAAACAATCTCCTCACTTATGCAGTTCACTTGGTTACATGTCCCGTGTGTCTTAAACAATCAGGGGAACACACTCTCCTCACTTATACTGTTCATCTGGTAACATGTCCCGTGCGTATTAAACAATCAGGGGAAAACACTCTCCTCACATATACTCTTCACCAGGTAACATGTCCTGTGAATATTAAACCATCAGGGGAACACACTCTCCTCACTTATACTGTTCACCTGGTGACATGTCCCGTCTATATTAAACCATCATGGGAACACACTATCCTCACTTATACTGTTCACCTTATGACATGTCCCACGTTTATTAAACCATCAGTGGAACACCCTCTCCTCACTTATACTGTTCACCAGGGAACATGTCCCGTCTAAGTTAAACCATCATGGGAACTCAGTCTCCTCACTTATAGATTTCACCTGGTAACATGTCCCGTGTGTATTAAACAATCAGGGGAACACAGTCTCCTCACTGATACTGTTCACCTGGTGACGTGTTCCGTGTGTATTAAACAATCAGGGGAACACACTCTCCTCACTTATACTGTTCACCTGGTAACATGTCCTGTGTGCATTAAATCATCAGGGGAACACACTCTCCTCACTTATACAGTTCACTTGGTGAAATGTCCCGTGCGTATTAAACCATCAGGGGAACACACTCTCCTCACTTCTTCTGTTCAGCTGGTAACATGTCCCGTGCATATTAAACCATCAGGGGAACACGCTCTCCTCACTTAGACTGTTCATCTGGTAACATGTCCAGTGAATATTAAACCATCAGGCGAACACATTCTCCTCACTTATCCTGTTCACCTGGTGACATGCCCCGTGCGTGTCAAACCATCAGGGGAACACACTCTCCTCACTTATACTGTTCACTTGGTTACATGTCCCGTGCATATTAAACAATCAGGGGAACACACTCTCCTCACTTATACTGTTCACGTGTTGACATGTCCTGTGTGTATTAAACCATCAGGGGAACACAATCTCCTCACTTATGCAGTTCACTTGGTTACATGTCCCGTGTGTATTCAACAATCAGGGGAACACACTCTCCGCACTTATACTGTTCACCTGGTGACATGTCCCGTGTATATTAAACCATCAGGGGAACACACTCTCCTCACTTATACTGTTCACCAGGTGACATGTCCCGTGCGTGTTAAACCATCAGGGGAACACACTCTCCTCACTTATACTGTTCACCTGGTAACATGTCCTGTGTGCATTAAATCATCAGGGGAACACACTCTCCTCACTTAAACTGTTCACCTGGTGACATGTCCCGTGTGTATTAAACAATCAGGGGAACACACTCTCCTCACTTATACTGTTCACCTGGTAACATGTCCTGTGTATATTAAACCATCAGGGGAACACATTCTCCTCACTTATACTGTTCACCTGGTGACATGTCCCGTGTGTATTAAACAATCAGGGGAACACACTCTCCTCACTTATCCTGTTCACCTGCTAACATGTCCCGTGTATATTAAACCATCAGGGGAATACAGTCTCCTCACTTATACTGTTCACCTGGTAACATGTCCCGTGTGTATTAAACCATCAGGGGAACACACTCTCCTCACTTATACTGTTCACCTGGGAGCATGACCCGTGCGTATTAAACAATCAGGGGAACACACGCTCCTCACTTATACTGTTCACCTGTTGACATGTCCTGTTTGTTTTAAACCATCAGGGGATCTCGCTCTCCTCACTTATACTGTTCTCCTGGTAACATGTCCTGTGTGTATTAAACAATCAGGGGAACACTCTCTCTTCACTTATACTGTTCACAGGGTAACATGTCCCATGTATATTAAACCATCAGGGGAACACACTCTCCTCACTTATACTGCTCACCTGGTAACATGTCCCGTGTATATTAAACCATCAGGGGAACACACTCTCCTCACTTATACTGTTCACCTGGTGACATGTCCCGTGCGTATTAAACAATCAGGGGAACACACTCTCCTCACTTATACTGTTCATCTGGTAACATGTCCCGTGCGTATTAAACAATCAGGGGAAAACACTCTCCTCACATATACTGTTCACCTGGTAACATGTCTTGTGTATATTAAACAATCAGGGGAACTCACTCTCCTCACTTATACTGTTCACCTGGTAACATGACCCGTGCATATTAAGCCATCTGGGGAACACACTCTCTTCAATTATACTTTTCACCTAGTGACATGTCCTGTGCATATTAAACCATCAGTGGAACACACTCTCCTCACTTATACTCTTCACCAGGTAACATGTCCTGTGAATATTAAACCATCAGGGGAACACACTTTCCTCACTTATACTGTTCACCTGGTGACATGTCCCGTCTATATTAAACCATCATGGGAACACACTATCCTCACTTATACTGTTCACCTTATGACATGTCCCACGTTTATTAAACCATCAGTGGAACACCCTCTCCTCACTTATACTGTTCACCAGGGAACATGTCCCGTCTAAGTTAAACCATCATGGGAACTCAGTCTCCTCACTTATAGATTTCACCTGGTAACATGTCCCGTGTGTATTAAACAATCAGGGGAACACAGTCTCCTCACTGATACTGTTCACCTGGTGACGTGTTCCGTGTGTATTAAACAATCAGGGGAACACACTCTCCTCACTTATACTCTTCACCTGGTAACATGTCCCGTGCGTATTAAACAATCAGCGGAACACACTCTCCTCACTTATACTGTTCACCTGGTGACGTGTCCCGTGTGCATTAAACAATCAGGGGAAAACACTCTCCTCACTTATACTGTTCACCTGGTAACATGACCCGTGTGTATTAAACCATCAGGGGAACACACTCTCCTCACTTATACTGTTCACCTTGTAACATGTCCTGTGTATATTAAACCATCAGGGGAACACACTCTCCTCAATTATACTGTTCACCAGGTGACATGTCCCGCGTATATTAAAACATCAGAGGAACACATTCTCCTCACGTATACTGTTCACCTGGTGACATGTCCCGCGTATATTAAAACATCAGTGGAACTCACTCTCCTCACTTATAGATTTCACCTGGTAACATATCCCGTGAGTATTAAACAATCAGGGGAACACACTCTCCTCACTTATACTATTCACCTGGGAACATGTCCCGTGTATATTAAACAATCAGGGGAACATACGCTCCTCACTTAGACAGTTCACCTGGTGACATGTCCTGTGTATATTAAACCATCAGGGGAATACACTCTCCTCACTTATACTGTTCACCTTGTAACATGTCCTGTGTATATTAAAACATCAGGGGAACACACTCTCCTCACTTATACCGTTCACCTGGTAACATGTCCCATGAATATTAAACCATCAGGGGAACACACTCTCCTCACTTACACTGTTCACCTGGTAACATGTCCCGTGTATATTAAACCATCAGGGGAACACAGTCTCCTCACTTATACTGTTCACCTGGGAACATGTCCCGTGTATATTAAACAATCAGGTGAACACACTCTCCTCACTTATACTGTTCACCTGGTAACATGTCCTGTGTATATTAAACAATCAGGGGAACTCACTCTCCTCACTTATACTGTTCACCTGGTAACATGTCCCGTGAATATTAAACCATCAGGGGAACACACTCTCCTCACTTACACATTTCACCTGGTAACATGTCCCGTGTATATTGAACCATCAGGGGAACACAGTCTCCTCACTTATACTGTTCACCTGGTAACATGTCCCGTGTGTATTAAACCATCAGGGGAACACACTCTCTTCACTTATAGAGTTCACCTGATGACATGTCCCGTGTGCATTAAACAATCAGGGGAACACACTCTCCTCTCTTATACTGTTCACCTGGTAACATGTCCCATGTATATTAAACCATCAGGGCAACACACTCTCCTCACTTACACTGTTCACTTGGTAACATGTCCCGTGTGTATTAAACCATCAGGGGAACACACTCTCCTCACTTACACTGTTCACCTGGTAACAGGGCCTGTGTGTATTAAAGAATCAGGGGAACACACTCTCCTCACTTATACTGTTCACCTCGTAACATGGCCCGTGTGTATTAAACCATCAGGGGAACACACTCTCCTCACTTATACTGTTCACCTGGTGACATGTCCTGTGTGTATTAAACAATGAGGGGAACACACTCTCCTCACTTATACTGTTCACCTGGTAACATGTCCAGTGTGTATTAAACCATCAGGGGAACACACTCTCCTCACTTATACTGTTCAGCTGGTAACATGTCCCGTGTGTATTAAACCATAAGGGGAACACACTCTCCTCACTTATACTGTTCAACTGGTAACATGTCCAGTGTGTATTAAACCATCAGGGGAACACACTCTCCTCACTTATACTGTTCACCTGGTAACATGTCCCGTGTGTATTAAACCATCAGGGGAACACACTCTCCTCACTTATACTGTTCACCTGGTAACATGTCCTGTGTATATTAAACAATCTGGGGAACACTCTCTCCTCACTTAGAGAGTTCACCAGGTAACATGTCCCGTGAATATTAAACAATCAGGGGAACACACTCTCCTCACTTATACTGTTCACCTGCGAACATGTCCCGTGTGTATTAAACCATCAGGGGAACACACTCTCCTCACTTATACTGTTCACCTGGCAACATGTCCCGTGAGTATTAAACAATCAGGGGAACACACTCTCTTCACTTTAACTGTTCACCTGGTGACATGTCCCGTGTGTATTAAACAATCAGGGGAACACACTCTCCGCACTTATACTGTTCACCTGGTGACATGTCCCGTGTATATTAAACCATCAGGGGAACACACTCTCCTCACTTATACTGTTCACCAGGTGACATGTCCCGTGCGTGTTAAACCATCAGGGGAACACACTCTCCTCACTTATACTGTTCACCTGGTAACATGTCCTGTGTGCATTAAATCATCAGGGGAACACACTCTCCTCACTTAAACTGTTCACCTGGTGACATGTCCCGTGTGTATTAAACAATCAGGGGAACACACTCTCCGCACTTATACTGTTCACCTGGTAACATGTCCCGTGAATATTAAACCATCAGGGGAAAGCACTCTCCTCACTTATACTGTTCACCTGGTAACATGTCCCGTGTGCATTAAACCATCAGTGGAACACTCTCTCCTCACTTATACTGTTCACCTGGTAACATGTCCTGTGTGCATTAAATCATCAGGGGAACACACTCTCCTCACTTATACAGTTCACTTGGTGAAATGTCCCGTGCGTATTAAACCATCAGGGGAACACACTCTCCTCACTTCTTCTGTTCAGCTGGTAACATGTCCCGTGCATATTAAACCATCAGGGGAACACGCTCTCCTCACTTAGACTGTTCATCTGGTAACATGTCCAGTGAATATTAAACCATCAGGGGAACACATTCTCCTCACTTATCCTGCTCACCTGGTGACATGCCCCGTGCGTGTCAAACCATCAGGGGAACACACTCTCCTCACTTATACTGTTCACTTGGTTACATGTCCCGTGCATATTAAACAATCAGGGGAACACACTCTCCTCACTTATGCAGTTCACTTGGTTACATGTCCCGTGTGTATTAAACAATCAGGGGAACACACTCTCCTCACTTATACTGTTCATCTGGTAACATGTCCCGTGCGTATTAAACAATCAGGGGAAAACACTCTCCTCACATATACTGTTCACCTGGTAACATGTCTTGTGTATATTAAACAATCAGGGGAACTCACTCTCCTCACTTATACTGTTCACCTGGTAACATGACCCGTGCATATTAAGCCATCTGGGGAACACACTCTCTTCAATTATACTTTTCACCTAGTGACATGTCCTGTGCATATTAAACCATCAGTGGAACACACTCTCCTCACTTATACTCTTCACCAGGTAACATGTCCTGTGAATATTAAACCATCAGGGGAACACACTCTCCTCACTTATACTGTTCACCTGGTGACATGTCCCGTCTATATTAAACCATCATGGGAACACACTATCCTCACTTATACTGTTCACCTTATGACATGTCCCACGTTTATTAAACCATCAGTGGAACACCCTCTCCTCACTTATACTGTTCACCAGGGAACATGTCCCGTCTAAGTTAAACCATCATGGGAACTCAGTCTCCTCACTTATAGATTTCACCTGGTAACATGTCCCGTGTGTATTAAACAATCAGGGGAACACAGTCTCCTCACTTATCCTGTTCACCTGGTGACATGCCCCGTGCGTGTCAAACCATCAGGGGAACACACTCTCCTCACTTATACTGTTCACTTGGTTACATGTCCCGTGCATATTAAACAATCAGGGGAACACACTCTCCTCACTTATACTGTTCACCTGTTGACATGTCCTGTGTGTATTAAACCATCAGGGGAACACAATCTCCTCACTTATGCAGTTCACTTGGTTACATGTCCCGTGTGTATTAAACAATCAGGGGAACACACTCTCCTCACTTATACTGTTCATCTGGTAACATGTCCCGTGCGTATTAAACAATCAGGGGAAAACACTCTCCTCACATATACTGTTCACCTGGTAACATGTCTTGTGTATATTAAACAATCAGGGGAACTCACTCTCCTCACTTATACTGTTCACCTGGTAACATGACCCGTGCATATTAAGCCATCTGGGGAACACACTCTCTTCAATTATACTTTTCACCTAGTGACATGTCCTGTGCATATTAAACCATCAGTGGAACACACTCTCCTCACTTATACTCTTCACCAGGTAACATGTCCTGTGAATATTAAACCATCAGGGGAACACACTCTCCTCACTTATACTGTTCACCTGGTGACATGTCCCGTCTATATTAAACCATCATGGGAACACACTATCCTCACTTATACTGTTCACCTTATGACATGTCCCACGTTTATTAAACCATCAGTGGAACACCCTCTCCTCACTTATACTGTTCACCAGGGAACATGTCCCGTCTAAGTTAAACCATCATGGGAACTCAGTCTCCTCACTTATAGATTTCACCTGGTAACATGTCCCGTGTGTATTAAACAATCAGGGGAACACAGTCTCCTCACTGATACTGTTCACCTGGTGACGTGTTCCGTGTGTATTAAACAATCAGGGGAACACACTCTCCTCACTTATACTGTTCACCTGGTAACATGTCCTGTGTGCATTAAATCATCAGGGGAACACACTCTCCTCACTTATACAGTTCACTTGGTGAAATGTCCCGTGCGTATTAAACCATCAGGGGAACACACTCTCCTCACTTCTTCTGTTCAGCTGGTAACATGTCCCGTGCATATTAAACCATCAGGGGAACACGCTCTCCTCACTTAGACTGTTCATCTGGTAACATGTCCAGTGAATATTAAACCATCAGGCGAACACATTCTCCTCACTTATCCTGTTCACCTGGTGACATGCCCCGTGCGTGTCAAACCATCAGGGGAACACACTCTCCTCACTTATACTGTTCACTTGGTTACATGTCCCGTGCATATTAAACAATCAGGGGAACACACTCTCCTCACTTATACTGTTCACCAGGTGACATGTCCCGTGCGTGTTAAACCATCAGGGGAACACACTCTCCTCACTTATACTGTTCACCTGGTAACATGTCCTGTGTGCATTAAATCATCAGGGGAACACACTCTCCTCACTTAAACTGTTCACCTGGTGACATGTCCCGTGTGTATTAAACAATCAGGGGAACACACTCTCCTCACTTATACTGTTCATCTGGTAACATGTCCCGTGCGTATTAAACAATCAGGGGAAAACACTCTCCTCACATATACTGTTCACCTGGTAACATGTCTTGTGTATATTAAACAATCAGGGGAACTCACTCTCCTCACTTATACTGTTCACCTGGTAACATGACCCGTGCATATTAAGCCATCTGGGGAACACACTCTCTTCAATTATACTTTTCACCTAGTGACATGTCCTGTGCATATTAAACCATCAGTGGAACACACTCTCCTCACTTATACTCTTCACCAGGTAACATGTCCTGTGAATATTAAACCATCAGGGGAACACACTCTCCTCACTTATACTGTTCACCTGGTGACATGTCCCGTCTATATTAAACCATCATGGGAACACACTATCCTCACTTATACTGTTCACCTTATGACATGTCCCACGTTTATTAAACCATCAGTGGAACACCCTCTCCTCACTTATACTGTTCACCAGGGAACATGTCCCGTCTAAGTTAAACCATCATGGGAACTCAGTCTCCTCACTTATAGATTTCACCTGGTAACATGTCCCGTGTGTATTAAACAATCAGGGGAACACAGTCTCCTCACTTATCCTGTTCACCTGGTGACATGCCCCGTGCGTGTCAAACCATCAGGGGAACACACTCTCCTCACTTATACTGTTCACTTGGTTACATGTCCCGTGCATATTAAACAATCAGGGGAACACACTCTCCTCACTTATACTGTTCACCTGTTGACATGTCCTGTGTGTATTAAACCATCAGGGGAACACAATCTCCTCACTTATGCAGTTCACTTGGTTACATGTCCCGTGTGTATTAAACAATCAGGGGAACACACTCTCCTCACTTATACTGTTCATCTGGTAACATGTCCCGTGCGTATTAAACAATCAGGGGAAAACACTCTCCTCACATATACTGTTCACCTGGTAACATGTCTTGTGTATATTAAACAATCAGGGGAACTCACTCTCCTCACTTATACTGTTCACCTGGTAACATGACCCGTGCATATTAAGCCATCTGGGGAACACACTCTCTTCAATTATACTTTTCACCTAGTGACATGTCCTGTGCATATTAAACCATCAGTGGAACACACTCTCCTCACTTATACTCTTCACCAGGTAACATGTCCTGTGAATATTAAACCATCAGGGGAACACACTCTCCTCACTTATACTGTTCACCTGGTGACATGTCCCGTCTATATTAAACCATCATGGGAACACACTATCCTCACTTATACTGTTCACCTTATGACATGTCCCACGTTTATTAAACCATCAGTGGAACACCCTCTCCTCACTTATACTGTTCACCAGGGAACATGTCCCGTCTAAGTTAAACCATCATGGGAACTCAGTCTCCTCACTTATAGATTTCACCTGGTAACATGTCCCGTGTGTATTAAACAATCAGGGGAACACAGTCTCCTCACTGATACTGTTCACCTGGTGACGTGTTCCGTGTGTATTAAACAATCAGGGGAACACACTCTCCTCACTTATACTGTTCACCTGGTAACATGTCCTGTGTGCATTAAATCATCAGGGGAACACACTCTCCTCACTTATACAGTTCACTTGGTGAAATGTCCCGTGCGTATTAAACCATCAGGGGAACACACTCTCCTCACTTCTTCTGTTCAGCTGGTAACATGTCCCGTGCATATTAAACCATCAGGGGAACACGCTCTCCTCACTTAGACTGTTCATCTGGTAACATGTCCAGTGAATATTAAACCATCAGGCGAACACATTCTCCTCACTTATCCTGTTCACCTGGTGACATGCCCCGTGCGTGTCAAACCATCAGGGGAACACACTCTCCTCACTTATACTGTTCACTTGGTTACATGTCCCGTGCATATTAAACAATCAGGGGAACACACTCTCCTCACTTATACTGTTCACCAGGTGACATGTCCCGTGCGTGTTAAACCATCAGGGGAACACACTCTCCTCACTTATACTGTTCACCTGGTAACATGTCCTGTGTGCATTAAATCATCAGGGGAACACACTCTCCTCACTTAAACTGTTCACCTGGTGACATGTCCCGTGTGTATTAAACAATCAGGGGAACACACTCTCCTCACTTATACTGTTCACCTGGTAACATGTCCTGTGTATATTAAACCATCAGGGGAACACATTCTCCTCACTTATACTGTTCACCTGCTAACATGTCCCGTGTATATTAAACCATCAGGGGAATACAGTCTCCTCACTTATACTGTTCACCTGGTAACATGTCCCGTGTGTATTAAACCATCAGGGGAACACACTCTCCTCACTTATACTGTTCACCTGGTAACATGACCCGTGCGTATTAAACAATCAGGGGAACACACGCTCCTCACTTATACTGTTCACCTGGTAACATGTCCCGTGTGTATTAAACAGTAAGGGGAACACACTCTCCTCACTTATACTGTTCACCTGTTGACATGTCCTGTTTGTTTTAAACCATCAGGGGATCTCACTCTCCTCACTTATACTGTTCTCCTGGTAACATGTCCTGTGTGTATTAAACAATCAGGGGAACACTCTCTCTTCACTTATACTGTTCACCTGGTAACATGTCCCATGTATATTAAACCATCAGGGGAACACACTCTCCTCACTTATACTGCTCACCTGGTAACATGTCCCGTGTGTATTAAACAATCAGGGGAACACACTCTCCTCACTTATACTGTTCACCTGGTAACATGTCCCATGTATATTAAACCATCAGGGGAACACACTCTCCTCACTTACACTGTTCACCTGGTAACATGGCCTGTGTGTATTAAACAATCAGGGGAACACACTCTCCTCACTTATACTGTTCACCTCGTAACATGGCCCGTGTGTATTAAACCATCAGGGGAACACACTCTCCTCACTTATACTGTTCACCTGGTGACATGTCCTGTGTGTATTAAACAATGAGGGGAACACACTCTCCTCACTTATACTGTTCACCTGGAAACATGTCCAGTGTGTATTAAACCATCAGGGGAACACACTCTCCTCACTTATACTGTTCACCTGGTAACATGTCCCGTGTGTATTAAACCATAAGGGGAACACACTCTCCTCACTTATACTGTTCACCTGGTAACATGTCCAGTGTGTATTAAACCATCAGGGGAACACACTCTCCTCACTTATACTGTTCACCTGGTAACATGTCCAGTGTGTATTAAACCATCAGGGGAACACACTCTCCTCACTTATACTGTTCACCTGGTAACATGTCCCGTGTTTTTTAAACCATCAGGGGAACACACTCTCCTCACTTATACTGTTCACCTGGTAACATGTCCTGTGTATATTGAACAATCTGGGGAACACTCTCTCCTCACTTAGAGAGTTCACCTGCTAACATGTCCTGTGTATATTAAACAATCTGGGGAACACTCTCTCCTCACTTAGAGAGTTCACCAGGTAACATGTTAAACCATCAGGGGAACACACTCTCCTCACTTATACTGTTCACCTGGCAACATGTCCCGTGAGTATTAAACAATCAGGGGAACACACTCTCCTCACTTAAACTGTTCACCTGGCGACATGTCCCGTGTGTATTAAACAATCAGGGGAACACACTCTCCGCACTTATACTGTTCACCTGGTGACATGTCCCGTGTATATTAAACCATCAGGGAACACACTCTCCTCACTTATACTGTTCACCAGGTGACATGTCCCGTGCGTGTTAAACCATCAGGGGAACACACTCTCCTCACTTATACTGTTCACCTGGTAACATGTCCCGTGAATATTAAACCATCAGGGGAAAGCACTCTCCTCACTTATACTGTTCACCTGGTAACATGTCCCGTGTGCATTAAACCATCGGTGGAACACACTCTCCTCACTTATAATGTTCACCTGGTAACATGTCCTGTGTGCATTAAATCATCAGGGGAACACACTCTCCTCACTTCTACTGTTCACCTGGTAACATGTCCTGTGTGCATTAAATCATCAGGGGAACACACTCTCCTCACTTATACTGTTCACCTGGTGACATGTCCCGTGTGTATTAAACAATCAGGGGAATTCACTCCCCTCACTTATACTGTTCACCTGGTAACATGCCCCGTGCGTGTCAAACCATCAGGGGAACACACTCTCCTCACTTATACTGTTCTCCTGGTAACATGTCCCGTCAGGATTAAACAATCAGGGGAACTCACTCTCCTCACTGATATTGTTCACCTGTTCACATGTCCTGTGAGTATTAAACCATCAGGGGAACACAATCTCCTCACTTCTGCTGTTCACTTGGTTACATGTCCCGTGTGTATTAAACAATCAGGGGAACACAATCTCCTCACTTATACTGTTCACCTGGTAACATGACCCGTGCGTATTAAACAATCAGGGGAACACACGCTCCTCACTTATACTGTTCAGCTGGTAACATGTCCCGTGCGTATTAAACAATCAGGGGAACACACTCTCCTCACTTATACTGTTCACCTGTTGACATGTCCTGTTTGTTTTAAACCATCAGGGGATCTCACTCTCCTCACTTATACTGTTCTCCTGGTAACATGTCCTGTGTTTTAAACAATCAGGGGAACACTCTCTCTTCACTTATACTGTTCACCTGGTAACATGTCCAATGTATATTAAACCATCAGGGGAACACACTCTCCTCACTTATACTGTTCACCTGGTAACATGTCCCGTGTGTATTAAACAATCAGGGGAACACACTCTCCTCACTTATACTGTTCACCTGGTAACATGTCCCATGTATATTAAACCATCAGGGGAACACACTCTCCTCACTTATACTGTTCACCTGGTAACATGTCCTGTGTATATTAAACCATCAGGGGAACACATTCTCCTCACTTATACTGTTCACCTGCTAACATGTCCCGTGTATATTAAACCATCAGGGGAATACAGTCTCCTCACTTATACTGTTCACCTGGTAACATGTCCCGTGTGTATTAAACCATCAGGGGAACACACTCTCCTCACTTATACTGTTCACCTGGTAACATGACCCGTGCGTATTAAACAATCAGGGGAACACACGCTCCTCACTTATACTGTTCACCTGGTAACATGTCCCGTGTGTATTAAACCATCAGGGGAACACAATCTCCTCACTTATGCAGTTCACTTGGTTACATGTCCCGTGTGTATTCAACAATCAGGGGAACACACTCTCCGCACTTATACTGTTCACCTGGTGACATGTCCCGTGTATATTAAACCATCAGGGGAACACACTCTCCTCACTTATACTGTTCACCAGGTGACATGTCCCGTGCGTGTTAAACCATCAGGGGAACACACTCTCCTCACTTATACTGTTCACCTGGTAACATGTCCTGTGTGCATTAAATCATCAGGGGAACACACTCTCCTCACTTAAACTGTTCACCTGGTGACATGTCCCGTGTGCATTAAACAATCAGGGGAACACACTCTCCTCACTTATACTGTTCACCTGGTAACATGTCCTGTGTATATTAAACCATCAGGGGAACACATTCTCCTCACTTATACTGTTCACCTGCTAACATGTCCCGTGTATATTAAACCATCAGGGGAATACAGTCTCCTCGCTTATACCGTTCACCTGGTAACATGTCCCGTGTATATTAAACCATCAGGGGAACACACTCTCCTCACTTATACTGTTCACCAGGTGACATGTCCCGTGTGTAATAAACAATCAGGGGAACACACTCTCCTCACTTATACTGTTCACCTGGTAACTAGTCCCGTGTGTTTTAAACCATCAGGGGAACACACTCTCCTCACTTATACTGTTCACCTGGTAACATGTCCTCTGTATATTGAACAATCTGGGGAACACTCTCTCCTCACTTAGAGAGTTCACCTGCTAACATGTCCTGTGTATATTAAACAATCTGGGGAACACTCTCTCCTCACTTAGAGAGTTCACCAGGTAACATGTTAAACCATCAGGGGAACACACTCTCCTCACTTATACTGTTCACCTGGCAACATGTCCCGTGAGTATTAAACAATCAGGGGAACACACTCTCCTCACTTAAACTGTTCACCTGGCGACATGTCCCGTGTGTATTAAACAATCAGGGGAACACACTCTCCGCACTTATACTGTTCACCTGGTGACATGTCCCGTGTATATTAAACCATCAGGGAACACACTCTCCTCACTTATACTGTTCACCAGGTGACATGTCCCGTGCGTGTTAAACCATCAGGGGAACACACTCTCCTCACTTATACTGTTCACCTGGTAACATGTCCCGTGAATATTAAACCATCAGGGGAAAGCACTCTCCTCACTTATACTGTTCACCTGGTAACATGTCCCGTGTGCATTAAACCATCAGGGGAACACACTCTCCTCACTTATAATGTTCACCTGGTAACATGTCCTGTGTGCATTAAATCATCAGGGGAACACACTCTCCTCACTTCTACTGTTCACCTGGTAACATGTCCTGTGTGCATTAAATCATCAGGGGAACACACTCTCCTCACTTATACTGTTCACCTGGTGACATGTCCCGTGTGTATTAAACAATCAGGGGAATTCACTCCCCTCACTTATACTGTTCACCTGGTAACATGCCCCGTGCGTGTCAAACCATCAGGGGAACACACTCTCCTCACTTATACTGTTCTCCTGGTAACATGTCCCGTCAGGATTAAACAATCAGGGGAACTCACTCTCCTCACTGATACTGTTCACCTGTTCACATGTCCTGTGAGTATTAAACCATCAGGGGAACACAATATCCTCACTTCTGCTGTTCACTTGGTTACATGTCCCGTGTGTATTAAACAATCAGGGGAACACAATCTCCTCACTTATACTGTTCACCTGGTAACATGACCCGTGCGTATTAAACAATCAGGGGAACACACGCTCCTCACTTATACTGTTCAGCTGGTAACATGTCCCGTGCGTATTAAACAATCAGGGGAACACACTCTCCTCACTTATACTGTTCACCTGTTGACATGTCCTGTTTGTTTTAAACCATCAGGGGATCTCACTCTCCTCACTTATACTGTTCTCCTGGTAACATGTCCTGTGTTTTAAACAATCAGGGGAACACTCTCTCTTCACTTATACTGTTCACCTGGTAACATGTCCCATGTATATTAAACCATCAGGGGAACACACTCTCCTCACTTATACTGTTCACCTGGTAACATGTCCCGTGTGTATTAAACAATCAGGGGAACACACTCTCCTCACTTATACTTTTCACCTGGTAACATGTCCCATGTATATTAAACCATCAGGGGAACACACTCTCCTCACTTCTACTCTTCACCTGGTGACACATCCCGTCAGTATGAAACAATCATTGGATCACACTCTCCTCACTTATACTGTTCACCTGGTAACATGTCCCGGGTGTATTAAAGCATCAGGGGAACACAGTCTCCTCACTTATACTGTTCAACTGGTAACATGTCCCGTGAGTATTAAACAATCAGGGGAACACACTCTCATCACTTATACTGTTCACCTGGTAACATGTCCTGTGTATATTAAACCATCAGGGGAACACATTCTCCTCACTTATACTGTTCACCTGCTAACATGTCCCGTGTATATTAAACCATCAGGGGAATACAGTCTCCTCACTTATACTGTTCACCTGGTAACATGTCCCGTGTGTATTAAACAATCAGGGGAACATACTCTCCTCACTTATACTGTTCACCTGGTAACATGACCCGTGCGTATTAAACAATCAGGGGAACACACTCTCCTCACTTATACTGTTCACCTGTTGACATGTCCTGTTTGTTTTAAACCATCAGGGGATCTCACTCTCCTCACTTATACTGTTCTCCTGGTAACATGTCCCATGTATATTAAACCATCAGGGGAACACACTCTCCTCACTTATACTGCTCACATGGTAACATGTCCTGTGTGTATTAAACAATCAGGGGAACACTCTCTCTTCACTTATACTGTTCACCTGGTAACATGTCCCATGTATATTAAACCATCAGGGGAACACACTCTCCTCACTTATACTGCTCACCTGGTAACATGTCCCGTGTGTATTTAACAATCAGGGGAACACACTCTCCTCACTTATACTGTTCACCTGGTAACATGTCCCATGTATATTAAACCATCAGGGGAACACACTCTCCTCACTTATACTGTTCACCTGGTAACATGTCCCGTGTGTATAAAACAATCAGGGGAACACTCTCTCTTCACTTATGCTGTTCACCTGGTAACATGTCCCGCGTATATTAAACCATCAGGGGAACACACTCTCCTCACTTCTACTCTTCACCTGGTGACACATCCCGTCAGTATGAAACAATCATTGGATCACACTCTCCTCACTTACACTGTTCACCTGGTAACATGTCCCGGGTGTATTGAAGCATCAGGGGAACACACTCTCCTCACTTATACTGTTCACCTGGTAACATGCCCCGTGAGTATTAAACAATCAGGGGAACACACTCTCCTTACTTATACTGTTCACCTGGTAACATGTCCTGTGTATATTAAACCATCAGGGGAACACATTCTCCTCACTTATACTGTTCACCTGCTAACATGTCCCGTGTATATTAAACCATCAGGGGAATACAGTCTCCTCACTTATACTGTTCACCTGGTAACATGTCCTGTGTATATTAAACCATCAGGGGAACACATTCTCCTCACTTATACTGTTCACCTGCTAACATGTCCCGTGAGTATTAAACAATCAGGGGAACACACTCTCCTCACTTATACTGTTCACCTGGTAACATGTCCCGTGTATATTAAACCATCAGGGGAACACACTCTCCACACTTATACTGTTCACCTGGTAACATGTCCCGTGTGTATTAAACCATCAGGGGAACACACGCTCCTCACTTATACTGTTCACCTGGTAACATGTCCCGTGTATATTTAACAATTAGGGGAACACACTCTGCTCACTTATACTGTTCACCTGGTAACATGTCCCGTGTATATTAAACCATCAGGGGAACACATAATCCTCACTTATACTGTTCACCTGCTAACATGTCCCGTGAAGATTAAACCATCAAGGGAACACAATCTCCTCACTTATACTGATCATCTGGTAACATGTCCCGTGTATATTAAACCGTCAGGGGAACACACTCTCCTCACTTATACTGTTCGCCTGGTAACGTGTCCCGTGTATATTTAACAATCAGGGGAACACAATCTGCTCACTTATACTGTTCACCTGGTAACATGTCCCGTGTGTATTAAACCATCAGGGGAATACCGTCTCCTCACTTATACTGTTCACCTGGTAACATGTCCCGTGTATATTAAACCATCAGCGGAACACACTCTCCTCACTTATACTGTTCACCTGGTAACATGTCCCGTGTATAATAAACCATCAGGGGAAAGCACTCTCCTCACTTATACTGTTCACCTGGTAACATGTCCCGTGTATATTAAACCATCAGGGGAACACACTCTCCTCACTTATACTGATCACCTGGTGACATGTCCCGTGTGTATTAAACCATCAGGGAAACACACTCTCCTCACTTATACTGTTTACGTGGTAACATGTCCCTTGCGTGTTAATCAATCAGAGGAACACACTCTCATCACTTATACTGTTCACCTGGTAACATGTCCCGTGCGTGTTAAACCATCAGGGGAACACACTCTCCTCACTTATACTGTTCACCTGGTGACATGTCCCGTGCGTACTAAACAGTCAGGGTAACAATCTCTCCTCACTTATACTGTTCACCTGGCAACATGTCCCGTGTATACTAAACGATCAGGGGAACACACTCTCCTAATTTATATTGTTCACCTGGAAACATGTCCCGTGTATATTAAACCATCAGGGGAAAGCACTCTCCTCACTTATACTGTTCACCTGGGAACATGTCCCGTGTATATTAAACCATCAGGGGAACACACTCTCCTCACTTATACTGTTCACCTGGTAACAAGTCCCATGTATATTAAACCATCAGGGGAAAGCCCTCTCCTCACTTATACTGTTCAATTGGTGACATGTCACGTGTGTATTAAACAATCAGGGGAACACACTCTCCTCACTTATACTGTTCACTTGCTTACATGTCCCGTGTGTATTAAACCATCAGGGGAACTCACTCTCTTCACTTTTACTGTTCACCTGTTGACATGTCGTGTGTTTTAAACCATCAGGGGAACACACTCTCCTCACTTATACTGTTCACCTGGTAACAAGTCCCATGTATATTAAACCATCAGGGGAAAGCCCTCTCCTCACTTATACTGTTCAATTGGTGACATGTCACGTGTGTATTAAACAATCAGGGGAACACACTCTCCTCACTTATACTGTTCACTTGCTTACATGTCTCGTGTATATTAAACCATCAGGGGAACACACTCTCCTCACTTATACTGTTCAACTGGTGACATGTCCTGTGTGCATTAAACAATCAGAGGAACACACTCTCCTCACTTATACTGTTCAACTGGTGACATGTCCTGTGTGCATTAAACAATCAGAGGAACACACTCTCCTCACTTTTCCTGTTCACCTGGTGACATGTCCCATGTATATTAAACCATCAGTGGAACACAGTCTCCTCACTTATACTGTTCACCTGGTAACATGTCCCGTGTGTATTAAACAATCAGGGGAAAGCACTCTCCTCACTTATACTGTTCACCTGGTAACATGTCCCGTGTGTAGTAAACAATCAGGGGAACACACTCTCTTCACTTATACTGTTCAGCTGGTAACATGTCCCGTGTGTATTAAACAATCAGGCAACACACTCTCCTCACTTATACTGTTCACCTGGAAACATGTCCCGTGTGTATTAAACAATCAGGGGAACACAATCTCCTCACTTATACTGTTCACCTGGTAACATGTCCTGTGTATATTAAACCATCAGGGGAACACACTCTCCTCACTTATACTGTTCACCTGGTAACATGTCCCGTGTATATTAAACCATCAGGGGAACACAATCTCCTCACTTATACTGTTCATCTGGTAACATGTCCCGTGTATATTAAACCGTCAGGGGAACACACTCTCCTCACTTATACTGTTCACCTGGTAACATGTCCTGTGTATATTAAACCATCAGGGGAACACACTCTCCTCACTTATACTGTTCACCTGGTGACATGTCCCGTGTGTATTAAACAATCAGGGAAACACACTCTTCTCACTTATACTGTTCAGCTGGTGACATGTCCCGTGTGTATTAAACAATCAGGGGAACACACTCTCCTCACTTATACTGATCACCTGGTAACATGTCCCGTGTGTATAAAACAATCAGGGGAACACACTCTCTTCACTTATACTTTTCATCTGTTAACATGTCCCGTGTATATTAAACCATCAGGGGAACACAATTTCCTCACTTATACTGTTCATCTGGTAACATCTCCCGTGTATATTAAACCATCAGGGGAATACAGTCTCCTCACTTATACTGTTCACCTGGTAACATGTCCCGTGTATATTAAACCATCAGGGGAACACACTCTCCTCACTTATACTGTTCAAATGGTAACATGTCCCGTGTATATTAAACCATCAGGGGAACACATAATCCTCACTTATACCGTTCACCTGCTAAAATGTCCCGTGTATATTAAACCATCAGGGGAATACCGTCTCCTCACTTATACTGTTCACCTGGTAACATCTCCCGTGTATATTAAACCATCAGGGGAACACACTCTCCTCACTTATACTGATCACCTGGTGACATGTCCCGTGTGTATTAAACCATCAGGGAAACACACTCTCCTCACTTATACTGTTTACGTGGTAACATGTCCCTTGCGTGTTAATCAATCAGGGGAACACACTCTCATCACTTATACTGTTCACCTGGTAACATGTCCCGTGCGTGTTAAACCATCAGGGGAACACACTCTCCTCACTTATACTGTTCACCTGGTGACATGTCCCGTGCGTACTAAACAGTCAGGGTAACAATCTCTCCTCACTTATACTGTTCACCTGGCAACATGTCCCGTGTATACTAAACGATCAGGGGAACACACTCTCCTAATTTATATTGTTCACCTGGAAACATGTCCTGTGTATATTAAACCATCAGGGGAACACACTCTCCTCACTTATACTGTTCACCTGGTAACATGTCCTGTGCGTATTAAACAATCAGGGGAACACACTCTCCTCACTTATACTGTTCACCTGTTGACATGTCCTGTTTGTTTTAAACCATCAGGGGATCTCACTCTCCTCACTTATACTGTTCTCCTGGTAAAATGTCCTGTGTGCATTAAACAATCAGGGAAACACTATCTCTTCACTTATACTGTTCACCTGGTAACATGTCCCATGTATATTAAACCATCAGGGGAACACACTCTCCTCACTTATACTGTTCACCTGGTAACATGTCCCGTGTGTATTAAACAATCAGGGGAACACACTCTCCTCACTTATACTGTTCACCTGGTAACATGTCCCATGTATATTAAACCATCAGGGGAACACACTCTCCTCACTTATACTGTTCACCTGGTAACATGTCCCGTGTGTATAAAACAATCAGGGGAACACACTCTCTTCACTTATGCTGTTCACCTGGTAACATGTCCCGCGTATATTAAACCATCAGGGGAACACACTCTCCTCACTTCTACTCTTCACCTGGTGACACATCCCGTCAGTATGAAACAATCATTGGATCACACTCTCCTCACTTATACTGTTCACCTGGTAACATGTCCCGGGTGTATTAAACTATCAGGGGAACACACTCTCCTCACTGATTCTGTTCACCTGGTAACATGTCCTGTGTATATTAAACCATCAGGGGAACACAGTCTCCTCACTTATACTGTTCACCTGGTAACGTGTCCCGTGAGTATTAAACAATCAGGGGAACATACTCTCCTCACTTATACTGTTCACCTGGTAACATGTCCTGTGTATATTAAACCATCAGGGGAACACATTCTGCTCACTTATACTGTTCACCTGCTAACATGTCCCGTGTATATTAAACCATCAGGGGAATAAAGTCTCCTCACTTATACTGTTCACCTGGTAACATGTCCTGTGTATATTAAACCATCAGGGGAACACATTCTCCTCACTTATACTGTTCACCTGCTAACATGTCCCGTGAGTATTAAACAATCAGGGGAACACACTCTCCTCACTTATACTGTTCACCTGGTAACATGTCCCGTGTATATTAAACCATCAGGGGAACACACTCTCCTCACTTATACTTTTGACCTGGTAACATGTCCCGTGTGTATTAAACCATCAGGGGAACACACTCTCCTCACTTATACTGTTCGCCTGGTAACGTGTCCCGTGCATATTTAACAATCAGGGGAACACACTCTCCTCACTTATACTGTTTACGTGGTAACATGTCCCGTGTATATTAAACCATCAGCAGAACACACTCTCCTCACTTATACTGTTCACCTGGTAACATGTCCCGTGTATATTAAACCATCAGGGGAACACATAATCCTCACTTATACTGTTCACCTGCTAACATGTCCCGTGTATATTAAACCATCAGGGGAATACCGTCTCCTCACTTATACTGTTCACCTGGTAACATGTCCCGTGTATATTAAAACATCAGCAGAACACACTCTCCTCACTTATACTGTTGACCTGGTAACATGTCCCGTGTGTATTAAACCATCAGGGGAACACACTCTCCTCACTTATACTGTTCGCCTGGTAACGTGTCCCGTGCATATTTAACAATCAGGGGAACACACTCTCCTCACTTATACTGTTCACCTGGTAACATGTCCTGTGTATATTAAACCATCAGGGGAACACATTCTGCTCACTTATACTGTTCACCTGCTAACATGTCCGGTGTATATTAAACCATCAGGGGAATAAAGTCTCCTCACTTATACTGTTCACCTGGTAACATGTCCTGTGTATATTAAACCATCAGGGGAACACATTCTCCTCACTTATACTGTTCACCTGCTAACATGTCCCGTGAGTATTAAACAATCAGGGGAACACACTCTCCTCACTTATACTGTTCACCTGGTAACATGTCCCGTGTATATTAAACCATCAGGGGAACACACTCTCCTCACTTATACTGTTGACCTGGTAACATGTCCCGTGTGTATTAAACCATCAGGGGAACACACTCTCCTCACTTATACTGTTCGCCTGGTAACGTGTCCCGTGCATATTTAACAATCAGGGGAACACACTCTCCTCACTTATACTGTTTACGTGGTAACATGTCCCGTGCATATTAAACCATCAGCAGAACACACTCTCCTCACTTATACTGTTCACCTGGTAACATGTCCCGTGTATATTAAACCATCAGGGGAACACATAATCCTCACTTATACTGTTCACCTGCTAACATGTCCCGTGTATATTAAACCATCAGGGGAATACCTTCTCCTCACTTATACTGTTCACCTGGTAACATGTCCCGTGTATATTAAACCATCAGGGGAAAGCACTCTCCTCACTTATACTGTTCACCTGGTAACATGTCCCGTGTATATTAAACCATCAGGGGAACACACTCTCCTCACTTATACTGATCACATGGTGACATGTCCCGTGTGTATTAAACCATCAGGCAAACACACTCTCCTCACTTATACTGTTTACGTGGTAACATGTCCCTTGCGTGTTAATCAATCAGGGGAACACACTCTCATCACTTATACTGTTCACCTGGTAACATGTCCCGTGCGTGTTAAACCATCAGGGGAACACACTCTCCTCACTTATACTGTTCACCTGGTGACATGTCCCGTGCGTACGAAACAGTCAGGGTAACAATCTCTCCTCACTTATACTGTTCACCTGGCAACATGTCCCGTGTGTATTAAACAATCAGGGGAACACACTCTCCTCACTTATACTGTTCACCTGGTAACATGTCCCGTGTCTATTAAACCATCAGGGGAACACACTCTCCTCACTTATACTGTTCACCTGGTAACATGTCCCGTGTCTATTAAACCATCAGGGGAACACACTCTCCTCACTTATACTGTTCACCTGGTAACATGTCCCGTCAGTATTAAACAATCAGGGGAACAAACTCTCCTCACTTATACTGTTCACCTGGTAACATGTCCCGTGTATATTAAACAATCAGGGGAACACACTCTCCCCAATTTTCCTGTTCACCTGGTGACATGTCCCGTCAGTATTAAACAATCAGGGGAACACACTCTCCTCACTTTTACTGTTCACCTGGTGACATGTCCCGTGTGTATTAAAGAATCAGGGGATCACACTCTCCTCACTTATACTGTTCACCATGTAACAGGTCCCGTGTCTATTAAACCATCAGGGGAACACACTCTCCTCACTTATACTGTTCACCTGGTAACATGTCCCGTCAGTATTAAACAATCAGGGGAACACACTCTCCTCACTTATACTGTTCACCTGGTAACATGTCCCGTGCGTGTTAAACCATCAGGGGAACACACTCTCCTCACTTATACTGTTCACCTGGTAACATGTCCCGTGTATATTAAACCATCAGGGGAACACATAATCCTCACTTATACTGTTCACCTGCTAACATGTCCCGTGTATATTAAACCATCAGGGGAATACCGTCTCCTCACTTATACTGTTCACCTGGTAACATGTCCCGTGTATATTAAACCATCAGCAGAACACACTCTCCTCACTTATACTGTTCACCTGGTAACATGTCCCGTGTATATTAAACCGTCAGGGGAACACACTCTCCTCACTTATACTGTTCACCTGGTAACATGTCCTGTGTATATTAAACCGTCAGGGGAACACACTCTCCTCACTTATACTGTTCACCTGGTAACATGTCCCGTGTATATTAAACCGTCAGGGGAACACACTCTCCTCACTTATACTGTTCACCTGGTAACATGTCCTGTGTATATTAAACCGTCAGGGGAACACACTCTCCTCACTTATACTGTTCACCTGGTAACATGTCCTGTGTATATTAAACCATCAGGGGAACACACTCTCCTCACTTATACTGTTCACCTGGTAACATGTCCTGTGTATATTAAACCATCAGGGGAACACACTCTCCTCACTTATACTGTTCACCTGGTGACATGTCCCGTGTGTATTAAACAATCAGGGAAACACACTCTTCTCACTTATACTGTTCACCTGGTGACATGTCCCGTGTGTATTAAACAATCAGGGGAACACACTCTCCTCACTTATACTGATCACCTGGTAACATGTCCCGTGTGTATAAAACAATCAGGGAAACACACTCTCTTCACTTATACTTTTCATCTGTTAACAAGTCCCGTGTATATTAAACCATCAGGGGAACACAATTTCCTCACTTATACTGTTGACCTGGTAACATGTCCCGTGTATATTAAACCATCAGGGGAACACACTCTCCTCACTTATACTGTTGACCTGGTAACATGTCCCGTGTGTATTAAACCATCAGGGGAACACACTCTCCTCACTTATACTGTTCGCATGGTAACGTGTCCCGTGCATATTTAACAATCAGGGGAACACACTCTCCTCACTTATACTGTTCACCTGGTAACATGTCCCGTGTATATTAAACCATCAGGGGAACACACTCTCCTCACTTATACTGTTGACCTGGTAACATGTCCCGTGAGTATTAAACAATCAGGGGAACACACTCTCCTCACTTATACTGTTCACCTGGTAACATGTCCTGTGTATATTAAACCATCAGGGGAACACATTCTGCTCACTTATACTGTTCACCTGCTAACATGTCCGGTGTATATTAAACCATCAGGGGAATAAAGTCTCCTCACTTATACTGTTCACCTGGTAACATGTCCTGTGTATATTAAACCATCAGGGGAACACATTCTCCTCACTTATACTGTTCACCTGCTAACATGTCCCGTGAGTATTAAACAATCAGGGGAACACACTCTCCTCACTTATACTGTTCACCTGGTAACATGTCCCGTGTATATTAAACCATCAGGGGAACACACTCTCCTCACTTATACTGTTGACCTGGTAACATGTCCCGTGTGTATTAAACCATCAGGGGAACACACTCTCCTCACTTATACTGTTCGCCTGGTAACGTGTCCCGTGCATATTTAACAATCAGGGGAACACACTCTCCTCACTTATACTGTTTACGTGGTAACATGTCCCGTGTATATTAAACCATCAGCAGAACACACTCTCCTCACTTATACTGTTCACCTGCTAACATGTCCCGTGTATATTAAACCATCAGGGGAATACCTTCTCCTCACTTATACTGTTCACCTGGTAACATGTCCCGTGTATATTAAACCATCAGCAGAACACACTCTCCTCACTTATACTGTTCACCTGGTAACATGTCCCGTGTATATTAAACCATCAGGGGAAAGCACTCTCCTCACTTATACTGTTCACCTGGTAACATGTCCCGTGTATATTAAACCATCAGGGGAACACACTCTCCTCACTTATACTGATCACCTGGTGACATGTCCCGTGTGTATTAAACCATCAGGCAAACACACTCTCCTCACTTATACTGTTTACGTGGTAACATGTCCCTTGCGTGTTAATCAATCAGGGGAACACACTCTCATCACTTATACTGTTCACCTGGTAACATGTCCCGTGCGTGTTAAACCATCAGGGGAACACATTCTCCTCACTTATACTGTTCACCTGGTGACATGTCCCGTGCGTACGAAACAGTCAGGGTAACAATCTCTCCTCACTTATACTGTTCACCTGGCAACATGTCCCGTGTGTATTAAACAATCAGGGGAACACACTCTCCTCACTTATACTGTTCACCTGGTAACATGTCCCGTGTCTATTAAACCATCAGGGGAACACACTCTCCTCACTTATACTGTTCACCTGGTAACATGTCCCGTGTCTATTAAACCATCAGGGGAACACACTCTCCTCACTTATACTGTTCACCTGGTAACATGTCCCGTCAGTATTAAACAATCAGGGGAACACACTCTCCTCACTTATACTGTTCACCTGGTAACATGTCCCGTGTATATTAAACAATCAGGGGAACACACTCTCCTCAATTTTCCTGTTCACCTGGTGACATGTCCCGTCAGTATTAAACAATCAGGGGAACACACTCTCCTCACTTTTACTGTTCACCTGGTGACATGTCCCGTGTGTATTAAAGAATCAGGGGATCACACTCTCCTCACTTATACTGTTCACCATGTAACAGGTCCCGTGTCTATTAAACCATCAGGGGAACACACTCTCCTCACTTATACTGTTCACCTGGTAACATGTCCCGTCAGTATTAAACAATCAGGGGAACACACTCTCCTCACTTATACTGTTCACCTGGTAACATGTCCCGTGCGTGTTAAACCATCAGGGGAACACACTCTCCTCACTTATACTGTTCACCTGGTAACATGTCCCGTGTATATTAAACCATCAGGGGAACACATAATCCTCACTTATACTGTTCACCTGCTAACATGTCCCCTGTGTATTAAACCATCAGGGGAATACCGTCTCCTCACTTATACTGTTCACCTGGTAACATGTCCCGTGTATATTAAACCATCAGCAGAACACACTCTCCTCACTTATACTGTTCACCTGGTAACATGTCCCGTGTATATTAAACCATCAGGGGAACACACTCTCCTCACTTATACTGTTGACCTGGTAACATGTCCCGTGTGTATTAAACCATCAGGGGAACACACTCTCCTCACTTATACTGTTCGCCTGGTAACGTGTCCCGTGCATATTTAACAATCAGGGGAACACACTCTCCTCGCTTATACTGTTCACCTGGTAACATGTCCCGTGTATATTAAACCATCAGGGGAACACACTCTCCTCACTTATACTGTTGACCTGGTAACATGTCCCGTGAGTATTAAACAATCAGGGGAACACACTCTCCTCACTTATACTGTTCACCTGGTAACATGTCCTGTGTATATTAAACCATCAGGGGAACACATTCTGCTCACTTATACTGTTCACCTGCTAACATGTCCCGTGTATATTAAACAATCAGGGGAATAAAGTCTCCTCACTTATACTGTTCACCTGGTAACATGTCCTGTGTATATTAAACCATCAGGGGAACACATTCTCCTCACTTATACTGTTCACCTGCTAACATGTCCCGTGAGTATTAAACAATCAGGGGAACACACTCTCCTCACTTATACTGTTCACCTGGTAACATGTCCCGTGTATATTAAACCATCAGGGGAACACACTCTCCTCACTTATACTGTTGACCTGGTGACATGCCCCGTGTGTATTAAACCATCAGGGGAACACTCTCTCCTCACTTATACTGTTCGCCTGGTAACGTGTCCCGTGCATATTTAACAATCAGGGGAACACACTCTCCTCACTTATACTGTTTACGTGGTAACATGTCCCGTGTATATTAAACCATCAGCAGAACACACTCTCCTCACTTATACTGTTCACCTGGTAACATGTCCCGTGTATATTAAACCATCAGGGGAACACACTCTCCTCACTTATACTGTTGACCTGGTAACATGTCCCGTGAGTATTAAACAATCAGGGGAACACACTCTCCTCACTGAGACTGTTCACCTGGTAACATGTCCTGTGTATATTAAACCATCAGGGGAACACATTCTGCTCACTTATACTGTTCACCTGCTAACATGTCCCGTGTATATTAAACCATCAGGGGAATAAAGTCTCCTCACTTATACTGTTCACCTGGTAACATGTCCTGTGTATATTAAACCATCAGGGGAACACATTCTCCTCACTTATACTGTTCACCTGCTAACATGTCCCGTGAGTATTAAACAATCAGGGGAACACACTCTCCTCACTTATACTGTTCACCTGGTAACATGTCCCGTGTATATTAAACCATCAGGGGAACACATTCTCCTCACTTATACTGTTGACCTGGTAACATGTCCCGTGTGTATTAAACCATCAGGGGAACACACTCTCCTCACTTATACTGTTCGCCTGGTAACGTGTCCCGTGCATATTTAACAATCAGGGGAACACACTCTCCTCACTTATACTGTTTACGTGGTAACATGTCCCGTGTATATTAAACCATCAGCAGAACACACTCTCCTCACTTATACTGTTCACCTGGTAACATGTCCCGTGTATATTAAACCATCAGGGGAACACATAATCCTCACTTATGCTGTTCACCTGCTAACACGTCCCGTGTATATTAAACCATCAGGGGAATACCTTCTCCTCACTTATACTGTTCACCTGGTAACATGTCCCGTGTATATTAAACATCAGCAGAACACACTCTCCTCACTTATACTGTTCACCTGGTAACATGTCCCGTGTATATTAAACCATCAGGGGAAAGCACTCTCCTCACTTATACTTTTCACCTGGTAACATGTCCCGTGTATATTAAACCATCAGGGGAACACACTCTCCTCACTTATACTGATCACCTGGTGACATGTCCCGTGTGTATTAAACCATCAGGGAAACACACTCTCCTCACTTATACTGTTTACGTGGTAACATGTCCCTTGCGTGTTAATCAATCAGGGGAACACACTCTCATCACTTATACTGTCCACCTGGTAACATGTCCCGTGCGTGTTAAACCATCAGGGGAACACACTCTCCTCACTTATACTGTTCACCTGGTGACATGTCCCGTGCGTACGAAACAGTCAGGGTAACAATCTCTCCTCACTTATACTGTTCACCTGGCAACATGTCCCGTGTGTATTAAACAATCAGGGGAACACACTCTCCTCACTTATACTGTTCACCTGGTAACATGTCCCGTGTCTATTAAACCATCAGGGGAACACACTCTCCTCACTTATACTGTTCACCTGGTAACATGTCCAGTGTCTATTAAACCATCAGGGGAACACACTCTCCTCACTTATACTGTTCACCTGGTAACATGTCCCGTGTATATTAAACAATCAGGGGAACACACTCTCCTCAATTTTCCTGTTCACCTGGTGACATGTCCCGTCAGTATTAAACAATCAGGGGAACACACTCTCCTCACTTTTACTGTTCACCTGGTGACATGTCCCGTGTGTATTAAAGAATCAGGGGATCACACTCTCCTCACTTATACTGTTCACCATGTAACAGGTCCCGTGTCTATTAAACCATCAGGGGAACACACTCTCCTCACTTATACTGTTCACCTGGTAACATGTCCCGTCAGTATTAAACAATCAGGGGAACACACTCTCCTCACTTATACTGTTCACCTGGTAACATGTCCCGTGCGTGTTAAACCATCAGGGGAACACACTCTCCTCACTTATACTGTTCACCTGGTAACATGTCCCGTGAGTATTAAACAATCAGGGGAACACACTCTCCTCACTTATACTGTTCACCTGGTGACATTTCCCGTCTCTTTTGACCCATCAGGGGAACACACTCTCCTCACTTATACTGTTGATCTGGTAACATGTCCCGTGTATATTAAACCATCAGGGGAAAACACTCTCCTCACTTATACTGTTCACCTGGTAACATGTCCCGTGTATATTAAACCATCAGGGGAACACACTCTCCTCACTTATACTGTTCACCTGGTAACATGTCCCGTGTATATTAAACCATCAGGGGAACACACTCTCCTCACTTATACTGTTCAGCTGGTAACATGTCCTGTGTGCATTAAACCATCAGAGGAACACACTCTCCTCACTTATACTGTTCACCTGGTAACATGTCCTTTGCATATTTAACCATCAGGGGAAATCATTCTGCTCACTTATACTGTTCACCTGGTGACATGTCCCGTGTGGATGAAACAATCAGGGGAACACACTCTCCTCACTTATACTTTTTACCCGGTGACATGTCCCGTGTGTATTAAACAATCAGGGGAACACACTCGCCTCACTTATACTGTTCACCTGGTAACATGTCCTGTGTATCTTAAACCATCAGGGGAACACACTCTCCTCAGTTATACTGTTCACCTGGTAACATGTCCAGTTTGTATTAAACAATCAGGGGAACACACTCTCCTCACTTAAACTATTCACCAGATAATATGTCCAGTGTATATTAAACCATCAGGGGAACACATTCTCCTCACTTATACTGTTCACCTGGTAACATGTCCAGTTTGTATTAAACAATCAGGGGAACACACACTCCTCACTTATACTGTTCACCTGGTAACATGTCCCGTGTATATTAAACCATCAGGGGAACACACTCTCCTCACTTATACTGTTCACATGGTATCATGTCCCGTGAATATTAAACCATCAGGGGAACACACTCCCCTCACTTATACTGTTCTCCTGGTAACATGTCCCGTGTATATGAAACCATCAGGGGAACACACTCTCCTCACTTATACTGTTCAGCTGGGAACATGTCCCGTGTGCATTAAACAATCAGGGGAACACACTCTCCTCACTTATACTGTTCACCTGGTAACATGTCCCATGTATAATAAACAATCAGGGGAACACACTCTCCTCACTTATACTGTTCACCTGGTAACATGTCCTGTGTATATTAAACCATCAGGGGAACACACTCTCCTCAGTTATACTGTTCACCTGGTGACATGTCCCGTGCGTGTTAAACCATCAGGGGAACACACTCTCCTCACTTATACTGTTCACCTGGTAACATGTCCCTTGAGTATTAAACAATCAGGGGAAAACACTCTCCTCACTTATACTGTTCACCAGATAATATGTCCAGTGTATATTAAACCATCAGGGGAACACATTCTCCTCACTTATACTGTTCACCTGGTAACATGTCCCGTCAGTATTAAACAATCAGGGGAACACACTCTCCTCACTTTGACTGTTCATATGGTGACATGTCCCGTGTGTATTAAACAATCAGGGGATCACACTCTCCTCACTTATACTGTTCACCTGGTAACATGTCCCGTGTCTATTAAACCATCAGGGGAACACACTCTCCTCACTTATACTGTTCACCTGGTAACATGTCCCGTGTATATTAAACAATCAGGGGAACACACTCTCCTCACTTTTACTGTTCACCTGGTGACATGTCCCGTCAGTATTAAACAATCAGGGGAACACACTCTCCTCACTTTTACTGTTCACCTGGTGACATGTCCCGTGTGTATTAAAGAATCAGGGGATCACACTCTCCTCACTTATACTGTTCACCATGTAACAGGTCCCGTGTCTATTAAACCATCAGGGGAACACACTCTCCTCACTTATACTGTTCACCTGGTAACATGTCCCGTCAGTATTAAACAATCAGGGGAACACACTCTCCTCACTTATACTGTTCACCTGGTAACATGTCCCGTGCGTGTTAAACCATCAGGGGAACACACTCTCCTCACTTATACTGTTCACCTGGTAACATGTCCCGTGAGTATTAAACAATCAGGGGAACACACTCTCCTCACTTATACTGTTCACCTGGTGACATTTCCCGTCTCTATTGACCCATCAGGGGAACACACTCTCCTCACTTATACTGTTGATCTGGTAACATGTCCCGTGTATATTAAACCATCAGGGGAAAACACTCTCCTCACTTATACTGTTCACCTGGTAACATGTCCCGTGTATATTAAACCATCAGGGGAACACACTCTCCTCACTTATACTGTTCACCTGGTAACATGTCCCGTGTATATTAAACCATCAGGGGAACACACTCTCCTCACTTATACTGTTCAGCTGGTAACATGTCCTGTGTGCATTAAACCATCAGAGGAACACACTCTCCTCACTTATACTGTTCACCTGGTAACATGTCCTTTGCATATTTAACCATCAGGGGAAATCATTCTGCTCACTTATACTGTTCACCTGGTGACATGTCCCGTGTGGATGAAACAATCAGGGGAACACACTCTCCTCACTTATACTTTTTACCCGGTGACATGTCCCGTGTGTATTAAACAATCAGGGGAACACACTCGCCTCACTTATACTGTTCACCTGGTAACATGTCCTGTGTATCTTAAACCATCAGGGGAACACACTCTCCTCAGTTATACTGTTCACCTGGTAACATGTCCCGTGCGTGTTAAACCATTAGGGGAACACACTCTCCTCACTTATACTGTTCACCTGGTAACATGTCCAGTTTGTATTAAACAATCAGGGGAACACACTCTCCTCACTTAAACTGTTCACCAGATAATATGTCCAGTGTATATTAAACCATCAGGGGAACACATTCTCCTCACTTATACTGTTCACCTGGTAACATGTCCAGTTTGTATTAAACAATCAGGGGAACACACACTCCTCACTTATACTGTTCACCTGGTAACATGTCCCGTGTATATTAAACCATCAGGGGAACACACTCTCCTCACTTATACTGTTCACATGGTATCATGTCCCGTGAATATTAAACCATCAGGGGAAAGCAATCCCCTCACTTATACTGTTCTCCTGGTAACATGTCCCGTGTATATGAAACCATCAGGGGAACACACTCTCCTCACTTATACTGTTCAGCTGGGAACATGTCCCGTGTGCATTAAACAATCAGGGGAACACACTCTCCTCACTTATACCGTTCACCTGATAACATGTCCCGTGTGTATTAAACCATCAGGGGAACACACTCTCCTCACTTATACTGTTCAGCTGGTAACATGTCCCGTGAGCATTAAACAATCAGGGGAACACACTCTCCTCACTTACACCGTTCACCTGATAACATGTCCCGTGTGTATTAAACAATCAGGGGAACACACTCTCCTCACTTATACTGTTCACCTGGTAACATGTCCCATGTATAATAAACAATCAGGGGAACACACTCTCCTCACTTATACTGTTCACCTGGTAACATGTCCTGTGTATATTAAACCATCAGGGGAACACACTCTCCTCAGTTATACTGTTCACCTGGTAACATGTCCCTTGAGTATTAAACAATCAGGGGAAAACACTCTCCTCACTTATACTGTTCACCAGATAATATGTCCAGTGTATATTAAACCATCAGGGGAACACATTCTCCTCACTTATACTGTTCACCTGGTAACATGTCCCGTCAGTATTAAACAATCAGGGGAACACACTCTCCTCACTTTGACTGTTCATATGGTGACATGTCCCGTGTGTATTAAACAATCAGGGGATCACACTCTCCTCACTTATACTGTTCACCTGGTAACATGTCCCGTGTCTATTAAACCATCAGGGGAACACACTCTCCTCACTTATACTGTTCACCTGGTAACATGTCCCGTCAGTATTAAACAATCAGGGGAACACACTCTCCTCACTTATACTGTTCACCTGGTAACATGTCCCGTGTATATTAAACAATCAGGGGAACACACTCTCCTCACTTTTACTGTTCACCTGGTGACATGTCCCGTCAGTATTAAACAATCAGGGGAACACACTCTCCTCACTTTTACTGTTCACCTGGTGACATGTCCCGTGTGTATTAAAGAATCAGGGGATCACACTCTCCTCACTTATACTGTTCACCATGTAACATGTCCCGTGTCTATTAAACCATCAGGGGAACACACTCTCCTCAGTTATACTGTTCACCTGGTGACATGTCCCGAGCGTGTTAAACCATCAGGGGAACACACTCTCCTCACTTATACTGTTCACCTGGTAACATGTCCAGTTTGTATTAAACAATCAGGGGAACACACTCTCCTCACTTAAACTGTTCACCAGATAATATGTCCAGTGTATATTAAACCATCAGGGGAACACATTCTCCTCACTTATACTGTTCACCTGGTAACATGTCCAGTTTGTATTAAACAATCAGGGGAACACACACTCCTCACTTATACTGTTCACCTGGTAACATGTCCCGTGTATATTAAACCATCAGGGGAACACACTCTCCTCACTTATACTGTTCACCTGGTATCATGTCCCGTGAATATTAAACCATCAGGGGAAAGCAATCCCCTCACTTATACTGTTCTCCTGGTAACATGTCCCGTGTATATGAAACCATCAGGGGAACACACTCTCCTCACTTATACTGTTCAGCTGGGAACATGTCCCGTGTGCATTAAACAATCAGGGGAACACACTCTCCTCACTTATACCGTTCACCTGATAACATGTCCCGTGTGTATTAAACCATCAGGGGAACACACTCTCCTCACTTATACTGTTCAGCTGGTAACATGTCCCGTGAGCATTAAACAATCAGGGGAACACACTCTCCTCACTTACACCGTTCACCTGATAACATGTCCCGTGTGTATTAAACAATCAGGGGAACACACTCTCCTCACTTATACTGTTCACCTGGTAACATGTCCCATGTATAATAAACAATCAGGGGAACACACTCTCCTCACTTATACTGTTCACCTGGTAACATGTCCTGTGTATATTAAACCATCAGGGGAACACACTCTCCTCAGTTATACTGTTCACCTGGTGACATGTCCCGTGCGTGTTAAACCATCAGGGGAACACACTCTCCTCACTTATACTGTTCACCTGGTAACATGTCCCTTGAGTATTAAACAATCAGGGGAAAACACTCTCCTCACTTATACTGTTCACCAGATAATATGTCCAGTGTATATTAAACAATCAGGGGAACACATTCTCCTCACTTATACTGTTCACCTGGTAACATGTCCCGTCAGTATTAAACAATCAGGGGAACACACTCTCCTCACTTTGACTGTTCATATGGTGACATGTCCCGTGTGTATTAAACAATCAGGGGATCACACTCTCCTCACTTATACTGTTCACCTGGTAACATGTCCCGTGTCTATTAAACCATCAGGGGAACACACTCTCCTCACTTATACTGTTCACCTGGTAACATGTCCCGTCAGTATTAAACAATCAGGGGAACACACTCTCCTCACTTACACCGTTCACCTGATAACATGTCCCATGTGTATTAAACAATCAGGGGAACACACTCTCCTCACTTATACTGTTCACCTGGTAACATGTCCCATGTATAATAAACAATCAGGGGAACACACTCTCCTCACTTATACTGTTCACCTGGTAACATGTCCTGTGTATATTAAACCATCAGGGGAACACACTCTCCTCAGTTATACTGTTCACCTGGTGACATGTCCCGTGCGTGTTAAACCATCAGGGGAACACACTCTCCTCACTTATACTGTTCACCTGGTAACATGTCCCTTGAGTATTAAACAATCAGGGGAAAACACTCTCCTCACTTATACTGTTCACCAGATAATATGTCCAGTGTATATTAAACAATCAGGGGAACACATTCTCCTCACTTATACTGTTCACCTGGTAACATGTCCCGTCAGTATTAAACAATCAGGGGAACACACTCTCCTCACTTTGACTGTTCATATGGTGACATGTCCCGTGTGTATTAAACAATCAGGGGATCACACTCTCCTCACTTATACTGTTCACCTGGTAACATGTCCCGTGTCTATTAAACCATCAGGGGAACACACTCTCCTCACTTATACTGTTCACCTGGTAACATGTCCCGTCAGTATTAAACAATCAGGGGAACACACTCTCCTCACTTATACTGTTCACCTGGTAACATGTCCCGTGTATATTAAACAATCAGGGGAACACACTCTCCTCACTTTTACTGTTCACCTGGTGACATGTCCCGTCAGTATTAAACAATCAGGGGAACACACTCTCCTCACTTTTACTGTTCACCTGGTGACATGTCCCGTGTGTATTAAAGAATCAGGGGATCACACTCTCCTCACTTATACTGTTCACCATGTAACATGTCCCGTGTCTATTAAACCATCAGGGGAACACACTCTCCTCAGTTATACTGTTCACCTGGTGACATGTCCCGTGCGTGTTAAACCATCAGGGGAACACACTCTCCTCACTTATACTGTTCACCTGGTAACATGTCCAGCTTGTATTAAACAATCAGGGGAACACACTCTCCTCACTTAAACTGTTCACCAGATAATATGTCCAGTGTATATTAAACCATCAGGGGAACACATTCTCCTCACTTATACTGTTCACCTGGTAACATGTCCAGTTTGTATTAAACAATCAGGGGAACACACACTCCTCACTTATACTGTTCACCTGGTAACATGTCCCGTGTATATTAAACCATCAGGGGAACACACTCTCCTCACTTATACTGTTCACCTGGTATCATGTCCCGTGAATATTAAACCATCAGGGGAAAGCAATCCCCTCACTTATACTGTTCTCCTGGTAACATGTCCCGTGTATATGAAACCATCAGGGGAACACACTCTCCTCACTTATACTGTTCAGCTGGTAACATGTCCCGTGAGCATTAAACAATCAGGGGAACACACTCTCCTCACTTACACCGTTCACCTGATAACATGTCCCGTGTGTATTAAACAATCAGGGGAACACACTCTCCTCACTTATACTGTTCACCTGGTAACATGTCCCATGTATAATAAACAATCAGGGGAACACACTCTCCTCACTTATACTGTTCACCTGGTAACATGTCCTGTGTATATTAAACCATCAGGGGAACACACTCTCCTCAGTTATACTGTTCACCTGGTGACATGTCCCGTGCGTGTTAAACCATCAGGGGAACACACTCTCCTCACTTATACTGTTCACCTGGTAACATATCCCTTGAGTATTAAACAATCAGGGGAAAACACTCTCCTCACTTATACTGTTCACCAGATAATATGTCCAGTGTATATTAAACCATCAGGGGAACACATTCTCCTCACTTATACTGTTCACCTGGTAACATGTCCCGTCAGTATTAAACAATCAGGGGAACACACTCTCCTCACTTATACTGTTCACCTGGTAACATGTCCCGTGTCTATTAAACCATCAGGGGAACACACTCTCCTCACTTATACTGTTCACCTGGTAACATGTCCCGTCAGTATTAAACAATCAGGGGAACACACTCTCCTCACTTATACTGTTCACCTGGTAACATGTCCCGTGTATATTAAACAATCAGGGGAACACACTCTCCTCACTTTTACTGTTCACCTGGTGACATGTCCCGTCAGTATTAAACAATCAGGGGAACACACTCTCCTCACTTTTACTGTTCACCTGGTGACATGTCCCGTGTGTATTAAAGAATCAGGGGATCACACTCTCCTCACTTATACTGTTCACCATGTAACATGTCCCGTGTCTATTAAACCATCAGGGGAACACACTCTCCTCACTTATACTGTTCACCTGGTAACATGTCCCGTCAGTATTAAACAATCAGGGGAACACACTCTCCTCACTTATACTGTTCACCTGGTAACATGTCCCGTGCGTGTTAAACCATCAGGGGAACACACTCTCCTCACTTATACTGTTCACCTGGTAACATGTCACGTGAGTATTAAACAATCAGGGGAACACACTCTCCTCACTTATACTGTTCACCTGGTGACATGTCCCGTCTCTATTAACCCATCAGGGGAACACAATCTCCTCACTTATACTGTTGATCTGGTAACATGTCCCGTGTATATTAAACCATCAGGGGAACACACTCTCCTCACTTATACTGTTCACCTGGTAACATGTCCCGTGTATATTAAACCATCAGGGGAACACACTCTCCTCACTTATACTGTTCACCTGGTAACATGTCCCGTGTATATTAAACCATCAGAGGAACACACTCTCCTCACTTATACTGTTCTTCTGGTAACATGTCCCGTCAGTTTTAAACCATCAGGGGAACACAGTCTCCTCACTTATACTGTTCACCTGGTAACATGTCCTTTGCATATTTAACCATCAGGGGAAATCATTCTGCTCTCTTATACTGTTGACCTGGTGACATGTCCCGTGTGTATTAAACAATCAGGGGAATACACTCTCCTCACTTATACTGTTCACCTGGTAACATGTCCTTTGCATATTTAACCATCAGGGGAAATCATTCTGCTCACTTATACTGTTCACCTGGTAACATGTCCCATGTATATTAAACAATCAGGGGAACACACTCTCCTCACTTGTACTTTTTACCCGGTGACATGTCCCGTGTGTATTAAACAATCAGGGGAACACACTCGCCTCACTTATACTGTTCACCTGGTAACATGTCCTGTGTATCTTAAACCATCAGGGGAACACACTCTCCTCAGTTATACTGTTCACCTGGTGACATGTCCCGTGCGTGTTAAACCATCAGGGGAACACACTCTCCTCACTTATACTGTTCACCTGGTAACATGTCCCGTGAGTATTAAACAATCAGGGGAAAACACTCTCCTCACTTAAACTGTTCACCAGATAATATGTCCAGTGTATATTAAACCATCAGGGGAACACATTCTCCTCACTTATACTGTTCACCTGGTAACATGTCCAGTTTGTATTAAACAATCAGGGGAACACACACTCCTCATTTATACTGTTCACCTGGTAACATGTCCCGTGTATATTAAACCATCAGGGGAACACACTCTCCTCACTTATACTGTTCACCTGGTATCATGTCCCGTGAATATTAAACCATCCGGGGAAAGCAATCCCCTCACTTATGCTGTTCTCCTGGTAACATATCCCGTGTATATGAAACCATCAGGGGAACACACTCTCCTCACTTATACTGTTCAGCTGGTAACATGTCCCGTGTGCATTAAACAATCAGGGGAACACACTCTCCTCACTTATACCGTTCACCTGATAACATGTCCCGTGAGCATTAAACAATCAGGGGAACACACTCTCCTCACTTATACTGTTCACCTGGTAACATGTCCCGTGTGCATTAAACCATCAGGGGAACACACTCTTCTCACTTATATGTTCAACTGGTAACATGTCCCGTGTGCATTAAACCATCAGGTGAACACACTCTCCTCACTTATATGTTCAACTGGTAACATGTCCCGTGTGCATTAAACCATCAGGGGAACACACTCTCCTCACTTATATGTTCAACTGGTAACATGTCCCATGTATATTAAACAATCAGGGGAACACACTCTCCTCACTTATACTGTTCACCTGGTAACATGTCCCGTGTGCATTAAACCATCAGGGGAACACACTCTTCTCACTTATATGTTCAACTGGTAACATGTCCCGTGTGCATTAAACCATCAGGGAAGACACTCTCCTCACTTATGCTGTTCACCTGGTATCATGTCCCGTGAATATTAAACCATCAGGGGAAAGCAATCCCCTCACTTATACTGTTCTCCTGGTAACATGTCCCGTGTATATGAAACCATCAGGGGAACACACTCTCCTCACTTATACTGTTCACCTGGTGACATGTCCCGTGTATATTAAACAATCAGGGGATGACACTCTCCTCAATTATACTGTTCACCTGGTAACATGTCGCGTGTATATTAAACCATCAGGGGAACACACTCTCCTCACTTATACTGTTCACCTGGTAACATGTCCCGTGAGCATTAAAACATCAGAGGAACACTCTCTCCTCACTTACACTGTTCACCTGGTGACATGTCCCGGGTATATTAAACAATCAGGGGAACACACTCTCCTCACTTACACTGTTCACCTGGTAACATGCCCCGTGTGTGTTAAACCATCGGGGGAACACACTCTCCTCACTTATACTGTTCACCTGGTAATATGTCCCGTGTGTATTAAACAATCAGGGGAACACTCTCTCCTCACTTATACTGTTCACCTGGTAACATGTCCCGTTTATATTAAACCATCAGGGGAGCACACTCTCCTCACTTCTACTGTACACCTGGTAACATGTCCCGTGTGTATTAAACAATCAGGGGAAGACACTCTCCTCAATTATACTGTTCACCTGCTGACATGTCCCGGGTATATTAAAACATCAGGGGACCACACTCTCCTCACTTATACTGTTCACCTGGTGACATGTCCCGTCTGTATTAATCCATCAGGTGAACACACTCTCCTCACTTATACTGTTCACCTGGTAACATGTCCCGTCAGTATTAAACCATCAGGGGAACACAGTCTCTTCACTTATACTGTTCACCTGGTGACATGTCCCGTCTGTATTAACCCATCAGGTGAACACACTCTCCTCACTTAAACTGTTCATCCGGTAACATGTCCCGTGTATAATAAACCATCAGAGGAACACACTCTCCTCAATTAAACTGTTCACCTGCTGACATGTCCCGGGTATATTAAAACATCAGGGGAACACACTCTCCTCACTAATACTGTTCACCTGGTAACAAGTCCCGTGCGTGTTAGACCATCTGGGGAACACACTCTCCTCACTTATACTGTTCACCTGGTGACAAGTCCCGTGTGTATTAAACCATCAGCGGAACACACTCTACTCACTTATACTATTCTCCTGGTAACATGTCCCGTGCGTGTTAAACCATCAGGGGAACACACTCTCCTCACTTATACTGTTCTCCTGGAAACATGTCCCGTGCGTGTTAAACCATCAGGGGAACACAATCTCCTCACTTATACTGTTCACCTGGTGACATGTCCCATGCATATTAAACCGTCAGGGGAACACACTCTCCTCACTTATACTGTTCACCTGGTAACATGTCCCGTGTATATTAAACCATCAGGGGAACACACTCTCCTCACTTATAATGTTCACGTGGTGACATGTCCCGTGTGTATATTAAACCGTCAGGGGAACACAATCTCCTCACTTATACTGTTCACCTGGTAACATGTCCTGTGTGTATTAAACAATCAGGGGAACTCACTCTCCTCACTTATAATGTTCACCTGGTAACATGTCCCGTGCGTATTAAACCATCAGGGGAACACACTCTCCTCACTTATACTGTTCACCTGGTAACATGTCCCGTGTATATTTAACCATCAGGGGAACACACTCTCCTCACTTATACTGTTCACCTGGTAACATGTCCCGTGAATATTAAACCATCAGGGGAAAGCACTCTCCTCACTTATACTGTTCACCTGGTAACATGTCCCGTGTGCATTAAACCATCAGTGGAACACACTTTCCTCACTTATCCTGTTCACCTGGTAACATGTCCCGTGAGTATTAAACAATCAGGGGAACACACTCTCCTCACTTATACTGTTCACCTGGTAACATGTCCCGTGTATATTAAACAATCAGGGGAACACACACTCCTCACTTATACTGTTCACCTGGTAACATGTCCCGTGCGTGTTACACCATCAGGGGAACACACTCTCCTCACTTATCCTGTTCACCTGGTAACATGTCCCGTGAGTATTAAACAATCAGGGGAACACACTCTCCTCACTTATACTGTTCAACTGGTAACATGTCCCGTGTATACTAAACAATCAGGGGAACACACTCTCCTCACTTATACTGTTCACCTGGTAACATGTCCCGTGCGTGTTACACCATCAGGGGAACACACTCTCCTCACTTATCCTGTTCACCTGGTAACATGTCCCGTGAGTATTAAACAATCAGGGGAACACACTCTCCTCACTTATACTGTGCACCTGGTAACATGTCCCGTGTATATTAAACAATCAGGGGAACACACACTCCTCACTTATACTGTACACCTGGTAACATGTCCCATGTATATTAAACCATCAGGGGAACACACTCGCCTCACTTATACTTTTCACCTGGTAACATGTCCCGTGTGTATTAAACAATCAGGGGAACACACTCTCCTCACTTATACTGTTCACCTGGTAACATGTCCCGTGCGTGTTAAACCATCAGGGGAACACACTCTCCTCACTTATACTGTTCACCTGGTAACATGTCCCGTGAGTATTAAACAATCAGGGGAACACACTCTCCTCACTTATACTGTTCACCTGGTAATATGTCCAGTGTATATTAAACAATCACGGGAACAGACACTCCTCAATTGTACTGTTCACCTGGTAACATGTCCCGTGTATATTAAACCATCAGGGGAACACACTCTCCTCACTTATACTGTTCACCTGGTAACATGTCCCGTGTATATTAAACCATCAGGGGAACACACTCTCCTCACTTATCCTGTTCACCTGGTGACATGTCCCGTCAGTATTAAACAATCAGGGGAACACACTCTCCTCAATTATACTGTTCACCTGGTAACATGTCCCGTGCGTGTTAAACCATCAGGGGAATACACTCTCCTCACTTATACTGTTCACCTGGTAATATGTCCAGTGTATATTAAACAATCAGGGGAACACACGCTCCTCACTTATACTGTTCACCTGGTAACATGTCCCGTGTATCTTACACCATCAGGGGAACGCACTCTCCTCACTTATCCTGTTCACCTGGTAACATGTCCCGTGAGTATTAAACAATCAGGGGAACACACTCTCCTCACTTATACTGTTCACCTGGTAATATGTCCCGTGTGTATTAAACAATCAGGGGAACACTCTCTCCTCACTTATACTGTTCACCTGGTAACATGTCCCGTGCGTGTTAAACCATCAGGGGAACACACTCTCCTCACTTATCCTGTTCAACTGGTAACATGTCCCGTGAGTATTAAACAATCAGGGGAACACACACTCCTCATTTATACTGTTCACCTGGGAACATGTCCCGTGTATATTAAACCATCAGGGGAACACACTCTCCTCACTTATTCTGTTCACCTGGTGACATGTCCCGTCAGTATTAAACAATCAGGGGAACACACTCTCCTCAATTATACTGTTCACCTGGTAACATGTCCCGTGAGTGTTAAACAATCAGGGGAACACACTCTCCTCACTTATACTGTTCACCTGGTAACATGTCCCGTGTATATTTAACCATCAGGGGAACACACTCTCCTCAATTATAATGTTCACCTGGTAACATGTCCCGTGCGTATTAAACCATCAGGGGAACACACTCTCCTCACTTATACTGTTCACCTGGTAACATGTCCCGTGTATATTTAACCATCAGGGGAACACACTCTCCTCACTTATACTGTTCACCTGGTAACATGTCCCGTGAATATTAAACCATCAGGGGAAAGCACTCTCCTCACTTATACTGTTCACCTGGTAACATGTCCCGTGTGCATTAAACCATCAGTGGAACACACTTTCCTCACTTATACTGTTCACCTGGTAACATGTCCTGTGTGCATTAAATCATCAGGGGAACACAATCTCCTCAATTCTGTTCTTCACCTGGTGACATGTCCCGGGTATATTAAACAAACAGGGGAACACACTCTCCTCACTTATCCTGTTCACCTGGTAACATGTCCCGTGAGTATTAAACAATCAGGGGAACACACTCTCCTCACTTATACTGTTCACCTGGTAACATGTCCCGTGTATATTAAACAATCAGGGGAACACACACTCCTCACTTATACTGTTCACCTGGTAACATGTCCCGTGTATATTAAACCATCAGGGGAACACACTCGCCTCACTTACACTTTTCACCTGGTAACATGTCCCGTGTGTATTAAACAATCAGGGGAACACACTCTCCTCACTTATACTGTTCACCTGGTAACATGTCCCGTGCGTGTTAAACCATCAGGGGAACACACTCTCCTCACTTATACTGTTCACCTGGTAACATGTCCCGTGAGTATTAAACAATCAGGGGAACACACTCTCCTCACTTATACTGTTCACCTGGTAACATGTCCCGTGTATATTAAACCATCAGGGGAACACACTCTCCTCACTTATACTGTTCACCTGGTAACATGTCCCGTGTATATTAAACCATCAGGGGAACACACTCTCCTCACTTGTACTGTTCACCTGGTAACATGTCCCGTGTATATTAAACCATCAGGGGAACACACTCTCCTCACTTACACTGTTCACCTGGTGACATGTCCCGTCAGTATTAAACAATCAGGGGAACACACTCTCCTCACTTATACTGTTCACCTGGTAACATGTCCCGTGTATATTAAACCATCAGGGGAACACACTCTCCTCACTTATACTGTTCACCTGGTAACATGTCCCGTGTATATTAAACCATCAGGGGAACACACTCTCCTCACTTATACTGTTCACCTGGTGACATGTCCCGTCAGTATTAAACAATCAGGGGAACACACTCTCCTCAATTATACTGTTCACCTGGTAACATGTCCCGTGCGTGTTAAACCATCAGGGGAATACACTCTCCTCACTTATACTGTTCACCTGGTAATATGTCCAGTGTATATTAAACAATCAGGGGAACGCACTCTCCTCACTTATCCTGTTCACCTGGTAACATGTCCCGTGAGTATTAAACAATCAGGGGAACACACTCTCCTCACTTATACTGTTCACCTGGTACAATGTCCCGTGAGTATTAAACAATCAGGGGAACACACTCTCCTCACTTATACTGTTCACCTGGTAATATGTCCCGTGTGTATTAAACAATCAGGGGAACACTCTCTCCTCACTTATACTGTTCACCTGGTAACATGTCCCGTGCGTGTTAAACCATCAGGGGAACACACACTCCTCATTTATACTGTTCACCTGGGAACATGTCCCGTGTATATTAAACCATCAGGGGAACACACTCTCATCACTTATTCTGTTCACCTGGTGACATGTCCCGTCAGTATTAAACAATCAGGGGAACACACTCTCCTCAATTATACTGTTCACCTGGTAACATGTCCCGTGAGTGTTAAACCATCAGGGGAACACTCTCTCCTCACTTATACTGTTCACCTGGTAACATGTCCCGTGTATATTAAACAATCAGCGGAACACACTCTCCTCACTTATACTGTTCTCCTGGTAACATGTCCCATGTATATTAAACCATCAGGGGAACACACTCTCCTCACTTATACTGTTCACCTGGTAACATGTCCCGTGAATATTAAACCATCAGGGGAAAGCACTCCCCTCACTTATACTGTTCTCCTGGTAACATGTCCCGTGTATATGAAACCATCAGGGGAACACACTCTCCTCACTTATACTGTTCAGCTGGTAACATGTCCCGTTTATATTAAACCATCAGGGGAGCACACTCTCCTCACTTATACTGTTCACCTGGTAACATGTCCCGTGTGTTTTAAACAATCAGGGGAACACACTCTCCTCACTTATACTGTTCTCCTGGTAACATGTCCCGTGTATATGAAACCATCAGGGGAACACACTCTCCTCACTTATACTGTTCAGCTGGTAACATGTCCCGTTTATATTAAACCATCAGGGGAACACACTCTCCTCACTTATACTGTTCACCTGGTAACATGTCCCGTGTGTATTAAACAATCAGTGGAAGACACTCTCCTCAATTATACTGTTCACCTGCTGACATGTCCCGGGTATATTAAAACATCAGGGGACCACACTCTCCTCACATATACTGTTCACCTGGTAACATGTCCCGTGCGTGTTAAACCATCAGGGGAACACACTCTCCTCACTTATACTGTTCACGTGGTAACATGTCCCGTGTGTATTAAACAATCAGGGGAAGACTCTCTCCTCAATTATACTGTTCACCTGCTGACATGTCCCGGGTATATTAAAACATCAGGGGACCACACTCTCCTCACTTATACTGTTCACCTGGTAACATGTCCCGTGCGTGTTAAACCATCAGGGGAACACACTCTCCTCACTTATACTGTTCACGTGGTAACATGTCCCGTGTGTATTAAACAATCAGGGGAACACACTCTCCTCACTTATACTGTTCACCTGGTGACATGTCCCGTGTATATTAAACAATCAGGGGAACACACTCTCCTCACTTATACTGTTCACCTGGTAACATGTCCCGTGCGTGTTAAACCATCAGGGGAACACACTCTCCTCACTTATACTGTTCACCTGGTGACATGTCCCGTCTGTATTAACCCATCAGGTGAACACACTCGCCTCACTTACACTGTTCACCTGGTAACATGTCCAGTGTATATAAAACCATCAGGGGAAAGCACTCTCCTCACTTATACTGTTCACCTGGTGACATGTCCCGTCTGTATTAATCCATCAGGTGAACACACTCTCCTCACTTATACTGTTCACCTGGTAACATGTCCCGTCAGTATTAAACCATCAGGGGAACACAGTCTCCTCACTTATACTGTTCACCTGGTGACATGTCCCGTCGGTATTAACCCATCAGGTGAACACACTCTCCTCACTTAAACTGTTCATCCGGTAACATGTCCCGTGTATAATAAACCATCAGAGGAACACACTCTCCTCAATCATACTGTTCACCTGCTGACATGTCCCGGGTATATTAAAACATCAGGGGAACACACTCTCCTCACTTATACTGTTCACCTGGTAACAAGTCCCGTGCGTGTTAAACCATCAGGGGAACACACTCTCCTCACTTATACTGTTCACCTGGTGACATGTCCCGTGTGTATTAAACCATCAGCGGAACACACTCTACTCACTTATACTATTCTCCTGGTAACATGTCCCGTGCGTGTTAAACCATCAGGGGAACACACTCTCCTCACTTATACTGTTCTCCTGGTAACATGTCCCGTGCGTGTTAAACCATCAGTGGAACACACTCTCCTCACATATACTGTTCACCTGGTGACATGTCCCATGCATATTAAACCGTCAGGGGAACACACTCTCCTCACTTATACTGTTCACCTGGTAACATGTCCCGTCTATATTAAACCATCAGGGGAACACACTCTTGACACTTATAATGTTCACGTGGTGACATGTCCCGTGTGTATATTAAACCGTCAGGGGAACACAATCTCCTCACTATACTGTTCACCTGGTAACATGTCCTGTGTGTATTAAACAATCAGGGGAACTCACTCTCCTCACTTATAATGTTCACCTGGTAACATGTCCCGTGCGTGTTAAACCATCAGGGGAACACACTCTCCTCACTTATACTGTTCACCTGGTAACATGTCCCGTGTATATTTAACCATCAGGGGAACACACTCTCCTCACTTATACTGTTCACCTGGTAACATGTCCCGTGAATATTAAACCATCAGGGGAAAGCACTCTCCTCACTTATACTGTTCACCTGGTAACATGTCCCGTGTGCATTAAACCATCAGTGGAACACACTCTCCTCACTTATACTGTTCACTTGGTAACATGTCCTGTGTGCATTAAATCATCAGGGGAACACAATCTCCTCAATTCTACTCTTCACCTGGTGACATGTCCCGGGAATATTAAACAATCAGGGGAACACACTCTCCTCACTTATACTGTTCACCTGGTAACATGTCCCGTGCGTGTTACACCATCAGGGGAACACACTCTCCTCACTTATCCTGTTCACCTGGTAACATGTCCCGTGAGTATTAAACCATCAGGGGAACACTCTCTCCTCACTTATACTGTTCACCTGGTAACATGTCCCATGTATATTAAACCATCAGGGGAACACACTCTCCTCACTTATACTGTTCTCCTGGTAACATGTCCCATGTATATTAAACCATCAGGGGAACACACTCTCCTCACTTATACTGTTCACCTGGTAACATGTCCCGTGAATATTAAACCATCAGGGGAAAGCACTCCCCTCACTTATACTGTTCTCCTGGTAACATGTCCCGTGTATATGAAACCATCAGGGGAACACACTCTCCTCACTTATACTGTTCAGCTGGTAACATGTCCCGTTTATATTAAACCATCAGGGGAGCACACTCTCCTCACTTATACTGTTCACCTGGTAACATGTCCCGTGTGTTTTAAACAATCAGGGGAACACACTCTCCTCACTTATACTGTTCTCCTGGTAACATGTCCCGTGTATATGAAACCATCAGGGGAACACACTCTCCTCACTTATACTGTTCAGCTGGTAACATGTCCCGTTTATATTAAACCATCAGGGGAGCACACTCTCCTCACTTATACTGTTCACCTGGTAACATGTCCCGTGTGTATTAAACAATCAGTGGAAGACACTCTCCTCAATTATACTGTTCACCTGCTGACATGTCCCGGGTATATTAAAACATCAGGGGACCACACTCTCCTCACATATACTGTTCACCTGGTAACATGTCCCGTGCGTGTTAAACCATCAGGGGAACACACTCTCCTCACTTATACTGTTCACGTGGTAACATGTCCCGTGTGTATTAAACAATCAGGGAAAGACTCTCTCCTCAATTATACTGTTCACCTGCTGACATGTCCCGGGTATATTAAAACATCAGGGGACCACACTCTCCTCACTTATACTGTTCACGTGGTAACATGTCCCGTGTGTATTAAACAATCAGGGGAACACACTCTCCTCACTTATACTGTTCACCTGGTGACATGTCCCGTGCGTGTTAAACCATCAGGGGAACACACTCTCCTCACTTATACAGTTCACCTGGTGACATGTCCCGTCTGTATTAACCCATCAGGTGAACACACTCGCCTCACTTACACTGTTCACCTGGTAACATGTCCCGTGTATATAAAACCATCAGGGGAAAGCACTCTCCTCACTTATACTGTTCACCTGCTGACATGTCCCGGGTATATTAAAACATCAGGGGAACACACTCTCCTCACTTATACTGTTCACCTGGTAACAAGACCCGTGCGTGTTAAACCATCAGGGGAACACACTCTCCTCACTTATACTGTTCACCTGGTGACATGTCCCGTGTGTATTAAACCATCAGCGGAACACACTCTACTCACTTATACTATTCTCCTGGTAACATGTCCCGTGCGTGTTAAACCATCAGGGGAACACACTCTCCTCACTTATACTGTTCTCCTGGTAACATGTCCCGTGCGTGTTAAACCATCAGGGGAACACACTCTCCTCACATATACTGTTCACCTGGTGACATGTCCCATGCATATTAAACCGTCAGGGGAACACACTCTCCTCACTTATACTGTTCACCTGGTAACATGTCCCGTCTATATTAAACCATCAGGGGAACACACTCTTGACACTTATAATGTTCACGTGGTGACATGTCCCGTGTGTATATTAAACCGTCAGGGGAACACAATCTCCTCACTATACTGTTCACCTGGTAACATGTCCTGTGTGTATTAAACAATCAGGGGAACTCACTCTCCTCACTTATAATGTTCACCTGGTAACATGTCCCGTGCTTGTTAAACCATCAGGGGAACACACTCTCCTCACTTATACTGTTCACCTGGTAACATGTCCCGTGTATATTTAACCATCAGGGGAACACACTCTCCTCACTTATACTGTTCACCTGGTAACATGTCCCGTGAATATTAAACCATCAGGGGAAAGCACTCTCCTCACTTATACTGTTCACCTGGTAACATGTCCCGTGTGCATTAAACCATCAGTGGAACACACTCTCCTCACTTATACTGTTCACTTGGTAACATGTCCTGTGTGCATTAAATCATCAGGGGAATACAATCTCCTCAATTCTACTCTTCACCTGGTGACATGTCCCGGGAATATTAAACAATCAGGGGAACACACTCTCCTCACTTATACTGTTCACCTGGTAACATGTCCCGTGCGTGTTACACCATCAGGGGAACACACTCTCCTCACTTATCCTGTTCACCTGGTAAAATGTCCCGTGAGTATTAAACAATCAGGGGAACACACTCTCCTCACTTATACTGTTCACCTGGTAACATGTCCCGTGTATATTAAACAATCAGGGGAACACACACTCCTCACTTATACTGTTCACCTGGTAACATGTCCCGTGTATATTAAACCATCAGGGGAACACACTCGCCTCACTTATACTTTTCACCTGGTAACATGTCCCGTGTGTATTAAACAATCAGGGGAACACACTCTCCTCACTTATACTGTTCACCTGGTAACATGTCCCGTGCGTGTTAAACCATCAGGGGAACACACTCTCCTCACTTATACTGTTCACCTGGTAACATGTCCCGTGAGTATTAAACAATCAGGGGAACACACTCTCCTCACTTATACTGTTCACCTGGTAATATGTCGAGTGTATATTAAACAATCACGGGAACACACACTCCTCACTTATCCTGTTCACCTGGTAACATGTCCCGTGTATATTAAACCATCAGGGCAACACACTCTCCTCGCTTATACTGTTCACCTGATGACATGTCCTGTTTGTTTAAAAAATCAGGGGAACTCACTCTCCTCACTTATACTGTTCACCTGGTATCATGTCCTGTGTATATTAAACCATCAGGGGAACACACTCTCCACACTTAAACTGTTCACCTGTTGACATGTCCTGTTTGTTTAAACCATCAGGGGAACTCGCTCTCCTCACTTACACTGTTTACCTGGTAACATGTCCCGTGTGTATTAAACAATCAGGGGAACACACTCTCCTCACTTATACTGTTCACCTGGTAACATGTCCCGTGTATATTAAACCATCAGGGATCACACTCTCCTCACTTATACTGTTCTGCTGGTGACATGTCCCGGGTGTATTAAACCATCAGGGAACACACTCTTCTCACTTATACTGTTGACCTGGTAACATGTCCCGTGTATATTAAACCATCAGGGGAAAGCCCTCTCCTCACTTATACTGTTCAACTGGTAACATGTCCCGTATATATTAAACCATCAGGGGAACACACTCTCCTCACTTATACTGTTCACCTGGTAACATGTCCCGTGTATATTAAACCATCAGGGGAACACACTCTCCTCACTTATACTGTTCACCTGGTAACATGTCCCGTGTATATTAAACCATCAGGGGAACACACTCTCCTCAATTATACTGTTCACCTGGTAACATGTCCCGTGTATATTAAACCATCAGGGGAAAGCCCTCTCCTCACTTATACTGTTCAACTGGTAACATGTCCCGTATATATTAAACCATCAGGGGAACACACTCTCCTCACTTATACTGTTCACCTGGTAACATGTCCCGTGTATATTGAACCATCAGGGGAATACACTCTCCTCACTTATACTGTTCACCTGGTAATATGTCCAGTGTATATTAAACAATCAGGGGAACACACGCTCCTCCCTTATACTTTTCACCTGGTAACATGTCCCGTGTATATTAAACCATCAGGGGAACACATTCTCCTCACTTATCCTGTTCACCTGGTAACATGTCCCGTGAGTATTAAACAATCAGGGGAACACACTCTCCTCACTTATACTGTTCACCTGGTAACATGTCCCGTGTATATTAAACCATCAGGGGAACACACTCTCCTCACTTATAATGTTCACCTGGTAACATGTCCCGTGTATATTAAACCATCAGGGGAACACACTCTCCTCACTTATACTGTTCACCTGGTAACATGTCCTGTTTGTATTGAACCATCAGGGGAACACACTCTCCTCACTTATACTGTTCACCTGGTAACATGTCCCGTGAGTATTAAACAATCAGGGGAACACACTCTCCTCACTTATAATGTTCACCTGGTAACATGTCCCGTGTATATTAAACCATCAGGGGAACACACTCTCCTCACTTATAATGTTCACCTGGTAACATGTCCCGTGTATATTAAACCATCAGGGGAACACACTCTCCTCACTTATAATGTTCACCTGGTAACATGTCCCGTGTATATTAAACCATCAGGGGAACACACTCTCCTCACTTATACTGTTCACCTGGTGACATGTCCCGTCAGTATTAAACAATCAGGGGAACACACTCTCCTCAATTATACTGTTCACCTGGTAACATGTCCCGTGCGTGTTAAACCATCAGGGGAATACACTCTCCTCACTTATACTGTTCACCTGGTAATATGTCCAGTGTATATTAAACAATCAGGGGAACACACGCTCCTCCCTTATACTTGTCACCTGGTAACATGTCCCGTGTATATTAAACCATCAGGGGAACACATTCTCCTCACTTATACTGTTCACCTGGTAACATGTCCTGTTTGTATTGAACCATCAGGGGAAAGCACTCTCCTCACTTATCCTGTTCACCTGGTAACATGTCCCGTGAGTATTAAACAATCAGGGGAACACACTCTCCTCACTTATACTGTTCACCTGGTAACATGTCCCGTGTATATTAAACAATCAGGGGAACACACACTCCTCATTTATACTGTTCACCTGGTAACATGTCCCGTGTGCATTAAACCATCAGGGGAACACACTCTCCTCACTTATACTGTTCACCTGGTAACCTGTCCCGTGTGTATTGAACAATCACGGGAACACACTCTCCTCACTTATACTGTTCAGCTGGTAACATGTCCTGTTTGTATTGAACCATCAGGGGAAAGCACTCTCGTCACTTATCCTGTTCACCTGGTAACATGTCCCGTGTGTATTAAACAATCAGGGGAACACACTCTCCTCACTTATACTGTTCACCTGGTAACATGTCCAGTGTATATTAAACAATCAGGGGAACACACACTCCTCACTTATACTGTTCACCTGGTAACATGTCCTGTTTGTATTGAACCATCAGGGGAAAGCACTCTCCTCACTTATCCTGTTCACCTGGTAACATGTCCTGTGAGTATTAAACAATCAGGGGAACACACTCTCCTCACTTATACTGTTCACCTGGTAACATGTCCCGTGTATATTAAACAATCAGGGGAACACAGACTCCTCACTTATACTGTTCACCTGGTAACATGTCCCGTGTGCATTAAACCATCAGGGGAACACACTCTCCTCACTTATACTGTTCACCTGGTAACATGTCCCGTGTGTATTGAACAATCAGGGGAACACACTCTCCTCACTTATACTGTTCACCTGGTAACATGTCCTATGTATATTAAACCATCAGGGGAACACACTCTCCTCACTTATACTGTTCACCTGGTGACATGACCTGTGTGTATTAAACCATCAGGGGAACACACTCTCCTCACTTATACTGTTCACCTGGTGACATGTCCTGTGTGTATTAAACCATCAGGGGAACACACTCTCCTCACTTATACTGTTCGCCTGGTGACATGTCCCGTGTTTATTAAACAATCAGGGGAACACACTCTCCTCACTTCTACTGTTCACCTGGTGACATGTCCCGTGTGTATTAAACAATCAGGGGAACACACTCTCCTCACTTATACAGTTCACCTGGTGACATGTCCCGTGTGTATTAAACAATCAGGGGAACACACTCTCCTCACTTCTACTGTTCACCTGGTAACATGTCCCGTGTATATTAAAACATCAGGGGAGCACACTCTCCTCACTTATACTGTTCACCTGGTGACATGTCCCGTGTGCATTAAACAATCAGGGGAACACACACTCCTCACTTATACTGTTCACCTGGTGACATGTGTCGTGTGCATTAAACAATCAGGGGAACACACTCTCCTCACTTATACTGTTCACCTGGTAACAAGTCCCGTGTATATTAAACCATCAGGGGAACTCAATCTCCCCACTGATACTGTTCACCATGTGACATGTCACATGTGTATTAAACAATCAGGGGAACACATTCTCCTCACTTATCCTGTTCTCCTGGTGACATGTCCCGTCAGTATTAAACAATCAGGGGAAGACACTCTCCTCACTTATACTGTTCACCTGGTTACATGTCCCTAATGTATTAAACAATCAGGGGAACACACTCTCCTCACTTATACTGTTCACCTGGTAACATGTCCCGTGTTTATTAAACCATCAGGGGAACACACTCTCCTCACTTATACTGCTCAACTGGTGAAATGTCCTGTCAGTATTAAACCATCAGAGGAACACACTCTCCTCACTTCGACTGTTCACCTGGTAACATGTCCCGTCAGTATTAAAGAATCAGGGGAACACACTCTCCTCACTTATACTGTTCACCTGGTAACATGTCCTGTGTGTATTAAACCATCAGGGGAACACACTCTCCTCACTTATACAGTTCAATTGGCAACATGTCCCGTCAGTATTAAAGAATCAGGGGAACACACTCTCCTCACTTATACTGTTCACCTGGTAACATGTCCTGTGTGTATTAAACCATCAGGGGAACACACTCTCCTCACTTATACTGTTCACCTGGTAACATGTCCCATCAGTATTAAACAATCAGGGCAACAAACTATCCTCACTTCTACTGTTCACCTGGTAACATGTCCCGTGTATATTAAAACATCAGGGGAAAGCACGCTCATCACTTATGCTGTTCACCTGGTAACATGTCCCGTGTAAGTTAAACCATCATGGGAACTCACTCTCCTCACTTATAGATTTCACCTGGTAACATGTCCCGTGCATATTAAACCATCAGGGGAATTCACTCTCCTCATTATACTGTTCACCTGGTAACATGTCCCGTGTATATTAAACCATCAGGGGAACACACTCTCCTCACTTATACTGTTCACCTGGTTAAATGTCCCGTGTATATTATACCATCAGGGGAACACACTCTCCTCACTTATACTGTTCACCTGGTAACATGTCCCGTGTATATTAAACCATCATGGGAAAGCTCCCTCCTCACTTATACTCTTCGCCTGGTAACATGTCCCATGTGTATTCATCAATCAGGGGAACACACTCTCCTCACTTATACTGTTCACCTGGTAACATGTCCCGTGTATATTAAACCATCATGGGAAAGCTCTCTCCTCACTTATACTCTTCGCCTGGTAACATGTCCCATGTGTATTAATCAATCAGAGGAACACACTCTCCTCACTTATACTGTTCACCTGATAACATGTCCCGTGAGTATTAAACAATCAGGGGAACACACTCTCCTCACTTATACTGTTCACCTGGTGACATGTCCCGTCTCTATTAACCCATCAGGGGAACACACTCTCCTCATTATACTTTTGATCTGGTAACATGTCCCGTTTATATTAAACCATCAGGGGAACACACTCTCCTCACTTATACTGTTCACCTGGTGACATGTCCCGTGTATATTACACCATCAGGGGAACACATTTTCCTCACTTATACTGTTCACCTGGTAACATGTCGCGTGTATATTAAACCATCAGGGGAACACACTCTCTTCACTTATACTGATCACCTGGTGACACGTCCCGTCAGTTTTAAACAATCATTGAATCACACTCTCCTCACTTATACTATTCACCAGGTAACATGTTCCGTGTATATTAAACCATCAGGGGAACACATTCTCCTCACTTATACTGTTCAACTGTTAACATGTCCCGTGTATATTGAACCATGAGGGGAATACACTCTCTTCACTTATACTGTTCACCTGTTAACATGTCCCATGTATATTATACCGTCAGGGGAACACACTCTCCTCACTTATACTTTTCACCTGGTGACATGTCCCGTGTATATTAAACCATCATGGGTAAGCCCTCTCCTCACTTATACTGTTCACCTGGTAACATGTCCCGTGTATATTAAACCATCAGGGCAACACACTCTCCTCGCTTATACTGTTCACCTGATGACATGTCCTGTTTGTTTAAAAAATCAGGGGAACTCACTCTCCTCACTTATACTGTTCACCTGGTATCATGTCCTGTGTATATTAAACCATCAGGGGAACACACTCTCCACACTTAAACTGTTCACCTGTTGACATGTCCTGTTTGTTTAAACCATCAGGGGAACTCGCTCTCCTCACTTACACTGTTTACCTGGTAACATGTCCCGTGTGTATTAAACAATCAGGGGAACACACTCTCCTCACTTATACTGTTCACCTGGTAACATGTCCCGTGTATATTAAACCATCAGGGATCACACTCTCCTCACTTATACTGTTCTGCTGGTGACATGTCCCGGGTGTATTAAACCATCAGGGAACACACTCTTCTCACTTATACTGTTGACCTGGTAACATGTCCCGTGTATATTAAACCATCAGGGGAAAGCCCTCTCCTCACTTATACTGTTCAACTGGTAACATGTCCCGTATATATTAAACCATCAGGGGAACACACTCTCCTCACTTATACTGTTCACCTGGTAACATGTCCCGTGTATATTAAACCATCAGGGGAACACACTCTCCTCACTTATACTGTTCACCTGGTAACATGTCCCGTGTATATTAAACCATCAGGGGAACACACTCTCCTCAATTATACTGTTCACCTGGTAACATGTCCCGTGTATATTAAACCATCAGGGGAAAGCCCTCTCCTCACTTATACTGTTCAACTGGTAACATGTCCCGTATATATTAAACCATCAGGGGAACACACTCTCCTCACTTATACTGTTCACCTGGTAACATGTCCCGTGTATATTGAACCATCAGGGGAATACAGAATCCTCACTTATACTGTTCACCTGGTAACATGTCCCGTGTATATTAAAACATCAGGGGAAAGCACTCTCATCACTTATACTCGTCACCTTGTAACATGTCCCACGTATATTAAGCAATCAGGGGAACAGGCTCTCTTCTCTTATACTGTTCATCTGGTAACATTTCCCGTGTATATTAAAACATCAGGGGAAAGCACTCTCATCACTTATACTCGTCACCTTGTAACATGTCCCATGTATATTAAACCATCAGGGGAACACACTCTCCTCACTTATACTCTTCACCTGGTGACACGTCCCGTGCGTGTTAAACCATCAGGGGAACACATTCTCCTCACTGATAGTGTTCACCTGCTAACATGTCCCGCGTATATTAAACAATCAGGGGAACACACTCTCCTAACTTATACTTTTCACCTGGTAACATGTCCCGTGTATATTAAACCATCAGGGGATCACACTCTCCTCACTTATACTGTTCACCTGGTGACATGTCCTGTTTGTTTAAACCATCAGGGGAACTCACTCTCCTCACTTATACTGTTCACCTGGTATCATGTTCTGTGTATATTAAACCATCAGGGGAACACACTCTCCTCACTTATACTGTTCACCTGGTAACATGTCCCGTGTATATTAAACCATCAGGGGATCACACTCTCCCCACTTATACTGTTCACCTGGTGACATGTCCCGGGTGTATTAAACCATCAGGGGAACACACTCTTCTCACTTATACTGTTGACCTGGTAACATGTCCCGTGCATGTTAAACCATCAGGGGAACACTCTCTCCTCACTTATACTGTTCACCTGGTAACATGTCCCGTGTATATTGAACCATCAGGGGAACACACTCTCCTCACTTATACTGTTCACCTGGTAATATGTCCCGTGTATATTAAACCATCAGGGGATCACACTCTCCCCACTTATACAGTTCACCTGGTGACATGTCCCGGGTGTATTAAACCATCAGGGGAACACACTCTTCTCACTTATACTGTTGACCTGGTAACATGTCCCGTGCATGTTAAACCATCAGGGGAACACTCTCTCCTCACTTATACTGTTCACCTGGTAACATGTCCCGTGTATATTGAACCATCAGGGGAATGCAGTCTCATCACTTATACTGTTCACCTGGTAACATGTCCCGTGTATATTAAACCATCAGGGGAACACACTCTCCTCACTTATACTGTTCACCTGGTAACATGTCCCATGTATATTAAACCATCAGGGGAAAGCCCTCTCCTCACTGATACTGTTCAACTGGTAACATGTCCCGTATATATTAAACCATCAGGGGAAAGCCCTCTCCTCACTTATACTGTTCACCAGCTAACATGTCCCGTGTATATTGAACCATCAGGGGAATACAGAATCCTCACTTATACTGTTCACCTGGTAACATGTCCCGTATATATTAAACCATCAGGGGAAAGCCCTCTCCTCACTTATACTGTTCAACTGGTAACATGTCCCATGTTTATTATACCATCAGGGGAACACACTGTCCTCACTTATACTGTTCACCTGGTAACATGTCCCGTGTATATTAAAACATCAGGGGAAAGCACTCTCATCACTTATACTGTTCACCTGGTAACATGTCCCGTGTATATTATAGCATCAGGGGAACACACTCTCCTCACTTATACTGTTCACCTGGCAACATGTCCCGTGCATATTATACCATCAGGGGAACACACTCTCCTCACTTATACTGTTCACCTGGTAACATGTCCCGTGCATATTAAACCATCATGGGTAAGCCCTCTCCTCACTTATTCTGTTCACCTGGTAATAAGTCCAGTGTATATTAAACCATCAGGGGAACACACTCTTCTCACTTATACTGTTCACCTGGTAACATGTCCCGTGTATATTAAACCATCTGGGGAACACACTGTCCTCACTTATACTGTTCACCTGGTAACATTTCCCGTGTATTTTTAACAATCAGGGGAACAAACTCTCCTCACTTATACTGTTCACCTGGCAACATGTCCCGTGTATATTAAACCATCAGGGGAACACATTCTCCTCACTGATACTGTTCACCTGCTAACATGTCCCACGTATATTAAGCAATCAGGGGAACACACTCTCTTCTCTTATACTGTTCACCTGGTAACATGTCCCATGTATATTAGACCATCAGGGGAACACAGTCTCCTCAGTTCTACTCTTCACCTGGTAACATGTCTTGTGTATATTAAACCATCAGGGGAAAACAGTCTCCTCACTTATACTGTTCACCTGGTAACATGTCCCGTGTATATTAAACCATCAGGGGAACACATTCTCCTCACTTATACTGTTCACCTGCTAACATGTCCCGTGTATATTAAGTCATCAGGGGAACACACTCTCCTCACTTATACTGTTCACCTGCTAAAATGTCCCGTGTATATTAAACCATCAGGGGAAAGCCCTCTCCTCACTTACACTGTTCAGTGGGTAACATGACCCGTGGAGATTATACCATCAGGGGAACACACTCTCCTCACTTACACTGTTCAGCTGGTAACATGTCCCTTGGAGATTATACCATCAGAGGAACACACTCTCCTCACTTATACTGTTCACCTGGTAACATGTCCCGTGTATATTAAACCATCAGGGGAAAGCCCTCTCCTCACTTATACTGTTCTCCTGGTAACATGTCCCGTGTATATTAAACCATCAGGGGAACTCACTCTCCTCACTTATACTGTTCACCTGGTAACAAGTCCCGTGAATATTAAAACATCATGGGTAAGCCCTCTCCTCACTTATACTGTTCACCTGGTAACATGTCCCATGCATATTAAAACATCATGGGTAAGCCCTCTCCTCACTTATACTGTTCACCTGGTAACATGTCCCGTGTATATTATACCATCAGGGGAACACACTCTCCTCACTTTTGCTGTTCACCTGGTAACATGTCCCGTGTTTATTAAACCATCAGGGGAAAGCACTCTCCTCACTTATACTGTTCACCTGGTAACATGTCCCGTGTATATTAAAACATCAGCGGAACACACTCTCCTCACTTATGCTGTTCACCTGGTAACATGTCCTGTTTGTATTAAACCATCAGGGGATCACACTCTCCTCACTTATACTGTTGAACTGGTAACATGTCCCGTGCATGTTAAACCATCAGGGGAACACACTCTCCTCACTTTTACTGTTCACCTGGTAACATGTCCCATGTATATTAAACCATCAGGGGAACACACTCTCCTCACTTATACTGTTGACCTGGTAACATGTCCCGTGCATGTTAAACCATCAGGGGAACACACTCTCCTCACTTATACTGTTCACCTGGTAACATGTCCCATGTATATTAAACCATCAGGGGAACACACTCTCCTCACTTATACTGTTCACCTGGTAACATGTCCCGTGTATATTAAACCATCAGGGGAAAGCCCTCTCCTCACTTACTCTGTTCACCTGGTAATAAGTCCCGTGTATATTAAACCATCAGGGGAAAGCCCTCTCCTCACTTACTCTGTTCACCTGGTAATAAGTCCCGTGTATATTATACCATCAGGGGAACACACTCTCCTCACTTATACTGTTCACCTGGTAACATGTCCCTTGTATATTAAACCATCTGGGGAACACACTCTCCTCACTTATACTGTTCACCTGGTAACATGTCCCGTGTATTTTTAACAATCAGGGGAACACACTCTCCTCACTTATACTGTTCACCTGGTAACATGTCCCGTATATATTGAACCATCAGGGGAAAGCCCTCTCCTCACTTATACTGTTCAACTGGTAACATGTCCCGCATATATTAAACCATCAGGGGAAAGCCCTCTCCTCACTGATACTGTTCAACTGGTAACATGTCCCGTATATATTAAACCATCAGGGGAAAGCCCTCTCCTCACTTATACTGTTCAACTGGTAACATGTCCCATGTTTATTATACCATCAGGGGAACACACTGTCCTCACTTATACTGTTCACCTGGTAACATGTCCCTTGTATATTAAAACATCAGGGGAAAGCACTCTCATCAAGTATACTGTTCACCTGGTAACATGTCCCGTGTATATTATACCATCAGGGGAACACACTCTCCTCACTTATACTGTTCACCTGGTAACATGTCCCGTGCATATTATACCATCAGGGGAACACACTCTCCTCACTTATACTGTTCACCTGGTAACATGTCCCGTGCATATTAAACCATCATGGGTAAGCCCTCTCCTCACTTATACTGTTCACCTGGTAACATGTCCCGTGTATATTATACCATCAGGGGAACACACTCTCCTCACTTTTGCTGTTCACCTGGTAACATGTCCCGTGTTTATTAAACCATCAGGGGAAAGCACTCTCCTCACTTATACTGTTCACCTGGTAACATGTCCCGTGTATATTTAACCATCAGGGGAACACACTCTCCTCACTTATGCTGTTCACCTGGTATCATGTCCTGTGTATAGTAAACCATCAGGGGAACACACTCTCTTCACTTATACTCTTCACCTGGCAACATGTCCCGTGTGTATTAAACAATCAGGGGAAAGCACTCTCCTCACTTTTACTGTTCACCTGGTAACATGTCCCGTGTATATTAAACCATCAGGGGAACACACTTTCCTCACTTTTGCTGTTCACCTGGTAACATGTCCCGTGTTTATTAAACCATCAGGGGAAAGCCCTCTCCTCACTTATGCTGTTCAGCTGGGAACATGTCCCGTGTATATTATACCATCAGGGGAACAAACTCTCCTCACTTATACTGTTCACCTGCTAACATGTCCTGTGTATATTAAACAATCAGGGGAACACACTCTCCTAACTTTTACATTTCACCTGGTAACATGTCCCGTGTATATTAAACCATCAGGGGAACACATTCTCCTCACTTATACTGTTCACCTGGTAATATGTCCCGTGTATATTCAACCATTAGAATAACACACTCTCCTCACTTATACTGTTCACCTGGTGACACGTCCCGTCAGTATTAAACAATCATTGGATCACACTCTCCTCACTTATACTGTTCACCTGGTAACATGTCCCCTGCCTGTTAAACCATCATGGGAACACACTCTCCTCAATTATACTGTTCACCTGGTAACATGTCCCGTGTGTATTAAACCATGAGGGGAACACATTCTCCTCGATTATACTGTTCACCTGCTAACATGTCCCGTGTATATTGAAGCATCAGGTGAATACAGTCTCATCACTTATACTGTTCACCTGGTAACATGTCCCGTGTATATTAAACCATCAGGGGAACACACTCTCCTCACTAACACTGTTCACCTGGTAACATGTCCCGTGTATATTAAACCATCAGGGGAAAGCCCTCTCCTCACTTATTCTGTTCACCTGGTAATAAGTCCCGTGTATATTAAACCATCAGGGGAACACACTCTCCTCACTTATCCTTTTCACCTGGTAACATGTCCCGTGCATATTAAACCATCAGGGGAACACATTCTCCTCACTTATACTGTTTCCCTGGTAACATGTCCTGCGTATATTAAACCATCAGGGGAACACACTCTCCTCACTTATACTGTTCACCTGGTAACATGTCCAGTGTATATTAAACCATCAGGGGAATACATTCGCCTCACTTATACTGTTCACCTGCTACCATGTCCCGTGTATATTAAACCATCAGGGGAACACACTCTCCTCACTTACACTGTTCACCTGCTAACATGTCCCGTGTATATTAAACCATCAGGGGAAAGCCCTCTACTCAATTATACTGTTCAGCTGGTAACATGTCCCGTCTATATTATACCATCAGGGGAACACACTCTCCTCACTTATACTGTTCACCTGGTAACATGTCCCGTGTATATTAAACCATCAGGGGAAAGCCCTCTCCTCACTTATACTGTTCAGCTGGTAACATGTCCCGTGTATATTAAACCATCAGGTGAATACATTCTCCTCACTTCTACTGTTCACCTGCTAACATGTCCCGTGTATATTAAACCATCAGGGGAATACATTCTCCTCACTTATACTGTTCACCTGCTAACATGTCCTGATTGTATTAAACCATCAGGGGAACTCACTCTCCTCACTTACACTGTTTACCTGGTAACATGTCCCGTGTGTATTAAACCATCAGGGGAACACACTCTCTTCACTTATACTCTTCACCTGGTAACATGTCCTGTGTATATTAATCAATCAGGGGAACTCACTCTCCTCACTTATACTGTTCACCAGCTAACATGTCCCGTGTATATTGAATCATCAGGGGAATACAGTATCCTCACTTATACTCTTCACCTGGTAACATGTCCCGTGTATATTAGACCATCAGGGGAACACACTCTCCTCACTTCTACTCTTCACCTGGTGACACGTCCCGTGCGTGTTAAACCATCAGGGGAACACACTCTCCTCACTTATACTGTTCACCTGGGAACTTGTCCCGTGTATATTAAACCATCAGGGTAACACATTCTCCTCACTGATACTGTTCACCTGCTAACATGTCCCGTGTATATTAAACAATCAGGGGAACACACTCTCCTAACTTATACTTTTCACCTGGTAACATGTCCCGTGTATATTAAACCATCAGGGGAACACATTCTCCTCACTTATACTGTTCACCTGGTAACATGTCCTGTGTATATTAAACCATCAGGGGAACACAGTCTCCTCACTTATACTGTTCACCTGGTAACATGTCCCGTGTATATTAAACCATCAGGGGAATACATTCTCCTCACTTATACTGTTCACCTGCTAACATGTCCCGTGTATATTAAACCATCAGGGGAACACACTCTCCTCACTTATTCTGTTCACCTGCTAACATGTCCCGTGTCTATTAAACCATCAGGGGAATACATTCTCCTCACTTATACTGTTCACCTGGTAACATGTCCCCTGCCTGTTAAACCATCAGGGGAACACACTCTCCTCACTTATACTGTTGACCTGGTAACATGTCCCGTCAGTATTAAACAATCATTGGATCACACTCTCCTCACTTATACTGTTCACCTGGTAACATGTCCCGTGTGTATTAAACCATCATGGGAACACACTCTCCTCACTTATACTGTTCACCTGGTAACATGTCCCGTGCATGTTAAAACATCAGGGGAACACACTCTCCTCACTTATACTATTGACCTGGTAACATGTCCCGTGTATATTGAACCATGAGGGGAATACAGTTTCCTCACTTATACTGTTCACCTGGTAACATGTCCCATGTATATTAAACCATCAGGGGAAAGCCCTCTCCTCACTTATACTGTTCAGCTGGTAACATGTCCCGTCTATATTATACCATCAGGGGAACACACTGTCCTCACTTATACTGTTCACCTGGTAACATGTCCCATGTATATTAAACCATCAGGGGAAAGCCCTCTCCTCACTTATACTGTTCAGCTGGTAACATGTCCCGTCTATATTATACCATCAGGGGAACACACTCTCCTCACTTATACTGTTCAGCTGGTAACATGTGCCGTGTATATTATACCATCAGGGGAACACAGTCTCCTCACTTATACTGTTCACCTGGTAACATGTCCTGTGTATATTAAACCATCAGGGGAACACAGTCTCCTCACTTATACTGTTCACCTGCTAACATGTCCCGTGTATATTAAACAATCAGGGGAACACACTCTCCTAACTTATACTTTTCAACTGGTAACATGTCCCGTGTATATTAAACCATCAGGGGAACACATTCTCCTCACTTATACTGTTCACCTGGTAACATGTCCTGAGTATATTAAACCATCAGGGGAACACAGTCTCCTCACTTATACTGTTCACCTGGTAACATGTCCCGTGTATATTAAACCATCAGGGGAATACATTCTCCTCACTTATACTGTTCACCTGCTAACATGTCCCGTGTATATTAAACCATCAGGGGAACACACTCTCCTCACTTATTCTGTTCACCTGCTAACATGTCCCGTGTCTATTAAACCATCAGGGGAATACATTCTCCTCACTTATACTGTTCACCTGGTAACATGTCCCCTGCCTGTTAAACCATCAGGGGAACACACTCTCCTCACTTATACTGTTGACCTGGTAACATGTCCCGTCAGTATTAAACAATCATTGGATCACACTCTCCTCACTTATACTGTTCACCTGGTAACATGTCCCGTGTGTATTAAACCATCATGGGAACACACTCTCCTCAGTTATACTGTTCACCTGGTAACATGTCCCGTGCATGTTAAACCATCAGGGGAACACACTCTCCTCACTTATACTGTTGACCTGGTAACATGTCCCCTGCCTGTTAAACCATCATGGGAACACACTCTCCTCACTTATACTGTTCACCTGGTAACATGTCCAATGTGTATTAAACCATCAGGGGAACACATTCTCCTCACTTATACTGTTCACCTGCTAACATGTCCCGTGTATATTAAACCATCAGGGGAACACACTCTCCTCACTTATACTTTTCACCTGGTTACATGTCCCGTGTATATTAAACCATCAGGGGAACACATTCTCCTCACTTATACTGTTTCCCTGGTAACATGTCCTGTGTATATTAAACCATCAGGGGAACACATTCTCCTCACTTATACTGTTCACCTGGTAACATGTCCCGTGTATATTAAACCATCAGGGGAATACATTCGCCTCACTTATACTGTTCACCTGCTACCATGTCCCGTGTATATTAAACCATCAGGGGAACAACACTCTCCTCACTTATACTGTTCACCTGCTAACATGTCCCGTGTATATTAAACCATCAGGGGAAAGCCCTCTCCTCACTTATACTGTTCAGCTGGTAACATGTCCCGTCTATATTATACCATCAGGGGAACACACTCTCCTCACTTATACTGTTCACCTGGTAACATGTCCCATGTATATTAAACCATCAGGGGAAAGCCCTCTCCTCACTGATACTGTTCACCTGGTAACATGTCCCGTGTATATTAAAACATCAGGGGAAAGCCCTCTCCTCACTTATACTGTTCAGCTGGTAACATGTCCCGTGTATATTAAATCATCAGGGGAACACACTCTCCTCACTTATACTGTTCAGCTGGTAACATGTGCCGTGTATATTATACCATCAGGGGAACACATTCTCCTCGCTTATACTGTTCACCTGGTAACATGTCCCGTGAATATTAAACCATCAGAGGAACTCACTCTCCTCACTTATACTGTTCACCTGGTATCATGTCCCGTGTATTTTTAACCATCAGGGGAACTCACTCTCCTCCATTATACTGTTCACCTGGTAACATGTCCCTTGTATATTAAACCATCAGGGGAAAGCCCTCTCCTCACTTATACTGTTCAGCTGGTAACATGTCCCGTGTATATTAAATCATCAGGGGAACACACTCTCCTCACTTATACTGTTCACCTGGTAACATGTCCCGTGTATATTAAACCATCAGGGGAATACATTCTCCTCACTTATACTGTTCACCTGCTAACATGTCCCGTGTATATTAAACCATCAGGGGAATACATTCTCCTCACTGATACTGTTCACCTGCTAACATGTCCTGTGTATATTAAACCATCAGGGGAACACACTCTCCTCACTTATTCTGTTCACCTGCTAACATGTCCCGTGTCTATTAAACCATCAGGGGAATACATTCTCTTCACTTATACTGTTCACCTGGTAACATGTCCCCTGCCTGTTAAACCATCAGGGGAACACACTCTCCTCACTTATACTGTTGACCTGGTAACATGTCCCGTCAGTATTAAACATTCATTGGATCACAATCTCCTCACTTAAACTGTTCACCTGGTAACATGTCCCGTGTGTATTAAACCATCATGGGAACACACTCTCCTCACTTATACTGTTCACCTGGTAACATGTCCCGTGCATGTTAAACCATCAGGGGAACACACTCTACTCACTTATACTGTTGACCTGGTAACATGTCCCCTGCCTGTTAAACCATCATGGGAACACACTCTCCTCACTTATACTGTTCACCTGGTAACATGTCCCATGTGTATTAAACCATGAGGGGAACACATTCTCCTCACTTATACTGTTCACCTGCTAACATGTCCCGTGTATATTAAACCATCAGGGGAAAGCCCTCTCCTCACTTATTCTGTTCACCTGGTAATAAGTCCCGTGTATATTAAACCATCAGGGGAACACACTCTCCTCACTTATACTTTTCACCTGGTAACATGTCCCGTGTATATTAAACCATCAGGGGAACACATTCTCCTCACTTATACTGTTTCCCTGGTAACATGTCCTGTGTATATTAAACCATCAGGGGAACACATTCTCCTCACTTATACTGTTCACCTGGTAACATGTCCCGTGTATATTAAACCATCAGGGGAATACATTCGCCTCACTTATACTGTTCACCTGCTACCATGTCCCGTGTATATTAAACCATCAGGGGAACAACACTCGCCTCACTTATACTGTTCACCTGCTAACATGTCCCGTGTATATTAAACCATCAGGGGAAAGCCCTCTCCTCACTTATACTGTTCAGCTGGTAACATGTCCCGTGTATATTAAATCATCAGGGGAACACACTCTCCTCACTTATACTGTTCATCTGGTAACATGTCCCGTGTATATTAAACCATCAGGGGAATACATTCTCCTCACTTATACTGTTCACCTGCTAACATGTCCCGTGTATATTAAACCATCAGGGGAATACATTCTCCTCACTTATACTGTTCACCTGCTAACATGTCCTGTGTATATTAAACCATCTGGGGAACACACTCTCCTCACTTATTCTGTTCACCTGCTAACATGTCCCGTGTCTATTAAACCATCAGGGGAATACATTCTCTTCACTTATACTGTTCACCTGGTAACATGTCCCCTGCCTGTTAAACCATCAGGGGAACACACTCTCCTCACTTATACTGTTGACCTGGTAACATGTCCCGTCAGTATTAAACAATCATTGGATCACACTCTCCTCACTTATACTGTTCACCTGGTAACATGTCCCCTGCCTGTTAAACCATCATGGGAACACACTCTCCTCACTTATACTGTTCACCTGGTAACATGTCCCATGTGTATTAAACCATGAGGGGAACACATTCTCCTCACTCATACTGTTGACCTGCTAACATGTCCCGTGTATATTAAACCATCAGGGGAAAGCCCTCTCCTCACTTATTCTGTTCACCTGGTAATAAGTCGAGTGTATATTAAACCATCAGGGGAACACACTCTCCTCACTTATACTTTTCACCCGGTAACATGTCCCGTGTATATTAAACCATCAGGGGAACACATTCTCCTCACTTATACTGTTTCCCTGGTAACATGTCCTGTGTATATTAAACCATCAGGGGATCACACTCTCCTCACTTATACTGTTCACCTGGTAACATGTCCCGTGTATATTAAACCATCAGGGGAACAACACTCGCCTCACTTATACTGTTCACCTGCTAACATGTCCCGTGTATATTAAACCATCAGGGGAAAGCCCTCTCCTCACTTATACTGTTCAGCTGGTAACATGTCCCGTCTATATTATACCATCAGGGGAACACACTCTCCTCACTTATACTGTTCACCTGGTAACATGTCCCGTGTATATTAAACCATCAGGGGAAAGCCCTCTCCTCACTTATACTGTTCAGCTGGTAACATGTCCCGTGTATATTAAACCATCAGGGGAATACATTCTCCTCACTTATACTGTTCACCAGCTAACATGTCCCGTGTATATTAAACCATCAGGGGAACAACACTCGCCTCACTTATACTGTTCACCTGCTAACATGTCCCGTGTATATTAAACCATCAGGGGAAAGCCCTCTCCTCACTTATACTGTTCAGCTGGTAACATGTCCCGTCTATATTATACCATCAGGGGAACACACTCTCCTCACTTATACTGTTCACCTCGTAACATGTCCCGTGTATATTAAACCATCAGGGGAAAGCCCTCTCCTCACTTATACTGTTCAGCTGGTAACATGTCCCGTGTATATTAAACCATCAGGGGAATACATTCTCCTCACTTATACTGTTCACCAGCTAACATGTCCCGTGTATATTGAACCATGAGGGGAATACAGTTTCCTCACTTATACTGTTCACCTGGTAACATGTCCCATGTATATTAAACCATCAGGGGAAAGCCCTCTCCTCACTTATACTGTTCAGCTGGTAACATGTCCCGTCTATATTATACCATCAGGGGAACACACTGTCCTCACTTATACTGTTCACCTGGTAACATGTCCCGTGTATATTAAAACATCAGGGGAAAGCCTTCTCCTCACTTATACTGTTCAGCTGGTAACATGTCCCGTGAATATTAAACCATCAGGGGAACTCACTCTCCTCACTTATACTGTTCACCTGGTATCATGTCCCGTGTATTTTTAACCATCAGGGGAACTCACTCTCCTCACTTATACTGTTCACCTGGTAACATGTCCCTTGTATATTAAACCATCAGGGGAAAGCCCTCTCCTCACTTATACTGTTCAGCTGGTAACATGTCCCGTCTATATTATACCATCAGGGGAACACACTGTCCTCACTTATACTGTTCACCTGGTAACATGTCCCGTGTATATTAAAATATCAGGGGAAAGCCCTCTCCTCACTTATACTGTTCAGCTGGTAACATGTGCCGTGTATATTATACCATCAGGGGAACACATTCTCCTCGCTTATACTGTTCACCTGGTAACATGTCCCATGTATATTAAACCATCAGGGGAATACATTCTAGTCACTTATACTGTTCACCTGGTAACATGTCCCCTGCCTGTTAAACCATCAGGGGAACACACTGTCCTCACTTATACTGTTCACCTGGTAACATGTCCCGTGTATATTAAAACATCAGGGGAATACATTGTCCTCACTTATACTGTTCAGCTGGTAACATGTCCCGTGTATATTAAAACATCAGGGGAAAGCCCTCTCCTCACTTATACTGTTCAGCTGGTAACATGTGCCGTGTATATTATACCATCAGGGGAACACATTCTCCTCGCTTATACTGTTCACCTGGTAACATGTCCCGTGAATATTAAACCATCAGGGGAACTCACTCTCCTCACTTATACTGTTCACCTGGTATCATGTCCCGTGTATTTTTAACCATCAGGGGAACTCACTCTCCTCACTTATACTGTTCACCTGGTAACATGTCCCTTGTATATTAAACCATCAGGGGAAAGCCCTCTCCTCACTTATACTGTTCAGCTGGTAACATGTCCCGTGTATATTAAATCATCAGGGGAACACACTCTCCTCAATTATACTGTTCACCTGGTAACATGTCCCGTGTATATTAAACCATCAGGGGAATACATTCTCCTCACTTATACTGTTCACCTGCTAACATGTCCCGTGTATATTAAACCATCAGGGGAATACATTCTCCTCACTTATACTGTTCACCTGCTAACATGTCCTGTGTATATTAAACCATCAGGGGAACACACTCTCCTCACTTATTCTGTTCACCTGCTAACATGTCCCGTGTCTATTAAACCATCAGGGGAATACATTCTAGTCACTTATACTGTTCACATGGTAACATGTCCCCTGCATGTTAAACCATCAGGGGAACACACTCTCCTCACTTATACTGTTGACCTGGTAACATGTCCCGTCAGTATTAAACAATCATTGGATCACACTCTCCTCACTTATACTGTTCACCTGGTAACATGTCCCCTGCCTGTTAAACCATCAGGGGAACACACTCTCCTCACTTATACTGTTCACCTGGTAACATGTCCCATGTGTATTAAACCATGAGGGGAACACATTCTCCTCACTTATACTGTTCACCTGCTAACATGTCCCGTGTATATTAAACCATCAGGGGAATACATTCCCCTCACTTATACTGTTCACCAGCTAACATGTCCCGTGCATATTGAAACATGAGGGGAATACAGTTTCCTCACTTATACTTTTCACCTGGTAACATGTCCCATGTATATTAAACCATCAGGGGAAAGCCCTCTCCTCACTTATACTGTTCAGCTGGTAACATGTGCCGTGTATATTATACCATCAGGGGAACACATTCTCCTCACTTTTGCTGTTCACCTGGTAACATGTCCTGTGTATATTAAACCATCAGGGGAACTCACTCTCCTCACTAATACTGTTCACCTGGTAACATGTCCCTTGAATATTAAACCATCAGGGGGAAGCCCTCTCCTCACTTATACTGTTCAGCTGGTAACATGTCCCGTGTATATTAAATCATCAGGGGAACACACTCTCCTCACTTATACTGTTCACCTGGTAACATGTCCCGTGTATATTAAACCATCAGGGGAATACATTCTCCTCACTTATACAGTTCACCTGCTAACATGTCCCGTGTATATTAAACCATCAGGGGAATACATTCTCCTCACTTATACTGTTCACCTGCTAACATGTCCTGTTTGTATTAAACCATCAGGGGAACTCACTCTCCTCACCTACACTGTTTACCTGGTAACATGTCCCGTGTGTATTAAACCATCAGGGGATCACACTCTCTTCACTTATACTCTTCACCTGGTAACATGTCCTGTGTATATTAATCCATCAGGGGAACACACTCTCCTCACTTATACTGTTCACCTGGTAACATGTCCCTTGTATATTAAACCATCAGGGGAAAGCCCTCTCCTCACCTACACTGTTTACCTGGTAACATGTCCCGTGTGTATTAAACCATCAGGGGATCACACTCTCTTCACTTATACTCTTCACCTGGTAACATGTCCTGTGTATATTAATCCATCAGGGGAACACACTCTCCTCACTTATACTGTTCACCTGGTAACATGTCCCGTGTATATTAAACCATCAGGGGAATACATTCTCCTCACTTATACTGTTCACCTGGTAACATGTCCTGTTTGTATTAAACCATCAGGGGAACTCACTCTCCTCACTTACACTGTTTACCTGGTAACATGTCCCGTGTGTATTAAACCATCAGGGGAACACACTCTCTTCCCTTATACTCTTCACCTGGCAACATGTCCCGTGTGTATTAAACCATCAGGGGAACACACTCTCCTCACTTATACTGTTCACCTGGTAACATGTCCTGTGTATATTAAACCATCAGGGGAGCACACTCTCCTCACTTATACTGAACACCTGGTAACATGTCCCGTGAGTATTAAACAATCAGGGGAACACACTCTCCTGAATTATACTTTTCACCTGGTAACATGTCCTGTGTATATTAAACAATCAGGGGAACACACTCTCCTCACTTATCCTGTTCACCTGGTAACATGTCCCGTGAGTATTAAACAATCAGGGGAACACACTCTCCTGACTTATACTTTTCACCTGGTAACATGTCCTGTGTATATTGAACCATCAGGGGAACACACTCTCCTCACTTATACTGTTCACCTGGTAACATGTCCCGTGTATATTAAACCATCAGGGGAAAGCCCTCTCCTCACTTATACTATTCAGCTGGTAACATATTCCCGTGTATATTATACCATCAGGGGAACACACTCTCCTCACTTATACTTTCACCTGGTAACATGTCCCGTGTACATTAAACCATCAGGGGAATACATTCTCCTCACTTGTACAGTTCACCAGCTAACATGTCCCGTGTATATTGAAACATCAGGGGAATACAATATCCTCACATATACTGTTCACCTGGTAACATGTCCCGTGTGTATGAAACCATCAGGGGAACACATTCTCCTCACTTATACTGTTCACCTGGTAACATGTCCCTTGTATATTAAAGCATCTGGGGAAAGCCCTCTCCTCACTTATACTGTTCACCTGGTAACATGTCCTTTGTGTATTAAACAATCAGGGGAACACACTCTCCTCACTTATACTGTTCACCTGGTATCATGTCCTGTGTATATTAAACCATCAGGGGAACACTCTCTCCTCACTTATGCTGTTCACATGGGGAAATGTCCCGTCAGTATTAAACCATTAGGGGAACACACTCTCCTGACTTATGCTTTTCACCTGTTAACATGTCACGTGTATATTACACCATCAGGGGAACACATTCTCCTCACTGAGACTGTTCAGCTGGTAACATGTCCCGTGTATATTATACCATCAGGGGAACACACTCTCCTCACTTACACTGTTCACCTGGTAACATGTCCCGTGTATATTAAACCATCAGGGGAACTCACTCTCCTCACTTATACTGTTCACCTGGTAACATGTCCCGTGTGTATTAAACAATCAGGGGCACACACTCTCCTCACTTATACTGTTCATCTGGTAACATGTCCCGTGTATATTAAACCATCTGGGGAACACACTCTCCTCACTTATACTGTTCACCTTGTAACATGTCCCGTGTGTATTAAACCATCAGGGGAACACACTCTCCTCACTTATACTGTTCACCTGGTAACATGTCCTGTGTACATTAAACCATCAGGGGAACACACTCTCCTCACTTATACTGTTCACCTGGTAACATGTCCCGTGTGTATTAAACAATCAGGGGCACACACTCTCCTCACTTATACTGTTCACCTGGTAACATGTCCTGTGCATATTAAACCATCAGGGGAACGCATTCTCCTCACTTCTACTCTTCACCTGGTGACACGTCCCGTGCGTCTTAAACCATCAGGGGAACACACTCTCCTCACTTATACTGTTCACGTTGTAACACGTCCTGTGTATATTAAACCACCAGGGGAACACACTCTCCTCACTTAAACTGGTCACCTGGCAACATGTCCCGTGAGTATTAGACAATCAGGGGAACACACTCTCCTCACTTATACTTTTCACCTGGTAACATGTCCCGTGTATATTAAACCATCAGGGGAACACACTCTCCTGACTTATACTTTTCACCTGGTAACATGTCCTGTGTATATTGAACCATCAGGGGAACACACTCTCCTCACTTATACTGTTCACCTGGTAACATGTCCTGTGTATATTAAACCATCAGGGGAACACACTCTCCTCACTTATACTGCTCACCTGGTAACATGTCCCGTGAGTATTAGACAATCAGGGGAACACACTCTCCTCACTTATACTTTTCACCTGGTAACATGTCCCGTGTATATTAAACCATCAGGGGAACACACTCTCTTCACATATACTGTTCACCTGCTAACATATCCCGTGTATATTAAACCATCAGGGGAATACAGTATCCTCACTTATACTGCTCACCTGGTAACATGTCCCTTGTATATTAAACCATCAGGGGAAAGCCCTCTCCTCACTTATACTGTTCAGCTGGTAACATGTCCCGTGTATATTATACCATCAGGGGAACACACTGTCCTCACTTATACTGTTCACCTGTTAACATGTCCCGTGTATATTAAAACATCAGGGGAAAGCACTCTCCTCACTTATACTGTTCACCTGGTGACATGTCCCGTGTGTATTAAACAATCAGGGGAACACACTCTCCTCACATATACTGTTCACCTGGTAACATGTCCCGTGTGTATTAAACATTCAGGGGAACTCACTCTCCTCACTTATACTGTTCACCTGGTGACATGTCCCGTCAGTATTAAACCATCAGGGGAAGACACTCTCCTCCCTTTTCTGTTCACCTGGGAACTTGTCCCGTGTATATTAAACCATCAGGGGAATACAGTCTCCTCACTTATACAATTCACCTGGTAACATGTCCCGTGAATATTAAACCATCAGGGGAAAGCCCTCTCCTCACTTATTCTGTTCACCTGGTAATAAGTCCCGTGTATATTAAACCATCAGGGGAACACAGTCTCCTCACTTATACTGTTCACCTGGTAACATGTCCCGTGTATATCGAACCATCAGGGGAATACAGTCTCATCACTTATACTGTTCACCTGGTAACATGTCCCGTGTATATTAAACCATCAGGGCAAAACAGTCTCCTCAATTATACAATTCACCTGGTAACATGTCCAGTGAATATTAAACCATCAGGGGAAAGCCCTCTCCTCACTTATTCTGTTCACCTGGTAATAAGTCCCGTGTATATTAAACCATCAGGGGAACACACTCTCCTCACTTATACTGTTCACCTGGTAACATGTCCCGTGTATATTAAACGATCTGGGGAACACACTTTCCTCACTTATACTGTTCACCTGGTAACATGTCCCGTGTATATTTAACAATCAGGGGAACACACTCTCCTCACTTATACTGTTCTCCTGGTAACATGTCCCGTGTATATTAAACCATCAGGGGAACACATTCTCCTCACTGATACTGTTCACCTGCTAACATGTCCCGTGTATATTAAACAATGAGGGAAAACAAACTCTCCTCACTTCTACTCTTCACCTGGTGACACCTCCCGTGCATGTTAAACCATCAGGGGAACACACTCTCCTCAGTTATACTGCTCACCTGGTAACATGTCCCGTGTATATTAAACGATCTGGGGAACACACTTTCCTCACTTATACTGTTCACCTGGTAACATGTCCCGTGTATATTTAACAATCAGGGGAACACACTCTCCTCACTTATACTGTTCTCCTGGTAACATGTCCCGTGTATATTAAACCATCAGGGGAACACACTCTCTTCACATATACTGTTCACCTGCTAACATATCCCGTGTATATTAAACCATCAGGGGAATACAGTATCCTCACTTATACTGTTCACCTGGTAACATGTCCCTTGTATATTAAACCATCAGGGGAAAGCCCTCTCCTCACTTATACTGTTCAGCTGGTAACATGTCCCGTGTATATTAAACCATCAGGGGAATACAGTATCCTCACTTATACTTTTCACCTGGTAACATGTCCCGTGTATATTAAACCATCAGGGGAACACACTCTCTTCACATATACTGTTCACCTGCTAACATATCCCGTGTATATTAAACCATCAGGGGAATACAGTATCCTCACTTATACTGTTCACCTGGTAACATGTCCCTTGTATATTAAACCATCAGGGGAACACACTGTCCTCACTTATACTGTTCACCTGTTAACATGTCCCGTGTATATTAAAACATCAGGGGAAAGCACTCTCCTTACTTATACTGTTCACCTGGTGACATGTCCCGTGTGTATTAAACAATCAGGGGAACACACTCTCCTCACATATACTGTTCACCTGGTAACATGTCCCGTGTGTATTAAACAATCAGGGGAACTCACTCTCCTCACTTATACTGTTCACCTGGTGACATGTCCCGTCAGTATTAAACCATCAGGGGAAGACACTCTCCTCCCTTTTCTGTTCACCTGGGAACTTGTCCCGTGTGTATTAAACAATCAGGGGAACACACTCTCCTCACATATACTGTTCACCTGGTAACATGTCCCGTGTGTATTAAACAATCAGGGGAACTCACTCTCCTCACTTATACTGTTCACCTGGTGACATGTCCCGTGAGTATTAAACAATCAGGGGAACACACTCTCCTCACATATACTGTTCACCTGGTAACATGTCCCGTGTGTATTAAACAATCAGGGGAACACACTCTCCTCACTTATACTGTTCACCTGGTAACATGTCCCGTGTATATTAAACCATCAGGGGAACACACTCTCCTCACTTATACTGTTCACCTGTTAATAAGTCCCTTGTATATTAAACCATGAGGGGAACACACTCTCCTCACTTATACTGTTCACCTGGTAACATGTCCCGTTCATATTTAACAATCAGGGGAACACACTCTCCTCACTTATACTGTTCACCTGGTAACATGTCCCGTGTATATTAAACCATCAGGCGAACACATTCACCTCACTGATACTGTTCACCTGCTAACATGTCCCGTGTATTTTAAACAATGAGGGGAAGACACTCTCCTCACTTATACTCGTCACCTTGTAACATGTCCCACGTATATTAAGCAATCAGGGGAACAGGCTCTCTTCACTTATACTGTTCACCTGGTAACATGTCCCGTGTATATTAAACCATCAGGGGAAAGCCTTCTCCTCACTTCTGCTGTTCAGCAGGTAACATGTCCCGTTTATATTATACCATCATGGGAACACACTCTCTTCACATATACTGTTCACCTGGTAACATGTCCCGTGTATATTAGACCATAAGGGGAACACACTCTCCTCACTTCTACTCTTCACCTGGTGACACATCCCATGCGTGTTAAACCATCAGGGGAACACACTCTCCTCACTTATACTGCTCACCTGGTAACATGTCCTGTGAGTATTAAACAATCAGGGGAACACACTCTCCTGACTTTTACTTTTCACCTGGTAACATGTCCCGTGCATATTAAACCATCAGTGGAACACATTCTCCTCACTTATACTTTTCACCTGGTAACATGTCCTGTGTATATTACACCATCAGGGGAACACACTCTCCTCACTTATACTGTTCACCTGGTAACATGTCCCGTGTATATTACACCATCAGGGGAACACACTCTCCTCACTTATACTGTTCACCTGGTAACATGTCCTGTGTATATTACACCATCAGGGGAACACACTCTCCTCACTTATACTTTTCACCTGGTAACATGTCCTGTGTATATTACACCATCAGGGGAACACACTCTCCTCACTTATACTGTTCACCTGGTAACATGTCCCGTGTGTATTAAACAATCAGTGGAACACACTCTCCTCACTTCTACTGTTCACCTGGTAACATGTCCCGTGTATATTAAACCGTCAGGGGAACACATTCTCCTCACTGATACTGTTCACCTGGTAACATGTCCCGTGCATATTAAACCATCAGGGGAATACATTCTCCTCACTTATACTGTTCACCTGCTATCATGTCCCGTGTATATTAAACCATCAGGGGAACACACTCTCCTCACTTATACTGTTCACCTGGTAACATGTCCCGTGTATATTAAACCATCAGGGGAAAGCCTTCTCCTCACTTATGCTGTTCAGCTGGTAACATGTCCCGTGTATATTATACCATCAAGGGAACACACTCTCCTCACTTATACTGTTCACCTGGTAACATGTCCCGTGTATATTAAACCATCAGGGGAAAGCCTTCTCCTCACTTATGCTGTTCAGCTGGTAACATGTCCCGTGTATATTATACCATCAGGGGAACACACTCTCCTCACTTATACTGTTCACCTGGTAACATGTCCCGTGTATATTAAAACATCAGGGGAACGCACTCTACTCACTTATACTGTTCACCTGGTAACATGTCCCGTGTATATTGAACCATCAGTGGAATACACTCTCATCACTTATACTGTTCACCTGGTAACATGTCCCGTGTATATTAAACCATCAGTGGAACACATTCTCCTCACTTATACTGTTCACCTGGTAACATGTCCCTTGTATATTAAACCATCAGGGGAAAGCCCTCTCCTCACTTATACTGTTCAGCTGGTAACATGTCCCGTGTATATTATACCATCAGGGGAACACACTGTCCTCACTTATACTGTTCACCTGGTAACATGTCCCGTGTATATTAAACCATCAGGGGAACACAATCTCCTCACTTATACTGTTCACCTGGTAACATGTCCCTTGAATATTAAACCATCAGGGGAAAGCCCTCTCCTCACTTATACTGTTCAACTGGTAACATGTCCCTTGTATATTAAACCATCAGGGGAAAGCCCTCTCCTCACTTATACTATTCAGCTGGTAACATATTCCCGTGTATATTATACCATCAGGGGAACACACTCTCCTCACTTATGCTTTCACCTGGTAACATGTCCCGTGTACATTAAACCATCAGGGGAATACATTCTCCTCACTTGTACTGTTCACCAGCTAACATGTCCCGTGTATATTGAAACATCAGGGGAATACAATATACTCACATATACTGTTCACCTGGTAACATGTCCCGTGTGTATGAAACCATCAGGGGAACACATTCTCCTCACTTACACTGTGCACCTGGTAACATGTCCCTTGTATATTAAATCATCTGGGGAACACATTCTCCTCACTTATACTGTTCACCTGGTAACATGTCCTTTGTGTATTAAACAATCAGGGGAACACACTCTCGTCACTTATACTGTTCACCTGGTATCATGTCCTGTGTATATTAAAACATCAGGGGAACACTCTCTCCTCACTTATGCTGTTCACCTGGGGAAATGTCCCGTCAGTATTAAACCATCAGGAGAACACACTCTCCTGACTTATGCTTTTCACCTGTTAACATGTCACGTGTATATTACACCATCAGGGGAACACATTCTCCTCACTGAGACTGTTCAGCTGGTAACATGTCCCGTGTATATTATACCATCAGGGGAACACACTCTCCTCACTTATACTGTTCACCTGGTAACATGTCCCGTGTATATTAAACCATCAGGGGAACTCACTCTCCTCACTTATACTGTTCATCTGGTAACATGTCCCGTGTATATTAAACCATCTGGGGAAGACACTCTCCTCACTTATACTGTTCACCTGGTAACATGTCCTGTGTACATTAAACCATCAGGGGAACACACTCTCCTCACTTATACTGTTCACCTGGTAACATGTCCTGTGTGTATTAAACAATCAGGGGCACACACTCTCCTCACTTATACTGTTCATCTGGTAACATGTCCCGTGTATATTAAACCATCAGGGGAACACACTCTCCTCACTTATACTGTTCACGTTGTAACACGTCCCGTGTATATTAAACCACCAGGGGAACACACTCTCCTCACTTAAACTGCTCACCTGGCAACATGTCCCGTGAGTATTAAACAATCAGGGGAACACACTCTCCTCACTTATACTTTTCACCTGGTAACATGTCCTGTGTATATTGAACCATCAGGGGAACACACTCTCCTCACTTATACTGTTCACCTGGTGACATGTCCCGTGTATATTAAGCCATCAGGGGAATACATTCTCCTCACTTATACTGTTCACCTGCTAACATGTCCCGTGTATATTAAGCTATCAGGGGAATACATTCTCCTCACTTATACTCTTCACCTGCTAACATGTCCCGTGTATATTAAACAATCAGGGGAACGCACTCTCCTCACTTACACTGTTCACCTGCTAACATGTCCTGTTTGTATTAAACCATCAGGGGAACTCACTCTCCTCACTTACACTGTTTACCTGGTAACATGTCCCGTGTGTATTAAACCATCAGGGGAACACACTCTCTTCACTTGTACTCTTCACCTGGCAACATGTCCCGTGTGTATTAAACCATCAGGGGAACACACTCTCTTCACTTATACTGTTCACCTGGTAACTTGTCCCTTGTATATTAAACCAACAGGGGAACACACTCTCCTCACTTATACTGTTGACCTGGTAACATGTCCCGTGTGTATTAAACCATCAGGGGAACATACTCTCCTCACTTATACTCGTCACCTGGTAACATGTCCCACGTATAATAAACAATCAGGGGAACACGCTCTGTTCACTTATACTGTTCACCTGGTAACATGTCCCATGTATATTAAACCATCAGGAGAACACACTCTCTTCACATATACTGTTCACCTGGTAACATGTCCCGTGTGTATTAAACAATCAGGGGAACACACTCTCCTCACTTCTACTCTTCACCTGGTGACACGTCCCGTGCGTGTTAAACCATCAGGGGAACACACTCTCCTCACTTATACTGTTCACGTTGTAACATGTCCCGTGTATATTAAACCATCTGGGGAACACACTCTCCTCACTTATACTGTTCACCTGGTAACATGTCCCGTTTATATTTAACAATCAGGGGAACACACTCTCCTCACTTATACTGTTCAGCTGGTAACATGTCCCGTGTATATTATACCATCAGGGGAACACACTCTCCTCTCTTATACTGTTCAACTGGTAACATGTCCCGTGCATATTAAACCATCATGGGAACACACTCTCCTCACTTATACTGTTCACCAGCTAACATGTCCCGTGTATATTGAACCATCAGGGGAATACAGTATTCTCACTTATACTGTTCACCTGGTAACATGTCCCGTGTATATCAAACCATCAGGGGAACACATTCTCCTCACTTATACTGTTCACCTGGTAACATGTCCCTTGTATATTAAACTATCAGGGGAAAGCCCTCTCCTCACTTATACTGTTCACCTGGTAACATGTCCCGTGTGTACTAAACAATGTCGGGAGAACACAATCTCCTCACTTATACAGATCACCTGGTGACATGTCCCGTCTGTATTAAACCATCAGGGGAAGACACTCTCCTCCCTTTTCTGTTCACCTGGTAACATGTCCCGTGTATATTAAACCATCAGGGGAAAACCCTCTCCTCACTTATACTGTTCACCTGGTAATAAGTCCCGTGTTTATTAAACAATCAGGGGAACACACTCTCCTCACTTATACTGTTCACCTGGCAACATGTCACGTGTCTTTAAACCATGAGGGGAACACACTTTCCTCACTTATACTGTTCACCTGTTTACATGTCCCGTGTTTATTAAACCATCAGGGGAAAGCCCTCTCCTCACTTATACTGTTCACCTGGTAACATGTCCCATGTATATTATACCATCAGGTGAACACACTCTCTTCACATATACTGTTCACCTGGCAACATGTACCTTGTGTATTAAACAATCAGGGGAACACATTCTCCACACTTCTACTCTTCACCTGGTGACACGTCCCGTGCATGTTAAACCATCAGGGGAACACACTCTCCTCACTAATACTGTTCACCTGGTAACATGTCCCGTTTATATTTAACAATCAGGGGAACACACTCTCCTCACTTATACTGTTCACCTGGTAACATGTCCCGTGTATATTAAACCATCAGGGGAACACATTCTCCTCACTGATACTGTTCACCTGCTAACATGTCCCGTGTAAATTAAACAATCAGGGGAACACATTCTCCTCACTTCTACTCTTCACCTGGTGACACGTCCCGTGCGTGTTAAACCATCAGGGGAACACACTCTCCTCACTTATACTGCTCACCTGGTAACATGTCACGTGAGTATTAAACAATCAGGGGAACACACTCTCTCCACTTATACTCTTCACCTGGCAACATGTCCCATGTATTTTAAACCATGAGGGGAACACATTCTCCTCACCTATACTGTTCACCTGCTAACATGTCCCGTGTATATTGAACCATCAGGGGAATACAATCTAATCACTTATACTGTTCACCTGGTAACATGTCCTGTGTACATTAAACCAACATGGGAACACACTCTCCTCACTTATGCTGTTCACCTGGTAACATGTCCCGTGTGTATTAAACAATCAGGGGCACACAATCTCCTCACTTATACTGTTCATCTGGTAACATGTCCTGTGCATATTAAACCATCAGGGGCACGCATTCTCCTCACTTCTACTCTTCACCTGGTGACACGTCCCGTGCGTCTTAAACCATCAGGGGAAAGCCCTCTCCTCACTTATACTGTTCAGCTGGTAACATGTCCCGTGTATATTAAACGATCTGGGGAACACACTTTCCTCACTTATACTCTTCACCTGGTAACATGTCCCGTGTATATTTAACAATCAGGGGAACACACTCTCCTCACTTATACTGTTCTCCTGGTAACATGTCCCGTGTATATTAAACCATCAGGGGAACACATTCTCCTCACTGATACTGTTCACCTGCTAACATGTCCCGTGTATATTAAACAATGAGGGAAAACAAAGTCTCCTCACTTGTACTCGTCACCTTGTACCATGTCCAGCGTATATTAAGCAATCAGGGGAACAAGCTCTCTTCACTTATACTGTTCACCTGGTAACATGTCCCATGTATATTATACCATCAGGTGAACACACTCTCTTCACATATACTGTTCACCTGGCAACATGTACCTTGTGTATTAAACAATCAGGGGAACACACTCTCCTCACTTCTACTCTTCACCTGGTGACACCTCCCGTGCATGTTAAACCATCAGGGGAACACACTCTCCTCACTTATACTGCTCACCTGGTAACATGTCCCGTGAGTATTAAACAATCAGGGGAACACACTCTCCTCACTTATACTTTTCACCTGGTAACATGTCCCGTGTATATTAAACCATCAATGGAACACATTCTCCTCACTTATACTGTTCTCCTGGTAACATGTCCTGTGTATATTAAACCATCAGGGGAACACACTCTCCTCACTTATACAGTTCATCTGGTAACATGTCCCGTGTATATTAAACAATAAGGGGAACACACTCTCCTCACTTATACTCGTCACCTGGTAACATGTCCCACGTATATTAAACAATCAGGGAACACACTCTCTTCACTTATACTGTTCAACTGGTAACATGTCCCATGTATATTAAACCATCAGGCGAACACACTCTCTTCACATATACTGCTCACCTGTGAACATGTCCTGTGAGTACTAAACAATCAGGGGAACACACTCTCCTCACTTATACTGTTCACCTGGTAACATGACCTGTGTATATTAAACCATCAGGGGAACACATTCTCCTCACTTATACTGTTCACCTGGTAACATGTCCCGTGCGCGTTAAACAATCAGGGGAACACATTCTCCTCACTTCTACTGTTCACCTGCTAACATGTCCCGTGTATATTGAACCATCAGGGGAATACAGTCTCATCACTTATTCTGTTCACCTGGTAACATGTCCCGTGTATATTAAACCATCAGGGCAAAACAGTCTCCTCAATTATACAATTCACCTGGTAACATGTCCCGTGAATATTAAACCATCAGGGGAAAGCCCTCTCCTCACTTATTCTGTTCACCTGGTAATAAGTCCCGTGTATATTAAACCATCAGGGGAACACACTCTCCTCACTTATACTGTTCACCTGGTAACATGTCCCGTGTATATTGAACCATCAGGGGAACACATTCTCATCACTTATACTGTTCACCTGGTAACATGTCCCGTGTATATTAAACCATCAGGGCAAAACAGTCTCCTCAATTATACAATTCACCTGGTAACATGTCCCGTGAATATTAAACCATCAGGGGAAATCCCTCTCCTCACTTATTCTGTTCACATGGTAATAAGTCCCGTGTATATTAAACCATCAGGGGAACACACTCTCCTCACTTATACTGTTCACCTGGTAACATGTCCCGTGTATATTAAACGATCTGGGGAACACACTTTCCTCACTTATACTGTTCACCTGGTAACATGTCCCGTGTATATTTAACAATCAGGGGAACACACTCTCCTCACTTATACTGTTCTCCTGGTAACATGTCCCGTGTATATTAAACCATCAGGGGAACACATTCTCCTCACTGATACTGTTCACCTGCTAACATGTCCCGTGTATATTAAACAATGAGGGAAAACAAACTCTCCTCACTTCTACTCTTCACCTGGTGACACCTCCCGTGCATGTTAAACCATCAGGGGAACACACTCTCCTCACTTATACTGCTCACCTGGTAACATGTCCCGTGAGTATTAAACAATCAGGGGAACACACTCTCCTCACTTATACTTTTCACCTGGTAACATGTCCCGTGTATATTAAACCATCAGGGGAACACACTCTCTTCACATATACTGTTCACCTGCTAACATATCCCATGTATATTAAACCATCAGGGGAATACAGTATCCTCACTTATACTGTTCACCTGGTAACATGTCCCTTGTATATTAAACCATCAGGGGAAAGCCCTCTCCTCACTTATACTGTTCAGCTGGTAACATGTCCCGTGTATATTATACCATCAGGGGAACACACTGTCCTCACTTATACTGTTCACCAGTTAACATGTCCCGTGTATATTAAACAATCAGGGGAACACACTCTCCTCACATATACTGTTCACCTGGTAACATGTCCCGTGTGTATTAAACAATCAGGGGAACTCACTCTCCTCACTTATACTGTTCACCTGGTGACATGTCCCGTGTGTATTAAACAATCAGGGGAACTCACTCTCCTCACTTATACTGTTCACCTGGTAACATGTCCCGTGTGTATTAAACAATCAGGGGAACTCACTCTCCTCACTTATACTGTTCACCTGGTAACATGCCCCGTGTGTATTAAACAATCAGGGGAACACACTCTCCTCACATATACTGTTCACCTGGTAACATGTCCCGTGTATATTAAACCATCAGGGGAAAGCCTTCTCCTCACTTATGCTGTTCAGCTGGTAACATGTCCCGTGTATATTATACCATCAGGGGAACACACTCTCCTCACTTATACTGTTCCCCTGGTAACATGTCCCGTGTATATTAAACCATCAGGGGAACACACTCTCCTCACTTATACTGTTCACCTGGTAACATGTCCCGTGTATATTGAACCATCAGGGGAATACACTCTCCTCACTTATACTGTTCACCTGGTAACATGTCCCGTGTATATTAAACCATCAGTGGAACACATTCTCCTCACTTATACTGTTCACCTGGTAACATGTCCCTTGTATATTAAACCATCAGGGGAAAGCCCTCTCCTCACTTATACTGTTCAGCTGGTAACATGTCCCGTGTATATTATACCATCAGGGGAACACACTGTCCTCACTTATACTGTTCACCTGGTAACATGTCCCGTGTATATTAAACCATCAGGGGAACACAATCTCCTCACTTATACTGTTCACCTGGTAACATGTCCCTTGTATATTAAACCATCAGGGGAAAGCCCTCTCCTCACTTATACTGTTCAGCTGGTAACATGTCCCGTGTATATTGAACCATCAGGGGAACACATTCTCCTCACTTATACTGTTCACCTGGTAACATGTCCCGTGTATATTATACCATCAGGGGAACACACTGTCCTCACTTATACTGTTCACCTGGTAACATGTCCCGTGTATATTAAACCATCAGGGGAACACAATCTCCTCACTTATACTGTTCAACTGGTAACATGTCCCTTAGATATTAAACCATCAGGGGAAAGCCCTCTCCTCACTTCTTCTGTTCACCCGGTAACATGTCCCGTGTATATTATACCATCAGGGGAACACACTGTCCTCACTTATACTGTTCAGCTGGTAACATGTCCTGTGTATATTAAAACATCAGGGGAACTCACTCTCCTCACTTCTACTCTTCACCTGGTGACACGTCCCGTGCGTGTTAAACAATCAGGGGAACACACTCTCCTCACTTATACTGTTCACCTGGTAACATGTCCCGTGTATATTAAACCATCAGGGCAACACACTCTCCTCACTTATACTGTTCACCTGGTAACATGTCACGTGTATATTAAACCATCTGGGGAACACACTCTCCTCACTTATACTGTTCACCTGGTAACATGTCCCGTTTATATTTAACAATCAGGGGAACACACTCTCCTCACTTATACTGTTCACCTGGTGACATGTCCCGTGTATATTAAACCATCAGGGCAACACACTCTCCTCACTTATACTGTTCACCTGGTAACATGTCACGTGTATATTAAACCATCTGGGGAACACACTCTCCTCACTTATACTGTTCACCTGGGAACATGTGCCGTGTATATTAAACAATCAGTGGAACACACTCTCCTCACTTATACTGTTCACCTGGTAACATGTCCCGTGTATATTATACCATCAGGGGAACACACTCTCCTCACTTATACTGTTCACCTGGTAACATGTCCTGTGTATATTAAACCGTCAGGGGAACGCATTCTCCTCACTGATACTGTTCACCTGGTAACATGTCCCGTGCATATTAAACCATCAGGGGAATACATTCTCCTCACTTATACTGTTCACCTGCTAACATGTCCCGTGTATATTATACCATCAGGGGAACTCAATGTCCTCACTTATACTGTTCACCTGGTAACATGTCCCGTGTATATTAAACCATCACGGGAATACATTCTCCTCACTTATTCTGTTCATCCGGTAACATGTCCTGTGTAAATTAAACCATCAGGGGAATACAGTATCCTCACTTATACAGTTCACCTGGTAAAATGTCCCGTGTATATTAAACCATCAGTGGAACACATTCTCCTCACTTTAACTGTTCACCTGGTAACATGTCCCTTGTATATTAAACCATCAGGGGAAAGCCCTCTCCTCACTTATACAGTTCAGCTGGGAACATGTCCCGTGTACATTATACCATCAGGGGAACACACTGTCCTCACTTATACTGTTCACCTGGTAACATGTCCCGTGTATATTAAAACATCAGGGGAACTCACTCTCCTCACTTCTACTGTTGACCTGGTATCATGACCTGTGTGTATTAAACCATCAGGGGAACACACTCTCCTCCCTTTTCTGTTCACCTGGTAACATGTCCCGTGTGTATTAAACCATCAGGGGAACTCAATGTCCTCACTTATACTGTTCACCTGGTAACATGTCCCGTGTATATTAAACCATCAGGGGAACACACTCTCCTCACTTATACTGTTCATCTGGTAACATGTCCCGTTTATATTAAACCATCAGTGGAACACATTCTCCTCACTTATACAATTCACCTGGTAACATGTCCCGTGTATATTATACCATCAGTTGAACACACTGTCCTCACTTATTCTGTTCACCTGGTAACATGTCCCGTGTATATTAAAACATCAGGGGAATACATTCTCCTCACTTATCCTGTTCACCAGATAACATGTCCCGTGTATATTAAACCATCAGGGGAATACAGTCTCCTCACTTATACTGTTCACCTGGTAACATGTCCCGTGTATATTAAACCATCAGGGGAACACACTCTCCTCACTTATACTGTTCACCTGGTAACATGTCCCATGTATATTAAACCATCAGGGGAACACACTCTCCTCACTTACACTGTTCACCTGGTAACATGTCCCGTGTATGTTAAACCATCAGTGGAACACATTCACCTCACTTATACTGTTCACCTCGTAACATGTCCCTTGTATATTAAACCATCAGGGGAAAGCCCTCTCCTCACTTACACTGTTCAGCTGGTAACATGTCCCGTGTGTATTATACCATCAGGGGAACACACTGTCCTCACTTATACTGTTCACCTGGTAACATATCCCGTGTATATTAAAACATCAGGGGAAAGCACTCTCCTCACTTACACTGTTCACCTGGTAACATGTCCTGTGTCTATTAAACCATCAGGGGAACACACTCTCCTCACTTCTACTGTTCACCTGCTATCATGTCCTGTGTATATTAAACCATCAGGGGAACACACTCTCTTCACATATACTGTTCACCTGGTAACATGTCCCGTGCATATTAGCCCATCAGGGGAACACACTCTCCTCACTTCTACTCTTCACCTGGTGACACGTCCCGTGCGTGTTAAACCATCAGGGGAAAGCCCTCTCCTCACTTATACTGTTCAGCTGGTAACATGTCCCGTGTAAATTATACCATCAGGGGAACACACTCTCCTCACTTATACTGTTCACCTGGTATCATGTCCCGTGTATATTATACCATCAGGGGAACACACTCTCCTCACTTATACTGTTCACCTGGTAACTTGTCCCGTGAATATTAAACCATCACGGGAACACACTCTCCTCACTTATACTGTTCACCTGGTAACATGTCCCGTGTATATTTAACAATCAGGGGAGCACACTCTCCTCACTTATGCTGTTCACCTGGTAACATGTCCCGTGTATATTTAACAATCAGGGGAGCACACTCTCCTCACTTATGCTGTTCACCTGGTAACTTGTCCCGTGTATATTAGACCATCAGGGGAACACACTCTCCTCACTTATACTGTTCACCTGGTAACATGTCCCGTGTATATTAAACCATCACGGGAACACACTCTCCTCACTTATACTGTTCACCTGGTAACATGTCCCGTGCTTGTTAAACCATCAGGGGAACTCACTCTCCTCACTTATACTGTTCAGCTGGTAACATGTCCCATGTATATTAATCCATCAGGGGAACACACTCTCCTCACTTCTCCTGTTCACCTGGTAACAAGTCCTGTGCGTGTTAAACCATCAGGGGAACACAATCTCCTCACTTATACTGTTCACCTGGTGACATGTCCCGTGTGTATTAACCAATCAGGGGAACACATTCTCCTCACTTATACTGTTCACCTGCTAACATGTCCCGTGTATATTAAACCATCAGGGGAATACAGTCTCCTCACTTATGCTGTTCACCTGGTAACATGTCCCGTGTATATTAAACCATCAGGGGAACACACTCTCCTCACTTATATTGTTCACCTGGTAACTTGTCCCGTGTATATTTAACAATCAGGGGAACACACTCTCCTCACTTATTCTGTTCCCCTGGTAACATGTCCCATGTATATTAAACCATCAGGGGAACACATTCTCCTCACTGATACTGTTCACTTGCTAACATGTCCCGTGTATATTAAACAATGAGGGGAACACACTCTCCTCACTTATCCTCATCACCTGGTAACATGTCCAACGTATATTAAGCAATCAGGGGAACACGCTCTCTTCACTTATACTGTTCACCTGGAAACATGTCCCATGTATATTAAACCATGAGGGGAAAACACTCTCTTCACATATACTGTTCACCTGGTAACATGTCCCATGTATATTAGACCATCAGCGGAACACACTCTCCTCACATCTACTCTTCACCAGGTGACACGTCCCGTGCGTGTTAAACCATCAGGGGAACACACTCTCCTCACTTATACTGCTCACCTGGTAATTTGTCCCGTGAGTATTAAACAATCAGGGGAACACGATCTCCTCACTTATACTGTTCACCTGGTAACATGTCCCGTGTATATTAAACCATCAGGGGAACACATTCTCCTCACTTATAATGTTCAGCTGGTAACATGTCCTGTGTATATTAAACAATCAGGGGAACACGATCTCCTCACTTATACTGTTCACCTGGTAACATGTCCTGTGTATATTAAACAATCAGGGGAACACAGTCTCCTTACTTATACTTTTCACCTGGTAACATGTCCCGTGCATATTAAACCATCAGGGGAACACATTCTCCTCACTTATAATGTTCACCTGGTAACATGTCCTGTGTATATTAAACAATCAGGGGAACACACTCTCCTCACTTATACTGTTCACCTGGTAACATGTCCAGTGTATATTAAACCATCAGGGGAACACATTCTCCTCACTTATAATGTTCACCTGGTAACATGTCCTGTGTATATTAAACAATCAGGGGAACACACTCTCCTCACTTATACTGTTCAGCTGGTGACATGTCCCGTTTAAACTATACCATCAGGGGAACACACTCTCCTCACTTATACTGTTCACCTGGTAACTTGTCCCGTGTATATTAAACCATCACGGGAACACACTCTCCTCACTTATACTGTTCACCTGGTAACATGTCCCGTTTAAACTATACCATCAGGGGAACACACTCTCCTCACTTATACTGTTCACCTGGTAACTTGTCCCGTGTATATTAAACCATCACGGGAACACACTCTCCTCACTTATGCTGTTCACCTGGTAACATGTCCCGTGTATATTAAACCATCAGGGGAACACACTCTCCTCACTTATGCTGTTCACCTGGTAACATGTCCCGTGTATATTAAACCATCAGGGGAACACACTCTCCTCACTTATACTGTTCACCTGGTAACTTGTCCTGTGTATATTAAACCATCACGGGAACACACTCTCCTCACTTATACTGTTCACCTGGTAACATGTCCCGTTTAAACTATACCATCAGGGGAACACACTCTCCTCACTTATACTGTTCACCTGGTAACTTGTCCCGTGTATATTAAACCATCACGGGAACACACTCTCCTCACTTATACTGTTCACCTGGTAACATGTCCCGTGTATATTAAACAATCAGGGGAACACACTCTCCTCACTTATACTGTTCACCTGGTAACATGTCCCGTGTATATTAAACCTTCAGGGGAACACACTCTCCTCACTTATGCTGTTCACCTGCTAACATGTCCCGTGTATATTAAACAATGAGGGGAACACACTCTCCTCACTTATGCTGTTCACCTGCTAACATGTCCCGTGTAGATTAAACAATGAGGGGAACACACTCTCCTCACTTATACTCGTCACCTGGTAACATGTCCAACGTATATTAAGCAATCAGGGGAACACGCTCTCTTCACTTATACTGTTCACCTGGTAACATGTCCCATGTATATTTATCCATCAGGGGAACACACTCTATTCACATATACTGTTCACCTGGTAACATGTCCCGTGTATATTACACCATCAGGGGAACACACTCTCCTCACTTCTACTCTTCACCTGGTGACACGTCCCGTGCATGTTAAACCATCAGGGGAACACTCTCTCCTCACTTATACTGTTCACGTTGGGAAATGTCCCGTCAGCATTAAACCATCAGGGGAACACATTCTCCTCACTTATAATGTTCACTTGGTGACATCTCCCGTGAGTATTAACAATCAGGGGAAAACACTCTCCTCACTTATACTGTTCACGTTGTAACATGTCCCGTGTATATTATACCATCAGTGGAACACACTCTCCTCACTTATACTGTTCACCTGGTAACATGTCCCATGTATATTAAACCATCATGGGTAAGCCCTCTCCTCACTTATACTGTTCACCTGGCAACATGTCCCGTGTATATTATACCATTAGGGGAATACTCTCTCCTCACTGATGCTGTTCACTTGTTGACATGTCCTGTTTGTATTAAACCATCAGGTGAACTCACTCTCCTCACTTACAGTGTTCACCTGGTAACATGTTCCGTGCGTATTAAACCATCAGGGGAACACATTCTCCTCACTTATTCTGTTCACCTGGTAACATGTCCCATGTATATTAAACCATCATGGGTAAGCCCTCTCCTCACTTGTACTGTTCACCTGGTAACAAGTCCCGTGTATATTAAACCATCAGGGGAACTCACTCTCCTCAATTACACTGTTCACCTGGTAACATGTCCCGTGCGTATTAAACAATCAGGGGAACACACTCTCCTCACTTATACTGTTCACTTGGAGACATGTCAAGTGCGTATTAAACCATCAGGGGAACAAACTCTCCTCACTTATACTGTTCACCTGGTAACATGTCCCGTGCGTATTAAACCGTCAGGGGAACACCCTCTCCTCCCTTAAACTGGTCACATGGTGACATGTCCCGTCAGTATTAAACAATCAGGGGAACAAACTCTCTTCACTTACACTGTTCATCTGGTAACATGTCCCATGTATATTAAACAATCAGGGGAACACACACTCCTCACTTATACTGTTCACCTGGTAACATGTCCTGTGTGTATTAAACAATCAGGGGAACACACTCTCCTCACTTATACTGTTCACCTGGTGACATGTACCTTGTATATTAAACCATCAGGGGAACACACTCTCCTCACTTATACTGTTCACCTGGCAACATGTCCCGTGAGTATTAAACAATCAGGGGAACACACTCTCCTCACTGATACTGTTCACCTGGTGACATGTACCTTGTATATTAAACCATCAGGGGAACACACTCTCCTCACTTATACTGTTCACCTGGTAACATGTCCCTGTATATTAAACCATCAGGGGAACACAATCTCCTCACTTATACTGTTCACCTGGTAACATGTACCTTGTATATTAAACCATCAGGGGAACACACTCTCCTCAATTATACATTTCACTTGGTGACATGTCCTGTGTATATTAAACCATCAGGGGAACACACTCTCCTCACTTAGACTGTTCACCAGGTGACAAGTCCCGTGTGTATTAAACCATCCGGGGAACACACTCTCCTCACTTATACTGTACACCAGGTGACATGTCCCGTGTGTATTGAACATTCAGGAGAACACACTCTCCTCACTTATACTGTTCACCTGGTAACATGTCCCGTGTACATTAAACCATCAGGGGAACACACTCTCCTCAATTATACTGTTCACCAGGTGACATGTCCCGTGTGTATTAAACCATCAGGGGAACACACTCTCCTCACTTATACTGTTCACCTGGCAACATGTCCCGTGAGTATTAAACAATCAGGGGAACACACTCTCCTCACTTATACTGTTCACCTGGTAACATGTCCTGTGCGTGTTAAACCATCAGAGGAACACACTCTCCTCACTTATACTGTTCACCTGGTAACATGTCCCCTGTATATTAAACCATCAGGGGAACACACTCTCCTCACTTATACTGTTCACCTGGTAACATGTACCTTGTATATTAAACCATCAGGGGAACACACTCTCCTCAATTATACATTTCACTTGGTGACATGTCCTGTGTATATTAAACCATCAGGGGAACACATCTCCTCAATTATACATTTCACTTGGTGACATGTACTGTGTATATTAAACCATCAGGGGAACACACTCTCCTCAATTATACTGTTCACCTGGTAACATGTCTCCTGTGCATTAAAGAATCAGGGGAACCCACTCTCCTCACTTATACTGTTCACCTGGTAACATGTCCCGTGTATATTAAACCATCAGGGGAACACACTCTCCTCACTTATACTGTTCACCTGGTAACATGGACCTTGTATATAAAACCATCAGGGGAACACACTCTCCTCAATTATACATTTCACTTGGTGACATGTCCTGTGTAGATTAAACCATCAGGGGAACACATCTCCTCAATTATACATTTCACTTGGTGACATGTCCTGTGTATATTAAACCATCAGGGGAACACACTCTCCTCACTTATACTGTTCACCATGTGACATGTCCCGTGCGTGTTAAACCATCAGGGGAACACACTCTCCTCACTTATACTGTTCACCAGGTGACATGTCCCGTGTATATTAAACCATCAGGGGAACACACTCTCCTCACTTATACTGTTCACCTGGTAACTTGTCCTGTGTATATTAAACCATCACGGGAACACACTCTCCTCACTTATACTGTTCACCTGGTAACATGCCCCGTTTAAACTATACCATCAGGGGAACACACTCTCCTCACTTATACTGTTCACCTGGTAACTTGTCCCGTGTATATTAAACCATCACGGGAACACACTCTCCTCACTTATACTGTTCACCTGGTAACATGTCCCGTGTATATTAAACAATCAGGGGAACACACTCTCCTCACTTATACTGTTCACCTGGTAACATGTCCCGTGTATATTAAACCTTCAGGGGAACACACTCTCCTCACTTATGCTGTTCACCTGCTAACATGTCCCGTGTATATTAAACAATGAGGGGAACACACTCTCCTCACTTATGCTGTTCACCTGCTAACATGTCCCGTGTATATTAAACAATGAGGGGAACACACTCTCCTCACTTATACTCGTCACCTGGTAACATGTCCAACGTATATTAAGCAATCAGGGGAACACGCTCTCTTCACTTATACTGTTCACCTGGTAACATGTCCCATGTATATTTATCCATCAGGGGAACACACTCTATTCACATATACTGTTCACCTGGTAACATGTCCCGTGTATATTACACCATCAGGGGAACACACTCTCCTCACTTCTACTCTTCACCTGGTGACACGTCCCGTGCATGTTAAACCATCAGGGGAACACTCTCTCCTCACTTATACTGTTCACGTTGGGAAATGTCCCGTCAGCATTAAACCATCAGGGGAACACATTCTCCTCACTTATAATGTTCACTTGGTGACATCTCCCGTGAGTATTAACAATCAGGGGAAAACACTCTCCTCACTTATACTGTTCACGTTGTAACATGTCCCGTGTATATTATACCATCAGTGGAACACACTCTCCTCACTTATACTGTTCACCTGGTAACATGTCCCATGTATATTAAACCATCATGGGTAAGCCCTCTCCTCACTTATACTGTTCACCTGGCAACATGTCCCGTGTATATTATACCATTAGGGGAATACTCTCTCCTCACTGATGCTGTTCACTTGTTGACATGTCCTGTTTGTATTAAACCATCAGGTGAACTCACTCTCCTCACTTACAGTGTTCACCTGGTAACATGTCCCATGTATATTAAACCATCATGGGTAAGCCCTCTCCTCACTTGTACTGTTCACCTGGTAACAAGTCCCGTGTATATTAAACCATCAGGGGAACTCACTCTCCTCAATTACACTGTTCACCTGGTAACATGTCCCGTGCGTATTAAACAATCAGGGGAACACACTCTCCTCACTTATACTGTTCACTTGGTGACATGTCCCGTGCGTATTAAACCATCAGGGGAACAAACTCTCCTCACTTATACTGTTCACCTGGTAACATGTCCCGTGCGTATTAAACCGTCAGGGGAACACCCTCTCCTCCCTTAAACTGGTCACATGGTGACATGTCCCGTCAGTATTAAACAATCAGGGGAACAAACTCTCTTCACTTACACTGTTCATCTGGTAACATGTCCCATGTATATTAAACAATCAGGGGAACACACACTCCTCACTTATACTGTTCACCTGGTAACATGTACCTTGTATATTAAACCATCAGGGGAACACACTCTCCTCACTTATACTGTTCACCTGGCAACATGTCCCGTGAGTATTAAACAATCAGGGGAACACACTCTCCTCACTGATACTGTTCACCTGGTGACATGTACCTTGTATATTAAACCATCAGGGGAACACACTCTCCTCACTTATACTGTTCACCTGGTAACATGTCCCTGTATATTAAACCAACAGGGGAACACAATCTCCTCACTTATACTGTTCACCTGGTAACATGTACCTTGTATATTAAACCATCAGGGGAACACACTCTCCTCAATTATACATTTCACTTGGTGACATGTCCTGTGTATATTAAACCATCAGGGGAACACATCTCCTCAATTATACATTTCACTTGGTGACATGACCTGTGTATATTAAACCATCAGGGGAACACACTCTCCTCACTTATACTGTTCACCAGGTGACATGTCCCGTGTGTATTGAACATTCAGGAGAACACACTCTCCTCACTTATACTGTTCACCTGGTAACATGTCCCGTGTACATTAAACCATCAGGGGAACACACTCTCCTCAATTATACTGTTCACCAGGTGACATGTCCCGTGTGTATTAAACCATCAGGGGAACACACTCTCCTCACTTATACTGTTCACCTGGCAACATGTCCCGTGAGTATTAAACAATCAGGGGAACACACTCTCCTCACTTATACTGTTCACCTGGTAACATGTCCCGTGCGTGTTAAACCATCAGAGGAACACACTCTCCTCACTTATACTGTTCACCTGGTAACATGTCCCCTGTATATTAAACCATCAGGGGAACACACTCTCCTCACTTATACTGTTCACCTGGTAACATGTACCTTATATATTAAACCATCAGGGGAACACACTCTCCTCAATTATACATTTCACTTGGTGACATGTCCTGTGTATATTAAACCATCAGGGGAACACATCTCCTCAATTATACATTTCACTTGGTGACATGTACTGTGTATATTAAACCATCAGGGGAACACACTCTCCTCAATTATACTGTTCACCTGGTAACATGTCCCCTGTGCATTAAAGAATCAGGGGAACCCACTCTCCTCACTTATACTGTTCACCTGGTAACATGTCCCGTGTATATTAAACCATCAGGGGAACACACTCTCCTCACTTATACTGTTCACCTGGTAACATGGACCTTGTATATAAAACCATCAGGGGAACACACTCTCCTCAATTATACATTTCACTTGGTGACATGTCCTGTGTATATTAAACCATCAGGGGAACACACTCTCCTCACTTATACTGTTCACCAGGTGACATGTCCCGTGCGTGTTAAACCATCAGGGGAACACACTCTCCTCACTTATACTGTTCACCAGGTGACATGTCCCGTGTGTATTAAACCATCAGGAGAACACACTCTCCTCACTTATACTGTTCACCTGGCAACATGTCCCGTGAGTATTAAACAATCAGGGGAACACACTCTCCTCACTTATACTGTTCACCTGGTGACATGTCCCGTGCGTGTTAAACCATCAGGGGAACACACTCTCCTCACTTATACTCTTCACCTGGTGACATGTCCCGTGTGTATTAAACCATCAGGGGAACACACTCTACTCACTTATACTGATCACCTGGCAACATGTCCCGTGAGTATTAAACAATCAGGGGAACACACTCTCCTCACTTATACTGTTGACCTGGTGACATGTCACGTCAGTATTAAACAATCAGGGGAACACACTCTCCTCACTTATACTGTTCACCTGGTAATATGTCCTGTGTGTATTAAACAATCAGGGGAACACACTCTCCTCACTTATACTGTTCACCTGGTGTAATGTCCGGTGCGTGTTAAACCATCAGGGGAACACACTCTCCTCACTTATACTGTTCACCTGGCAACATGTCCCGTGAGTATTAAACAATCAGGGGAACACACTCTCCTCACTTATACTGTTCACCTGGTGACATGTACCTTGTATATTAAACCATCAGGGGAACACACTCTCCTCACTTATACTGTTCACCTGGTAACATGTCCCCTGTATATTAAACCATCAGGGGAACACACTCTCCTCACTTATACTGTTCACCTGGTAACATGTACCTTGTATATTAAACCATCAGGGGAACACACTCTCCTCAATTATACTGTTCAGCTGGTAACATGTCCCCCGTATATTAAACCATCAGGGGAACACACTCTCCTCACTTATACTGTTCACCTGTTAACATGTACCTTGTATATTAAACCATCAGGGGAACACACTCCCCTCACTTATACTGTTCACCAGGTGACAAGTCCCGTGTGTATTAAACCATCCGGGGAACACACTCTCCTCACTTATACTGTTCACCAGGTGACATGTCCCGTGTGTATTGAACATTCAGGAGAACACACTCTCCTCACTTATACTGTTCACCTGGTAACATGTCCCGTGTACATTAAACCATCAGGGGAACACACTCTCCTCACTTATACTGTTCACCAGGTGACATGTCCCGTGTGTATTAAACAATCAGGGGAACACACTCTCCTCACTTATACTGTTCACCTGGTAACATGTCCCGTGCGTGTTAAACCATCAGGGGAACACACTCTCCTCACTTATACTCTTCACCTGGTGACATGTCCCGTGCGTGTTAAACCATCAGGGGAACACACTCTCCTCACTTATACTCTTCACCTGGTGACATGTCCCGGGTATATTAAACCATCAGCGGAACACACTCTCCTCACTTATACTGTTCACCTGGTAACATGTCCCATGCGTGTTAAACCATCAGGGGAACACACTCTCCTCACTTATACTGTTCACCTGGTAACATGTCCTGTGTGAATTAAACCATCAGAGGAACACACTCTCCTCACTTATACTATTCACCTGGTAACATGTCCCGTGAATATTAAACCATCAGGGGAAAGCACTCTCCTCACTTATCCTGTTCACCTGGTAACATGTCCCGTGTGCATTAAACCATCAGGGGAACACACTCTCCTCACTTATACTGTTCACCTGGTAACATGTCCTGTGTGTATTAAACCATCAGGGGAACACATTCTCCTCACTTATACTGTTCACCTGGTAACATGTACCTTGTATATTAAACCATCAGGCGAACACACTCTCCTCACTTATACTGTTCACCTGGTAACATGTCCCCTGTATATTAAACCATCAGGGGAACACACTCTCCTCACTTATGATGTTCACCTGGTAACATGTCCCCTGTATATTAAACAATCAGGGGAACACACTCTCCTCACTTATACTGTTCACCTGGTAACATGAACCTTGTATATTAAACCATCAGGGGAACACACTCTCCTCAATTATACATTTCACTTGGTGACATGTCCTGTGTATATTAAACCATCAGGGGAACACATCTCCTCAATTATACATTTCACTTGGTGACATGTCCTGTGTATATTAAACCATCAGGGGAACACACTCTCCTCAATTATACTGTTCACCTGGTAACATGTACCCTGTATATTAAACCATCAGGGGAACACACATTCCTCACTTATACTGTTCACCTGGTAACATGTACCTTGTATATTAAACCATCAGGGGAACACACTCTCCTCAATTATACATTTCACTTGGTGACATGTGCTGTGTATATTAAACCATCAGGGGAACACACTCTCCTCACTTATACTGTTCACCAGGTGACATGTCCCGTGTGTATTGAACATTCAGGAGAACACACTCTCCTCACTTATACTGTTCACCTGGTAACATGTCCGTGTACATTAAACCATCAGGGGAACACACTCTCCTCACTTATACTGTTCACCAGGTGACATGTACCGTGTGTATTAAACCATCAGGGGAACACACTCTCCTCACTTATACTGTTCACCAGCTGACATGTCCCGTGTGTATTAAACCATCAGGGGAACACACTCTCCTCACTTATACTGTTCACCTGGTAACATGTACCTTGTATATTAAACCATCAGGGGAACACACTCTCCTCAATTATACATTTCACTTGGTGACATGTCCTGTGTATATTAAACCATCAGGGGAACACATCTCCTCAATTATACATTTCACTTGGTGACATGTACTGTGTATATTAAACCATCAGGGGAACACACTCTCCTCAATTATACTGTTCACCTGGTAACATGTCCCCTGTGCATTAAACAATCAGGGGAACCCACTCTCCTCACTTATACTGTTCACCTGGTAACATGTCCCGTGTATATTAAACCATCAGGGGAACACACTCTCCTCACTTATACTGTTCACCTGGTAACATGGACCTTGTATATAAAACCATCAGGGGAACACACTGTCCTCAATTATACATTTCACTTGGTGACATGTCCTGTGTAGATTAAACCATCAGGGGAACACATCTCCTCAATTATACATTTCACTTGGTGACATGTCCTGTGTATATTAAACCATCAGGGGAACACACTCTCCTCACTTATACTGTTCACCAGGTGACATGTCCCGTGCGTGTTAAACCATCAGGGGAACACACTCTCCTCACTTATACTGTTCACCAGGTGACATGTCCCGTGTGTATTAAACCATCAGGAGAACACACTCTCCTCACTTATACTGTTCACCTGGCAACTTGTCCCGTGAGTATTAAACAATCAGGGGAACACACTCTCCTCACTTATACTGTTCACCTGGTGACATGTCCCGTGCGTGTTAAACCATCAGGGGAACACACTTTCCTCACTTATACTCTTCACCTGGTGACATGTCCCGTGTGTATTAAACCATCAGGGGAACACACTCTCCTCACTTATACTGTTCACCTGGTAACATGTCCCGTCAGTATTAAACAATCAGGGGAACTCACACTCCTCACTTATACTATTCACCTGGTAACATGTCCCGTGTATATTAAACCATCAGCGGAACACACTCTCCTCACTTATACTGTTCACCTGGTAACATGTCCCGTGCGTGTTAAAGCATCAGGGGAACACACTCTCCTCACATATACTGTTCACCTGGTAACATGTCCCGTGAGTATTAAACAATCAGGGGAACACTCTCTCCTCACTTATACTGTTCACCTGGTAACATGCCCTGTGTGTAATAAACCATCAGGGGAACACACTCTCCTCACTTATACTGTTCACCTGGTAACATGTCCCGTGAATATTAAACCATCAGGGGAAAGCACTCTCCTCACTTATACTGTTCACCTGGTAACATGTCCCGTGTGCATTAAAACATCAGGGGAACACACTCTCCTCACTTATACTGTTCACCTGCTGACATGTCCCGTCAGTATTAAACAATCAGGGGAACTCACTCTCCTCACTTATACTCTTCACCTGGTAACATGTCCCGTGCGTGTTAAACCATCAGGGGAACACACTCTCCTCACTTATACTGTTCAGCTGGTAACATGTCCCGTGAGTATTAAACAATCAGGGGAACACACTCTCCTCACTTATACTGTTCACCTGGTAATATGTCCTGTGTGTATTAAACAATCAGGGGAACACACTCTCCTCACTTATACTGTTCACCTGGTGTAATGTCCGGTGCGTGTTAAACCATCAGGGGAACACACTCTCCTCACTTATACTGTTCACCTGGCAACATGTCCCGTGAGTATTAAACAATCAGGGGAACACACTCTCCTCACTTATACTGTTCACCTGGTGACATGTACCTTGTATATTAAACCATCAGGGGAACACACTCTCCTCACTTATACTGTTCACCTGGTAACATGTCCCCTGTATATTAAACCATCAGGGGAACACACTCTCCTCACTTATACTGTTCACCTGGTAACATGTACCTTGTATATTAAACCATCAGGGGAACACACTCTCCTCAATTATACTGTTCAGCTGGTAACATGTCCCCCGTATATTAAACCATCAGGGGAACACACTCTCCTCACTTATACTGTTCACCTGTTAACATGTACCTTGTATATTAAACCATCAGGGGAACACACTCCCCTCACTTATACTGTTCACCAGGTGACAAGTCCCGTGAGTATTAAACCATCCGGGGAACACACTCTCCTCACTTATACTGTTCACCAGGTGACATGTCCCGTGTGTATTGAACATTCAGGAGAACACACTCTCCTCACTTATACTGTTCACCTGGTAACATGTCCCGTGTACATTAAACCATCAGGGGAACACACTCTCCTCACTTATACTGTTCACCAGGTGACATGTCCCGTGTGTATTAAACAATCAGGGGAACACACTCTCCTCACTTATACTGTTCACCTGGTAACATGTCCCGTGCGTGTTAAACCATCAGGGGAACACACTCTCCTCACTTATACTCTTCACCTGGTGACATGTCCCGTGCGTGTTAAACCATCAGGGGAACACACTCTCCTCACTTATACTCTTCACCTGGTGACATGTCCCGGGTATATTAAACCATCAGCGGAACACACTCTCCTCACTTATACTGTTCACCTGGTAACATGTCCCGTGCGTGTTAAACCATCAGGGGAACACACTCTCCTCACTTATACTGTTCACCTGGTAACATGTCCTGTGTGTATTAAACCATCAGAGGAACACACTCTCCTCACTTATACTATTCACCTGGTAACATGTCCCGTGAATATTAAACCATCAGGGGAAAGCACTCTCCTCACTTATCCTGTTCACCTGGTAACATGTCCCGTGTGCATTGAACCATCAGGGGAACACACTCTCCTCACTTATACTGTTCACCTGGTAACATGTCCTGTGTGTATTAAACCATCAGGGGAACACATTCTCCTCACTTATACTGTTCACCTGGTAACATGTACCTTGTATATTAAACCATCAGGGGAACACACTCTCCTCACTTATACTGTTCACCTGGTAACATGTCCCCTGTATATTAAACCATCAGGGGAACACACTCTCCTCACTTATGATGTTCACCTGGTAACATGTCCCCTGTATATTAAACAATCAGGGGAACACACTCTCCTCACTTATACTGTTCACCTGGTAACATGAACCTTGTATATTAAACCATCAGGGGAACACACTCTCCTCAATTATACATTTCACTTGGTGACATGTCCTGTGTATATTAAACCATCAGGGGAACACATCTCCTCAATTATACATTTCACTTGGTGACATGTCCTGTGTATATTAAACCATCAGGGGAACACACTCTCCTCAATTATACTGTTCACCTGGTAACATGTACCCTGTATATTAAACCATCAGGGGAACACACATTCCTCACTTATACTGTTCACCTGGTAACATGTACCTTGTATATTAAACGATCAGGGGAACACACTCTCCTCAATTATACATTTCACTTGGTGACATGTGCTGTGTATATTAAACCATCAGGGGAACACACTCTCCTCACTTATACTGTTCACCAGGTGACATGTCCCGTGTGTATTGAACATTCAGGAGAACACACTCTCCTCACTTATACTGTTCACCTGGTAACATGTCCGTGTACATTAAACCATCAGGGGAACACACTCTCCTCACTTATACTGTTCACCAGGTGACATGTACCGTGAGTATTAAACCATCAGGGGAACACACTCTCCTCACTTATACTGTTCACCAGCTGACATGTCCCGTGTGTATTAAACCATCAGGGGAACACACTCTCCTCACTTATACTGTTCACCTGGCAACATGTCCCGTGAGTATTAAACAATCAGGGGAACACACTCTCCTCACTTATACTGTTCAGCTGGTAACATGTCCCGTGCGTGTTAAACCATCAGGGGAACACACTCTCCTCACTTATACTCTTCACCTGGTGACATGTCCCGTGCGTGTTAAACCATCAGGGGAACACACTCTCCTCACTTATACTCTTCACCTGGTGACATGTCCCGTCAGTATTAAACAATCAGGGGAACTCACTCCCCTCACTTATACTGTTCACCTGGTAACATGTCCCGTGCGTGTTAAACCATCAGGGGAACACACTCTCCTCACTTATACTGTTCACCTGGTAACATGTCCCGTGCGTGTTAAACCATCAGGGGAACACACTCTCCTCACTTATACTGTTCACCTGGTGCCATGTCCCGGGTATATTAAACAATCAAGGGAATACACTCTCCTCACTTACACTGTTCACCTGGTAACATGTCCCGTGTATATTAAACCATCAGGGGAACACACTCTCCTCACTTATACTGTTCACCTGGTAACATGTCCCCTGTATATTAAACCATCAGGGGAACACACTCTCCTCAATTATACTGTTCACCTGGTAACATGTCCCCTGTATATTAAACCATCAGGGGATCACACTCTCCTCAATTATACTGTTCACCTGGTAACATGTACCTTGTATATTAAACCATCAGGGGAACACAATCTCCTCACTTATACTGTTCACCTGGTAACATGTACCTTGTATATTAAACCATCAGGGGAACACACTCTCCTCACTTATGCTGTTCACCTGGTAACATGTCCGCTGTATATTAAACCATCAGGGGAACACACTCTCCTCACTTATGCTGTTCACCTGGTAACATGTCCGCTGTATATTAAACCATCAGGGGAACACAATCTCCTCACTTATACTGTTCACCTGGTAACATGTACCTTGTATATTAAACCATCAGGGGAACACACTCTCCTCACTTATGCTGTTCACCTGGTAACATGTCCGCTGTATATTAAACCATCAGGGGAACACACTCTCCTCACTTATGCTGTTCACCTGGTAACATGTCCGCTGTATATAAAACCATCAGGGGAACACACTCTCCTCAATTAAACATTTCACTTGGTGACATGTCCTGTGTATATTAAACCATCAGGGGAACACTTCTCCTCAATTATACTGTTCACCTGGTAACATGTCCCCTGTATGTTAAACCATCAGGGGAACACACTCTCCTCACTTATACTGTTCACCTGGTAACATGTACCTTGTATATTAAACCATCAGGGGAACACACTCTCCTCACTTATACTGTTCACCAGGTGACATGTCCCGTGTGTATTGAACATTCAGGAGAACACACTCTCCTCACTTATACTGTTCACCTGGTAACATGTCCGTGTACATTAAACCATCAGGGGAACACACTCTCCTCACTTATACTGTTCACCAGGTGACATGTGCCGTGTGTATTAAACAATCAGGGGAACACACTCTCCTCACTTATACTCTTCAGCTGGTAACATGTCCCGTGCGTGTTAAACCATCAGGGGAACACACTCTCCTCACTTATACTCTTCACCTGGCAACATGTCCTGTGAAAATTAAACCATCAGGGGAACACCTTCCCCTCACTTATACTGTTCACCTGGTAACATGTCCTTTGTGTATTAAACCATCAGAGGAACACACTCTCCTCACTTATACTATTCACCTGGTAACATGTCCCGTGAATATTAAACCATCAGGGGAAAGCAATCTCCTCACTTATCCTGTTCACCTGGTAACATGTCCCGTGTGCATTAAACCATCAGGGGAACACACTCTCCTCACTTATACTGTTCACCTGGTGACATGTCCCGTGTATATTAAACCATCAGCGGAACACACTCTCCTCACTTATACTGTTCACCTGGCAACATGTCCCGTGAGTATTAAACAATCAGGGGAACACACTCTCCTCACTTATACTGTTGACCTGGTGACATGTCCCGTCAGTATTAAACAATCAGGGGAACTCACTCTCCTCACTTATACTGTTCACCTGGTAACATGTCCCGTGTATATTAAACCATCAGCGGAACACACTCTCCTCACTTATACTGTTCACCTGGTAAGATGTCCCGTGCGTGTTAAACCATCAGGGGAACACACTCTCCTCACATACACTGTTCACCTGGTAACATGTCCCGTGAGTATTAAACAATCAGGGGAACACACTCTCCTCACTTATACCGTTCACCTGGTAACATGTCCTGTGTATATTAAAGCTTCAGGGGAACACATTCTCCTCACTTCTACTGTTCACCTCGTAACATGTCCTGTGTGTATTAAAACATCAGGGCAACACACTCTCCTCACTTATACTGTTCACCTGGTAACATGTCCCGTGAATACTAAACCATCAGGGGAAAGCACTCTCCTCACTTATACTGTTCACCTGGTAACATGTCCCGTGTGCATTAAAACATCAGGGGAACACACTCTCCTCACTTATACTGTTCACCTGGTGACATGTCCCGTCAGTATTAAACAATCAGGGGAACTCACTCTCCTCACTTATACTCTTCACCTGGTATAATGTCCCGTGCGTGTTAAACCATCAGGGGAACACACTCTCCTCACTTATACTGTTCACCTGGCAACATGTCCCGTGTATATTAAACCATCAGGGGAACACACTCTCCTCACTTATACTGTTCACCTGGTAACATGTCCCGTGCGTGTTAAACCATCAGGGGAACACACTCTCCTCAATTATACTGTTCACCAGGTGACATGTCCCGTGTGTATTGAGCATTCAGGAGAACACACTCTCCTCACTTATATTGTTCACCTGGTAACATGTCCCGTGTACATTAAACCATCAGGGGAACACACTCCTCACTTATACTGTTCACCTGGTAACATGTACCGTGAGTATTAAACAATCAGGGGAACACACTCTCCTCACTTATACTGTTCACCTGGTAACATGTCCCGTGCATGTTAAACCATCAGGGGAACACACTCTCCTCACTTATACTCTTCACCTGGTGACATGTCCCGTGCGTGTTAAACCATCAGGGGAACACACTCTCTTCACTTATACTCTTCACCTGGTGACATGTCCCGGGTATATTAAACCATCAGCGGAACACACTCTCCTCACTTATACTGTTCACCTGGTAACATGTCCCGTGCGTGTTAAACCATCAGGGGAACACACTCTCCTCACTTATACTGTTCACCTGGCAACATGTCCCGTGAGTATTAAACAATCAGGGGAACACACTCTCCTCACTTATACTGTTCACCTGGCAACATGTCCTGTGAAAATTAAACCATCAGGGGAACACCTTCTCCTCACTTATACTGTTCACCTGGTAACATGTCCCGTGAATATTAAACCATCAGGGGAAAGCACTCTCCTCACTTATCCTGTTCACCTGGTAACATGTCCCGTGTGCATTAAACGATCAGGGGAACACACTCTCCTCACTTATACTGTTCACCTGGTGACATGTCCCGTGTATATTAAACCATCAGCGGAACACACTCTCCTCACTTATATTGTTCACCTGGCAACATGTCCCGTGAGTATTAAACAATCAGGGGAACACACTCTCCTGACTTATACTGTTGACCTGGTGACATGTCCCGTCAGTATTAAACAATCAGGGGAACTCACTCTCCTCACTTATACTCTTCACCTGGTAACATGTCCCGTGTATATTAAACCATCAGCGGAACACACTCTCCTCACTTATACTGTTCACCTGGTAACATGTCCCGTGCGTGTTAAACCATCAGGGGAACACACTCTCCTCACATACACTGTTCACCTGGTAACATGTCCCGTGAGTATTAAACAATCAGGGGAACACACTCTCCTCACTTATACCGTTCACCTGGTAACATGTCCTGTGTATATTAAACCTTCAGGGGAACACATTCTCCTCACTTGTACTGTTCACCTGGTGACATGTCCCGTCAGTTTTAAACAATCAGGGGACCTCACTCTCCTCACTTATACTCTTCACCTGGTATAATGTCCCGTGCGTGTTAAACCATCAGGGGAACACACTCTCCTCAATTATACTGTTCACCTGGCAACATGTCCCGTGAGTATTAAACCATCAGGGGAAAGCACTCTCCTCACTTATACTGTTGACCTGGTGACATGTCCCGTCAGTATTAAACAATCAGGGGAACTCAATCTCCTCACTTATACTGTTCACCCGGTAACATGTCCCGTGTATATTAAACCATCAGCGGAACACACTCTCCTCACTTATACTGTTCACCTGGTAACATGTCCCGTGCGTGTTAAACCATCAGGGGAACACACTCTCCTCACATACACTGTTCACCTGGTAACATGTCCCGTGAGTATCAAACAGTCAGGGGAACACACTCTCCTCACTTATACCGTTCACCTGGTAACATGTCCTGTGTATATTAAACCTTCAGGGGAACACATTCTCCTCACTTATACTGTTCACCTGGTAACATGTCCCGTGAATATTAAACCATCAGGGGAAAGCACTCTCCTCACTTATACTGTTCACCTGGTAACATGTCCCGTGTGCATTAAAACATCAGGGGAACACACTCTCCTCACTTATACTGTTCACCTGGTGACATGTCCCGTCAGTATTAAACAATCTGGGGAACTCACTCCCCTCACTTATACTCTTCACCTGGTATAATGTCCCGTGCGTGTTAAACCATCAGGGGAACACACACTCCTCACTTATACTGTTCACCTGGTAACATGTCCCGTGCGTGTTAAACCATCAGGGGAACACACTCTCCTCACTTATACTGTTCACCTGGTGCCATGTCCCGGGTATATTAAACAATCAAGGGAATACACTCTCCTCACTTATACTGTTCACCTGGTAACATGTCCCCTGTATATTAAACCATCAAGGGAACACACTCTCCTCACTTATACTGTTCACCTGGTAACATGTCCCCTGTATATTAAACCATCAGGGCAACACACTCTCCTCACTTATACTGTTCACCTGGTAACATGTACCTTGTATATTAAACCATCAGCGGAACACACTCTCCTCACTTATACTGTTCACCTGGTAACATGTACCTTGTATATTAAACCATCAGGGGAACACACTCTCCTCACTTATGCTGTTCACCTGGTAACATGTCCGCTGTATATTAAACCATCAGGGGAACACACTCTCCTCAATTAAACATTTCACTTGGTGACATGTCCTGTGTATATTAAACCATCAGGGGAACACATCTCCTCAATTATACATTTCACTTGGTTACATGTCCTGTGTATATTAAACCATCAGGGGAACACTTCTCCTCAATTATACTGTTCACCTGGTAACATGTCCCCTGTATGTTAAACCATCAGGGGAACACACTCTCCTCACTTATACTGTTCACCTGGTAACATGTACCTTGTATATTAAACCATCAGGGGAACACACTCTCCTCAATTATACATTTCACTTGGTGACATGTGCTGTGTATATTAAACCATCAGGGGAACACACTCTCCTCACTTATACTGTTCACCTGGCAACATGTCCCGTGAGTATTAAACAATCAGGGGAACACACTCTCCTCACTTATACTGTTCACCTGGTAACATGTACCTTGTATATTAAACCATCAGGGGAACACACTCTCCTCAATTATACATTTCACTTGGTGACATGTGCTGTGTATATTAAACCATCAGGGGAACACACTCTCCTCACTTATACTGTTCACCTGGCAACATGTCCCGTGAGTATTAAACAATCAGGGGAACACACTCTCCTCACTTATACTGTTCACCTGGTAACATGTCCCGTGAATATTAAACCATCAGGGGAAAGCACTCTCCTCACTTATCCTGTTCACCTGGTAACATGTCCCGTGTGCATTAAACGATCAGGGGAACACACTCTCCTCACTTATACTGTTCACCTGGTGACATGTCCCGTGTATATTAAACCATCAGCGGAACACACTCTCCTCACTTATATTGTTCACCTGGCAACATGTCCCGTGTATATTAAACCATCAGCGGAACACACTCTCCTCACTTATACTGTTCACCTGGTAACATGTCCCGTGCGTGTTAAACCATCAGGGGAACACACTCTCCTCACATACACTGTTCACCTGGTAACATGTCCCGTGAGTATTAAACCATCAGCGGAACACACTCTCCTCACTTATACTGTTCACCTGGTAACATGTCCCGTGCGTGTTAAACCATCAGGGGAACACACTCTCCTCACATACACTGTTCACCTGGTAACATGTCCCGTGAGTATTAAACAATCAGGGGAACACACTCTCCTCACTTATACCGTTCACCTGGTAACATGTCCTGTGTATATTAAACCTTCAGGGGAACACATTCTCCTCACTTGTACTGTTCACCTGGTGACATGTCCCGTCAGTTTTAAACAATCAGGGGAACTCACTCTCCTCACTTATACTCTTCACCTGGTATAATGTCCCGTGCGTGTTAAACCATCAGGGGAACACACTCTCCTCAATTATACTGTTCACCAGGCAACATGTCCCGTGAGTATTAAACCATCAGGGGAAAGCACTCTCCTCACTTATACTGTTGACCTGGTGACATGTCCCGTCAGTATTAAACAATCAGGGGAACTCAATCTCCTCACTTATACTGTTCACCCGGTAACATGTCCCCTGTATATTAAACCATCAGCGGAACACACTCTCCTCACTTATACTGTTCACCTGGTAACATGTCCCGTGCGTGTTAAACCATCAGGGGAACACACTCTCCTCACATACACTGTTCACCTGGTAACATGTCCCGTGAGTATCAAACAATCAGGGGAACACACTCTCCTCACTTATACCGTTCACCTGGTAACATGTCCTGTGTATATTAAACCTTCAGGGGAACACATTCTCCTCACTTATACTGTTCACCTGGTAACATGTCCCGTGAATATTAAACCATCATGGGAACACACTCTCCTCACTTATACTGTTCACCTGGGAACATGTCCCGTCAGTATTAAACCATAAGGGGAAGACACTCTCCTCAATTATACATTTCACTTGGTCACATGTCCCGTGTGTATTAAACCATCAGGGGAACACACTCTCCTCACTTATACTGTTGACCTGTATAATGTCCCGTGCGTATTAAACCATCAGGGGAACACTCTCTCCTCACTTATACTGTTCACCTGGCAACATGTCCCGTGAGTATTAAACAATCAGGGGAACATCCTCTCCTCACTTATACTGTTCACCTGGTAACATGTCCCGTGCGTGTTAAACCATCAGGGGAACACACTCTCCTCACTTATACTGTTCACCTGGCAACATGTCCCGTGAGTATTAAACAATCAGGGGAACACACTCTCCTCACTTATACTGTTCACCAGGTGACATGTCCCGAGTGTATTAAACAATCAGGGGAACACACTCTCCTCACTTATACTGTTCACCTGGTAACATGTCCCGTGTATATTAAACCATCAGGGGAACACACTCTCCTCACTTATACTGTTCACCAGGTGACATGTCCCGAGTGTATTAAACAATCAGGGGAACACACTCTCCTCACTTATACTGTTCACCAGGTGACATGTCCCGAGTGTATTAAACAATCAGGGGAAAGCACTCTCCTCACTTCTACTGTTCACCTGGTAACATGTCCCGTGTGCATTAAACCATCAGGGGAACACACTCTCCTCACTTATACTGTTCACCTGGTAACATGTCCCGTGAGTATTAAACAATCAGGGGAACACACTCTCCTCACTTATACTGTTCACCTGGTACGATGTCCCGTGTGTATTTAACAATCAGGGGAACACACTCTCCGCACTTATACTGTTCACCTGGTGACATGTCCCGTGTATATTAAACCATCAGGGGAACACACTCTCCTCACTTATACTGTTCACCTGGTAACATGTCCCGTGTGTATTAAACAATCAGGGGAACACACTCTCCTCACTTATATGTTCACCTGGTAACATGTCCCGTGTATATTAAACCATCAGGGGAACACACTTTCCTCACTTATACTGTTCACCTGGCAACATGTCCCGTGAATATTAAACCATCAGGGGAAAGCACTCTCCTCACTTATACTGTTCACCTGGTAACATGTCCCGTGTGCATTAAACCATCAATGGAACACTCTCTCCTCACTTATACTGTTCACCTGGTAACATGTCCCGTGTGCATGAAACCATCAGGGGAACACACTCTCCTCACTTATACTGTTCACCTGGTAACATGTCCCATGCGTATTAAACCATCAGGGGAACACACTCTCCTCACTTATGCTGTTTACCTGGTAACATGTCCTGTGTGCATTAAACAATCAGGGGAACACACTCTCCTCACTTATACTGTTCATCTGGTGACATGTCCTGTTTGTATTAAACCATCAGGGGAACTCACTCTCCTCACTTATGCTGTTTACCTGGTAACATGTCCTGTGTGCATTAAACAATCAGGGGAACACACTCTCCTCACTTATACTGTTCATCTGGTAACATGTCCCGTCAGTATTAAACCATAAGGGGAAGACACTCTCCTCACTTATACTGTTCACCTGTTGACATGTCCTGTTTGTATTAAACCATCAGGGGAACTCACTCTCCTCACTTATCCTGTTCACCTGGTAACATGTCCCGTGCGTATTAAACAATCAGGGGAACACACTCTCCTCACTTATACTGTTCACCTGGTAACATGTCCCGTGTATATTAAACCCTCAGGGGAACACACTCTCCTCACTTATGCTGTTCACCAGGTGACATGTCCCGTGTGTATTAAACAATCAGGGGAACACACTCTCGTCACTTATACTGTTCACCTGGTGACATGTCCCGTGTGTATTAAACAATCAGGGGAACACACTCTCCGCACTTATACTGTTCACCTGGTGACATGTCCCGTGTATATTAAACCATCAGGGGAACACACTCTCCTCACTTATACTGTTCACCAGGTGACATGTCCCGAGTGTATTAAACAATCAGGGGAACACACTCTCCTCACTTATAATGTTCACCTGGTAACATGTCCCGTGCGTGTTAAACCATCAGGGGAACACACTTTCCTCACTTATACTGTTCACCTGGCAACATGTCCCGTGAATATTAAACCATCAGGGGAAAGAACTCTCCTCACTTCTACTGTTCACCTGGTAACATGTCCCGTGTGCATTAAGCCATCAGGGGAACACACTCTCCTCACTTATACTGTTCACCTGGCAACATGTCCCGTGAGTATTAAACAATCAGGGGAACACACTCTCCTCACTTATACTGTTCATTTGGTAGCATGTCCCGTGCTTGTTAAACCATCAGGGGAACACACTCTCCTCACTTATACTGTTCACCTGCTAACATGTCCCGTGTGTATTAAACAATCAGGGGAACACACTCTCCGCACTTATACTGTTCACCTGGTGACATGTCCCGTGTATATTAAACCATCAGGGGAACACACTCTCCTCACTTATACTGTTCACCAGGTGACATGTCCCGTGTGTATTAAACAATCAGGGGAACACACTCTCCTCACTTATACTGTTCACCTGGTAACATGTCCCGTGTGCATTAAACCATCAATGGAACACTCTCTCCTCACTTATACTGTTCACCTGGTAACATGTCCCGTGTGCATGAAACCATCAGGGGAACACACTCTCCTCACTTATACTGTTCACCTGGTAACATGTCCCATGCGTATTAAACCATCAGGGGAACACATTCTCCTCACTTAATCTGTTTACCTGGTAACATGTCCTGTGTGCATTAAACAATCAGGGGAACACACTCTCCTCACTTATGCTGTTTACCTGGTAACATTTCCTGTGTGCATTAAACAATCAGGGGAACTCACTCTCCTCACTTATACTGTTCATCTGGTGACATGTCCCGTCAGTATTAAACGATAAGGGGAAGACACTCTCCTCACTTATACTGTTCACCTGGTAACATGACCCGTGCGTATTAAACAATCAGGAGAACACACTCTCCTCACTTATACTGTTCACCTGTTGACATGTCCTGATGTATTAAACCATCAGGGGAACTCACTCTCCTCACTTATCCTGTTCACCTGGTAACATGTCCCGTGCGTATTAAACAATCAGGGGAACACACTCTCCTCACTTATACTGTTCACCTGGTAACCTGTCCCGTGCGTATTAAACAATCAGGGGAACACACTCACCTCACTTATACTGTTCACCTGGTAACATGTCCCGTGTGTATTAAATAATCAGGGGAACACACTCTCCTCACTATTCTGTTCACCTGGTAACATGTCCCGTGTGTATTAAACAATCAGGGGAACACACTCTCCTCACTTATACTGTTCACCTGGTAACATGTCCCGTGCGTATTAAACAATCAGGGGAACACACTCTCCTCACTATTCTGTTCACCTGGTAACATGTCCCGTGTGTATTAAACAATCAGGGGAACACACTCTCCTCAATTATACTGTTCATTTGGTAACATGTCCCGTGTGTATTAAACCATCAGGGGAACACACTCTCCTCACTTATACTGTTCACCTGGTAACATGTCCCGTGCGTATTAAACAATCAGGGGAACACACTCTCCTCACTTATACTGTTCACCTGGTAACATGTCCCGTGTGTATTAAACCATCAGGGGAACACACTCTCCTCACTTATACTGTTCACCTGGTAACATGTCCCATGTATATTAAACCATCAGGGGAACACACTCTCCTCACTTATACTGTTCACCTGGTAACATGTCCCGTGTGTATTAAACAATCAGGGGAACACTCTCTCTTCACTTATACTGTTCACCTGGTAACATGTCCCGTGCGTATTAAACAATCAGGGGAACACACTCTCCTCACTTATACTGTTCACCTGGTAACATGTCCCGTGTGTATAAAACAATCAGGGGAACACACTCTCCTCACTTATACTGTTCACCTGGTAACATGTCCCGCGTATATTAAACCATCAGGGGAACACACTCTCCTCACTTCTACTCTTCACCTGGTGACAAATCCCATCAGTATTAAACAATCATTGGATCACACTCTCCTCACTTATACTGTTCACCTGGTAACATGTCCCGTGAGTATTAAACCATCAGGGGAACACACTCTCCTCACTTCTACTCTTCACCTGGTGACAAATCCCATCAGTATTAAACAATCATTGGATCACACTCTCCTCACTTATACTGTTCACCTGGTAACATGTCCCGTGTATATTAAACCATCAGGGGAATACAGTCTCCTCGCTTATACGGTTCACCTGGTAACATGTCCCGTGTATATTAAACCATCAGGGGAACACACTCTCCTCACTTATACTGTTCACCAGGTGACATGTCCTGTGCGTGTTAAAACATCAGGGGAACACACTCTCCTCACTTATACTGTTCACCTGGTAACAAGTCCCGTGCGTGTTAAAACATCAGGGGAACACACTCTCCTCACTTATACTGTTCACCTGGTAACATGTCCTGTGTGCATTAAATCATCAGGGGAACACACGCTCCTCACTTATACAGTTCACTTGGTGAAATGTCCCGTGCGCATTAAACCATCAGGGGAATACACTCTCCTCACTTATAATGTTCAGCTGGTAACATGTCCCGTGCATATTAAACCATCAGGGGAACACGCTCTCCTCACTTAGACTGTTCATCTGGTAACATGTCCAGTGAATATTAAACCATCAGGGGAACACATTCTCCTCACTTATCCTGTTCACCTGGTGACATGTCCCGTGTGTATTAAACAATCAGGGGAACACACTCTCCGCACTTATACTGTTCACCTGGTGACATGTCCCGTGTATATTAAACAATCAGGGGAACACACTCTCCTCACTTATACTGTTCACCTGGTAACATGTCCCGTGCGTGTTAAACCATCAGGGGAACAAACTCTCCTCACTTATACTGTTCACCTGGCAACATGTCCCGTGAGTATTAAACAATCAGGGGAACACACTCTCCTCACTTATACTGTTCACCTGGTGACATGTCCCGTGTGAATTAAACAATCAGGGGAACACACTCTCCTCACTTATACTGTTCACCTGGTAACATGTCTCGTGTGTATTAAACAATCAGGGGAACACACTCTCCTCACTTATACTGTTCACCTGGTAACATGTCCCGTGCGTGTTAAACCATCAGGGGAACACACTTTCCTCACTTATACTGTTCACCTGGTAACATGTCCTGTGTGCATTAAATCATCAGGGGAACACACTCTTCTCACTTATACAGTTCACCTGGCAACATGTCCCGTGAATATTAAACCATCAGGGGAAAGCACTCTCCTCACTTAGACTGTTCACCTGCTAACATGTCCCGTGTGTATTAAACAATCAGGGGAACACACTCTCCTCACTTATACTGTTCACCTGGTAACATGTCCCGTGCGTGTTAAACCATCAGGGGAACAAACTTTCCTCACTTTTACTGTTCACCTGGCAACATGTCACGTGAATATTAAACCATCAGGGGAAAGCACTCTCCTCACTTATACTGTTCACCTGGTAGCATGTCCTGTGTGCATTAAATCATCAGGGGAACACACTCTCCTCACTGATACAGTTCACTTGGTGAAATGTCCCGTGCGTATTAAACCATCAGGGGAACACACTCTCCTCACTTATACTGTTCACCTGGTGACATGTCCCGTGTATATTAAACCATCAGGGGAATACACTCTCCTCACTTATAATGTTCACCTGGTAACATGCCCAGTGAATATTAAACCATCAGGGGAACACATTCTCCTCACTTATCCTGTTCACCTGGTGACATGTCCCGTGTATATTAAACCATCAGGGGAACACACTCTCCTCACTTATACTGTTCACCTGGTAACATGTCCCGTGCGTGTTAAACCATCAGGGGAACACACTCTCCTCACTTATACTGTTCACTTGGTTACATGTCCCGTGCATATTAAACCATCAGGGGAACACGCTCTCCTCACTTAAACTGTTCATCTGGTAACATGTCCCGTGAATATTAAACCATTTAGGGAACACACTCTCCTCACTTATTCTGTTCACTTGGTAACATGTCCCGTGCGTATTGAACAAACAGGGGAAAACATTCTCCTCACTTATACTGTTCACCTGGTAACATGTCCTGTCTGCATTAAATCATCAGGGGAACACACTCTCCTCACTTACACAGTTCGCTTGGTGAAATGTCCCGTGCGTATTAAACCATCAGGGGAACACACTCTCCTCACTTATACTGTTCACCTGGTATCATGTCGTGTGTATATTAAAGAATCAGGGGAACTCACTCTCCTCACTTATACTGTTCACCTGGTATCATGTCGTGTGTATATTAAACCATCAGGGGAACACACTCTCCTCACTTATACTGTTCACCTGGTAACATGTCCCGTGAGTATTAAACAATCAGGGGAACACACTCTCCTCACTTATACTGTTCACCTGGTAACATGTCCCGTGCGTGTTAAACCATCAGGGGAACACACTCTCCTCACTTATACTGTTCACCTGCTAACATGTCCCGTGTGTATTAAACAATCAGGGAACACACTCTCCGCACTTATACTGTTCACCTGGTGACATGTCCCGTGTATATTAAACCATCAGGGGAACACACTCTCCTCACTTATACTGTTCACCAGGTGACATGTCCCGTGTGTATTAAACAATCAGGGGAACACACTCTCATCACTTATACTGTTCACCTGGTAACATGTCCCGTGCGTGTTAAACCATCAGGGGAACACACTTTCCTCACTTATACTGTTCACCTGGCAACATGTCCCGTGAATATTAAACCATCAGGGGAAAGCACTCTCCTCACTTATACTGTTCACCTGGTAACATGTCCCGTGTGCATTAAACCATCAGGGGAACACACTCTCCTCACTTATACTGTTCACCTGGTAACATGTCCCATGCGTATTAAACCATCAGGGGAACACACTCTCCTCACTTATGCTGTTCACCTGGTAACATGTCCCGTGCGTATTAAACAATCAGGGGAACACACTCTCCTCACTTATACTGTTCACCTGGTAACATGTCCCGTGTGTATTAAACAATCAGGGGAACACACTCTCCTCAATTATACTGTTCACCTGCTAACATGTCCCGTGTGTATTAAACAATCAGGGGAACACACTCTCCTCAATTATACTGTTCACCTGGTAACATGACCCGTGCGTATTAAACAATCAGGGGAACACACTCTCCTCACTTATACTGTTCACCTGGTAACCTGTCCCGTGCGTATTAAACAATCAGGGGAACACACTCTCCTCACTTATACTGTTCACCTGGTAACATGTCCCGTGCGTGTTAAACCATCAGGGGAACAAACTCTCCTCACTTATACTGTTCACCTGGCAACATGTCCCGTGAGTATTAAACAATCAGGGGAACACACTCTCCTCACTTATACTGTTCACCTGGTGACATGTCCCGTGTGAATTAAACAATCAGGGGAACACACTCTCCTCACTTATACTGTTCACCTGGTAACATGTCTCGTGTGTATTAAACAATCAGGGGAACACACTCTCCTCACTTATACTGTTCACCTGGTAACATGTCCCGTGCGTGTTAAACCATCAGGGGAACACACTTTCCTCACTTATACTGTTCACCTGGTAACATGTCCTGTGTGCATTAAATCATCAGGGGAACACACTCTTCTCACTTATACAGTTCACCTGGCAACATGTCCCGTGAATATTAAACCATCAGGGGAAAGCACTCTCCTCACTTAGACTGTTCACCTGCTAACATGTCCCGTGTGTATTAAACAATCAGGGGAACACACTCTCCTCACTTATACTGTTCACCTGGTAACATGTCCCGTGCGTGTTAAACCATCAGGGGAACAAACTTTCCTCACTTTTACTGTTCACCTGGCAACATGTCACGTGAATATTAAACCATCAGGGGAAAGCACTCTCCTCACTTATACTGTTCACCTGGTAGCATGTCCTGTGTGCATTAAATCATCAGGGGAACACACTCTCCTCACTGATACAGTTCACTTGGTGAAATGTCCCGTGCGTATTAAACCATCAGGGGAACACACTCTCCTCACTTATACTGTTCACCTGGTGACATGTCCCGTGTATATTAAACCATCAGGGGAATACACTCTCCTCACTTATAATGTTCACCTGGTAACATGCCCAGTGAATATTAAACCATCAGGGGAACACATTCTCCTCACTTATCCTGTTCACCTGGTGACATGTCCCGTGTATATTAAACCATCAGGGGAACACACTCTCCTCACTTATACTGTTCACCTGGTAACATGTCCCGTGCGTGTTAAACCATCAGGGGAACACACTCTCCTCACTTATACTGTTCACTTGGTTACATGTCCCGTGCATATTAAACCATCAGGGGAACACGCTCTCCTCACTTAAACTGTTCATCTGGTAACATGTCCCGTGAATATTAAACCATTTAGGGAACACACTCTCCTCACTTATTCTGTTCACTTGGTAACATGTCCCGTGCGTATTGAACAAACAGGGGAAAACATTCTCCTCACTTATACTGTTCACCTGGTAACATGTCCTGTCTGCATTAAATCATCAGGGGAACACACTCTCCTCACTTACACAGTTCGCTTGGTGAAATGTCCCGTGCGTATTAAACCATCAGGGGAACACACTCTCCTCACTTATACTGTTCACCTGGTATCATGTCGTGTGTATATTAAAGAATCAGGGGAACTCACTCTCCTCACTTATACTGTTCACCTGGTATCATGTCGTGTGTATATTAAACCATCAGGGGAACACACTCTCCTCACTTATACTGTTCACCTGGTAACATGTCCCGTGAGTATTAAACAATCAGGGGAACACACTCTCCTCACTTATACTGTTCACCTGGTAACATGTCCCGTGCGTGTTAAACCATCAGGGGAACACACTCTCCTCACTTATACTGTTCACCTGCTAACATGTCCCGTGTGTATTAAACAATCAGGGAACACACTCTCCGCACTTATACTGTTCACCTGGTGACATGTCCCGTGTATATTAAACCATCAGGGGAACACACTCTCCTCACTTATACTGTTCACCAGGTGACATGTCCCGTGTGTATTAAACAATCAGGGGAACACACTCTCATCACTTATACTGTTCACCTGGTAACATGTCCCGTGCGTGTTAAACCATCAGGGGAACACACTTTCCTCACTTATACTGTTCACCTGGCAACATGTCCCGTGAATATTAAACCATCAGGGGAAAGCACTCTCCTCACTTATACTGTTCACCTGGTAACATGTCCCGTGTGCATTAAACCATCAGGGGAACACACTCTCCTCACTTATACTGTTCACCTGGTAACATGTCCCATGCGTATTAAACCATCAGGGGAACACACTCTCCTCACTTATGCTGTTCACCTGGTAACATGTCCCGTGCGTATTAAACAATCAGGGGAACACACTCTCCTCACTTATACTGTTCACCTGGTAACATGTCCCGTGTGTATTAAACAATCAGGGGAACACACTCTCCTCAATTATACTGTTCACCTGCTAACATGTCCCGTGTGTATTAAACAATCAGGGGAACACACTCTCCTCAATTATACTGTTCACCTGGTAACATGACCCGTGCGTATTAAACAATCAGGGGAACACACTCTCCTCACTTATACTGTTCACCTGGTAACCTGTCCCGTGCGTATTAAACAATCAGGGGAACACACTCTCCTCACTTATACTGTTCACCTGGTAACATGTCCCGTGTGTATTAAACAATCAGGGGAACACACTCTCCTCACTTATACTGTTCACCTGGTAACCTGTCCCGTGCGTATTAAACAATCAGGGGAACACACTCTCCTCACTTATACTGTTCACCTGGTAACAAGTCCCGTGCGTATTAAACAATCAGGGGAACACACTCTCCTCACTATTCTGTTCACCTGGTAACATGTCCCGTGTGTATTAAACAATCAGGGGAACACACTCTCCTCACTTATACTGTTCACCTGGTAACATGTCCCGTGTGTATTAAACAATCAGGGGAACACACTCTCCTCAATTATACTGTTCACCTGGTAACATGTCCCGTGTGTATTAAACCATCAGGGGAACACACTCTCCTCACTTATACTGTTCACCTGGTAACATGTCCCGTGCGTATTAAACAATCAGGGGAACACACTCTCCTCACTTATACTGTTCACCTGGTAACATGTCCCGTGTGTATTAAACCATCAGGGGAACACACTCTCCTCACTTATACTGTTCACCTGGTAACATGTCCGATGTATATTAAACCATCAGGGGAACACACTCTCCTCACTTATACTGTTCACCTGGTAACATGTCCTGTGTGTATTAAACAATCAGGGGAACACTCTCTCTTCACTTATACTGTTCACCTGGTAACATGTCCCATGTATATTAAACCATCAGGGGAACAAAGTCTCCTCACTTATACTGTTCACCTGGTAACATGTCCCGTGTGTATAAAACAATCAGGGGAACACACTCTCCTCACTTATACTGTTCACCTGGTAACATGTCCCGCGTATATTAAACCATCAGGGGAACACACTCTCCTCACTTCTACTCTTCACCTGGTGACAAATCCCATCAGTATTAAACAATCATTGGATCACACTCTCCTCACTTATACTGTTCACCTGGTAACATGTCCCGTGTGTATTAAAACATCAGGGGAAAGCATTCTCCTCACTCATACTGTTCACCTGGTAACATGTCCCGTGAGTATAAAACAATCAGGGGAACACACTCTCCTCACTTATACTGTTCACCTGGTAACATGTCCTGTGTATATTAAACCATCAGGGGAACACATTCTCCTCACTTATACTGTTCACCTGCTAACATGTCCCGTGTATATTAAACCATCAGGGGAATACAGTCTCCTCGCTTATACGGTTCACCTGGTAACATGTCCCGTGTATATTAAACCATCAGGGGAACACACTCTCCTCACTTATACTGTTCACCAGGTGACATGTCCCGTGTGTAATAAACAATCAGGGGAACACACTCTCCTCACTTATACTGTTCACCTGGTAACATGTCCCGTGCGTGTTAAAACATCAGGGGAACACACTCTCCTCACTTATACTGTTCACCTGGTAACATGTCCTGTGTGCATTAAATCATCAGGGGAACACACGCTCCTCACTTATACAGTTCACTTGGTGAAATGTCCCGTGCGTATTAAACCATCAGGGGAACATACTCTCCTCACTTATACTGTTCAGCTGGTAACATGTCCCGTGCATATTAAACCATCAGGGGAACACGCTCTCCTCACTTAGACTGTTCATCTGGTAACATGTCCAGTGAATATTAAACCATCAGGGGAACACACTCTCCTCACTTATCCTGTTCACCTGGTGACATGTCCCGTGTGTATTAAACAATCAGGGGAACACACTCTCCGCACTTATACTGTTCACCTGGTGACATGTCCCGTGTATATTAAACCATCAGGGGAACACACTCTCCTCACTTATACTGTTCACCTGGTAACATGTCCCGTGCGTGTTAAACCATCAGGGGAACACACTTTCCTCACTTATACTGTTCACCTGGCAACATGTCCCGTGAGTATTAAACAATCAGGGGAACACACTCTCCTCACTTATACTGTTCACCTGGTAACATGTCCCGTGCGTGTTAAACCATCAGGGGAACACACTTTCCTCACTTATACTGTTCACCAGGTGACATGTCTCGTGTGTATTAAACAATCAGGGGAACACACTCTCCTCACTTATACTGTTCACCTGGTAACATGTCCCGTGCGTGTTAAACCATCAGGGGAACACACTTTCCTCACTTATACTGTTCACCTGGTAACATGTCCTGTGTGCATTAAATCATCAGGGGAACACACTCTTCTCACTTATACAGTTCACCTGGCAACATGTCCCATGAATATTAAACCATCAGGGGAAAGCACTCTCCTCACTTATACTGTTCACCTGCTAACATGTCCCGTGTGTATTAAACAATCAGGGGAACACACTCTCCTCACTTATACTGTTCACCTGGTAACATGTCCCGTGCGTGTTAAACCATCAGGGGAACACACTTTCCTCACTTTTACTGTTCACCTGGCAACATGTCCCGTGAATATTAAACCATCAGGGGAAAGCACTCTCCTCACTTATACTGTTCACCTGCTAACATGTCCCGTGTGTATTAAACAATCAGGGGAACACACTCTCCTCACTTATACTGTTCACCTGGTAACATGTCCCGTGCGTGTTAAACCATCAGGGGAACACACTTTCCTCACTTTTACTGTTCACCTGGCAACATGTCCCGTGAATATTAAACCATCAGGGGAACACACTCTCCTCACTGATACAGTTCACTTGGTGAAATGTCCCGTGCGTATTAAACCATCAGGGGAACACACTCTCCTCACTTATACTGTTCACCTGGTGACATGTCCCGTGTATATTAAACCATCAGGGGAACACACTCTCCTCACTTATAATGTTCACCTGGTAACATGCCCAGTGAATATTAAACCATCAGGGGAACACATTCTCCTCACTTATCCTGTTCACCTGGTGACATGTCCCGTGTATATTAAACCATCAGGGGAACACACTCTCCTCACTTATACTGTTCACCTGGTAACATGTCCCGTGCGTGTTAAACCATCAGGGGAACACACTCTCCTCACTTATACTGTTCACTTGGTTACATGTCCCGTGCATATTAAACCATCAGGGGAACACGCTCTCCTCACTTAAACTGTTCATCTGGTAACATGTCCCGTGAATATTAAACCATCAGGGGAACACACTCTCCTCACTTATTCTGTTCACTTGGTAACATGTCCCGTGCGTATTGAACAAACAGGGGAAAACATTCTCCTCACTTATACTGTTCACCTGGTAACATGTCCTGTCTGCATTAAATCATCAGGGGAACACACTCTCCTCACTTATACAGTTCACTTGGTGAAATGTACTGTGCGTATTAAACCATCAGGGGAACACACTCTCCTCACTTATACTGTTCTCCTGGTAACATGTCCCGTCAGGATTAAACAATCAGGGGAACACACTCTCCTCACTTTTCCTGTTCACCTGCGGAAATGTCCCATCAGTATTAAACCATCAGGGGAATTCACTCTCCTCACTTATACTGTTCACCTGGTATCATGTCGTGTGTATATTAAACCATCAGGGGAACACACTCTCCTCACTTATACTGTTCACTTGGTTACATGTCCCGTGCATATTAAACAATCAGGGGAACACACTCTCCTCACTTATACTGTTCTCCTGGTAAAATGTCCCGTCAGGATTAAACAGTCAGGGGAACTCACTCTCCTCACTTATACTGTTCATCTGGTGACATTTCCCGTCAGTATTAAACCATAAGGGGAACACACTCTCCTCACTTATACTGTTCATCTGGTGACATTTCCCGTCAGTATTAAACCATAAGGGGAAGACACTCTCCTCACTTATACTGTTTACCTGGTAACATGTCCTGTGTGCATTAAACAATCAGGGGAACACACTCTCCTCACTTATACTGTTCATCTGGTGACATTTCCCGTCAGTATTAAACCATAAGGGGAACACACTCTCCTCACTTATACTGTTCATCTGGTGACATTTCCCGTCAGTATTAAACCATAAGGGGAAGACACTCTCCTCACTTATACTGTTCACCTGGTAACATGTCCCGTGTGTATTAAACAATCAGGGAAACACACTCTCCTCACTTATACTGTTCACCTGGTAACATGTCCCGTGTGTATTAAACCATAAGGGGAACGCACTCTCCTCACTTATACTGTTCACCTGGTAATATGCCCTGTGTATATTAAACCATAAGGGGAACGCACTCTCCTCACTTATACTGTTCACCTGGTAACATGTCCTGTGTATATTAAACCATCAGGGGAACACACTCTCCTCACTTATACTGTTCACCTGGGAACATGTCCCGTCTGTATTAAACCATCAGGGGAAAGCACTCTCCTCACTTATACTGTTCACCTGGTAATATGCCCTGTGTATATTAAACCATAAGGGGAACACACTCTCCTCACTCATACTGTTCACCTGGTAACATGTCCTGTGTATATTAAACCATCAGGGGAACACACTCTCCTCACTTATACTGTTCTCCTGGTAACATGTCCTGTGTATATTAAACCATCAGGGGAACACACTCTCCTCAATTATACATTTCACTTGGTCACATGTCCCGTGTGTATTAAACAATCAGGGGAACACACTCTCCTCACTTATACTGTTGACCTGGTATAATGTCCCGTGCGTATTAAACCATCAGGGGAACACTCTCTCCTCACTTATACTGTTCACCTGGCAACATGTCCCGTGAGTATTAAACAATCAGGGGAACATACTCTCCTCACTTATACTGTTCACCTGGTAACATGTCCCGTGCGTGTTAAACCATCAGGGGAACACACTCTCCTCACTTATACTGTTCACCTGGCAACATGTCCCGTGTGTATTAAACAATCAGGGGAACACACTCTCCTCACTTATACTGTTAACCTGGTAACATGTCCCGTGTATATTAAACCATCAGGGGAACACACTCTCCTCACTTATACTGTTCACCAGGTGACATGTCCCGAGCGTATTAAACAATCAGAGGAACACACTCTCCTCACTTATACTGTTCACCTGGTAACATGTCCCGTGCGTGTTAAACCATCAGGGGAACACACTTTCCTCACTTATACTGTTCACCTGGCAACATGTCCCGTGAATATTAAACCATCAGGGGAAAGCACTCTCCTCACTTCTACTGTTCACCTGGTAACATGTCCCGTGTGCATTAAACCATCAGGGGAACACACTCTCCTCACTTATACTGTTCACCTGGTAACATGTCCCGTGAGTATTAAACAATCAGGGGAACACACTCTCCTCACTTATACTGTTCACCTGGTAACATGTCCCGTGCGTGTTAAACCATCAGGGGAACACACTCTCCTCACTTACACTGTTCACCTGGTAACATGTCCCGTGAGTATTAAACAATCAGGGGAACACACTCTCCTCACTTATACTGTTCACCTGGTAACATGTCCCGTGCGTGTTAAACCATCAGGGGAACACACTCTCCTCACTTATACTGTTCACCTGGCAACATGTCCCGTGTGTATTAAACAATCAGGGGAACACACTCTCCTCACTTATACTGTTCACCTGGCAACATGTCCCGTGTGTATTAAACAATCAGGGGAACACACTCTCCTCACTTATACTGTTCACCTGGTAACATGTCCCGTGCGTGTTAAACCATCAGGGGAACACACTCTCCTCACTTATACTGTTCACCTGGCAACATGTCACGTGAGTATTAAACAATCAGGGGAAAACACTCTCCTCACTTATACTGTTCACCTGGTGACATGTCCCGTGTGTATTAAACAATCAGGGGAACACACTCTCCTCACTTATACTGTTCACCTGGCAACATGTCCCGTGTGTATTAAACAATCAGGGGAACACACTCTCCTCACTTATACTGTTCACCAGGAGACATGTCCAGTGTGTATTAAACAATCAGGGGAACACACTCTCCTCACTTATACTGTTCACCTGGTAACATGTCCCGTGCGTGTTAAACCATCAGGGGAACACACTCTCCTCACTTATACTGTTCACCTGGCAACATGTCCCGTGTGTATTAAACAATCAGGAGAACACACTCTCCGCACTTATACTGTTCACCTGGTGACATGTCCCGTGTATATTAAACCATCAGGGGAACACACTCTCCTCACTTATACTGTTCACCAGGTGACATGTCCCGTGTGTATTAAACAATCAGGGGAACACAGTCTCCTCACTTATGCTGTTCACCTGGCAACATGTCCCGTGAATATTAAACCATCAGGGGAAAGCACTCTCCTCACTTATACTGTTCACCTGGTAACATGTCCCGTGTGCATTAAACCATCAATGGAACACTCTCTCCTCACTTATACTGTTCACCTGGTAACATGTCCCGTGTGCATTAAACCATCAGGGGAACACACTCTCCTCACTTATACTGTTCACCTGGTAACATGTCCCATGCGTATTAAACCATCAGGGGAAAACACTCTCCTCACTTATGCTGTTTACCTGGTAACATGTCCTGTGTGCATTAAACAATCAGGGGAACTCACTCTCCTCACTTATACTGTTCATCTGGTGACATGTCCCGTCAGAATTAAACCATAAGGGGAAGACACTCTCCTCACTTATACTGTTCACCTGGTGACATGTCCCGTGTGTATTAAACAATCAGGGGAACACACTCTCCTCACTTATACTGTTCACCTGGTAACATGACCCGTGCGTATTAAACAATCAGGAGAACACACTCTCCTCACTTATACTGTTCACCTGTTGACATGTCCTGTTTGTATTAAACCATCAGGGGAACTCACTCTCCTCACTTATCCTGTTCACCTGGTAACATGTCCCGTGCGTATTAAACAATCAGGGGAACACACTCTCCTCACTTATACTGTTCACCTGGTAACCTGTCCCGTGCGTATTAAACAATCAGGGGAACACACTCTCCTCACTTATACTGTTCACCTGGTAACATGTCCCGTGTGTATTAAACAATCAGGGGAACACACTCTCCTCACTTATACTGTTCACCTGGTAACATGTCCCGTGCGTATTAAACAATCAGGGGAACACACTCTCCTCACTTATACTGTTCACCTGGTAACATGTCCCGTGTGTATTAAACAATCAGGGGAACATACTCTCCTCACTATTCTGTTCACCTGGTAACATGTCCCGTGTGTATTAAACAATCAGGGGAACACACTCTCCTCACTTATACTGTTCACCTGGTAACATGTCCCGTGCGTATTAAACAATCAGGGGAACACACTCTCCTCACTTATACTGTTCACCTGGTAACATGTCCCGTGTGTATTAAACCATCAGGGGAACACACTCTCCTCACTTATACTGTTCACCTGGTAACATGTCCCATGTATATTAAACCATCAGGGGAACACACTCTCCTCACTTATACTGTTCACCTGGTAACATGTCCCGTGTGTATTAAACAATCAGGGGAACACTCTCTCTTCACTTATACTGTTCACCTGGTAACATGTCCCGCGTATATTAAACAATCAGGGGAACACACTCTCCTCACTTATACTGTTCACCTGGTAACATGTCCTGTGTATATTAAACCATCAGGGGAACACATTCTCCTCACTTATACTGTTCACCTGCTAACATGTCCCGTGTATATTAAACCATCAGGGGAACACATTCTCCTCGCTTATACGGTTCACCTGGTAACATGTCCCGTGTATATTAAACCATCAGGGGAACACACTCTCCTCACTTATAATGTTCACCAGGTGACATGTCCCGTGTGTAATAAACAATCAGGGGAACACACTCTCCTCACTTATACGGTTCACCTGGTAACATGTCCCGTGCGTGTTAAAACATCAGGGGAACACACTCTCCTCACTTATACTGTTCACCTGGTAACATGTCCTGTGTGCATTAAATCATCAGGGGAACACACGCTCCTCACTTATACAGTTCACTTGGTGAAATGTCCCGTGCGTATTAAACCATCAGGGGAACACACTCTCCTCACTTATACTGTTCAGCTGGTAACATGTCCGGTGCATATTAAACCATCAGGGGAACACGCTCTCCTCACTTAGACTGTTCATCTGGTAACATGTCCAGTGAATATTAAACCATCAGGGGAACACATTCTCCTCACTTATCCTGTTCACCTGGTGACATGTCCCGTGTGTATTAAACAATCAGGGGAACACACTCTCCGCACTTATACTGTTCACCTGGTGACATGTCCCGTGTATATTAAACCATCAGGGGAACACACTCTCCTCACTTATACTGTTCACCAGGTGACATGTCCCGAGTGTATTAAACAATCAGGGGAACACACTCTCCTCACTTATACTGTTCACCTGGTAACATGTCCCGTGCGTGTTAAACCATCAGCGGAACACACTTTCCTCACTTATACTGTTCACCTGGCAACATGTCCCGTGAATATTAAACCATCAGGGGAAAGCACTCTCCTCACTTATACTGTTCACCTGGTAACATGTCCCGTGTGCATTAAACCATCAATGGAACACACGCTCCTCACTTATACTGTTCACCTGGTAACATGTCCCGTGAGTATTAAACAATCAGGGGAACACACTCTCCTCACTTATACTGTTCACCTGGTAACATGTCCCGTGCGTGTTAAACCATCAGGGGAACACACTCTCCTCACTTATACTGTTCACCTGGTAACATGTCCCGTGAGTATTAAACAATCAGGGGAAAACACTCTCCTCACTTATACTGTTCACCTGGTGACATGTCCCGTGTGTATTAAACAATCAGGGGAACACACTCTCCTCACTTATACTGTTCACCTGGCAACATGTCCCGTGAGTATTAAACAATCAGGGGAAAACACTCTCCTCACTTATACTGTTCACCTGGTGACATGTCCCGTGTGTATTAAACAATCAGGGGAACACACTCTCCTCACTTATACTGTTCACCTGGTAATAAGTCCCGTGTATATTAAACCATCAGGGGAACACACTCTCCTCACTTATACTGTTCACCAGGTGACATGTCCCGTGTGTATTAAACAATCAGGGGAACACACTCTCCTCACTTATACTGTTCACCTGGTAACATGTCCCGTGCGTGTTAAATCATCAGGGGAACACACTCTCCTCACTTATACTGTTCAGCTGGTAACATGTCCCGTGAGTATTAAACAATCAGGGGAACACACTCTCTTCACTTAAACTGTTCACCTGGTGACATGTCCCGTGTGTATTAAACCATCAGGGGAACACACTCTCCTCACTTATACTGTTCACCTGGCAACATGTCCCGTGAGTATTAAGCAATCAGGGGAACACACTCTCTTCACTTAAACTGTTCACCTGGTGACATGTCCCGTGTGTATTAAACAATCAGGGGAACACACTCTCCTCACTAATACTGTTCACCTGGTGACATGTCCCGTGTGTATTAAACAATCAGGGGAACACACTCTCCTCACTTATACTGTTCACCTGGTGACATGTCCCGTGTATATTAAACCATCAGGGGAACACACTCTCCTCACTTATACTGTTCACCTGGTGACATGTCCCGTGTATATTAAACCATCAGGGGAACACACTCTCCTCACTTATACTGTTCACCAGGTGACATGTCCCGTGTGTATTAAACAATCAGGGGAACACACTCTCCGCACTTATACTGTTCACCTGGTGACATGTCCCGTGTATATTAAACCATCAGGGGAACACACTCTCCTCACTTATACTGTTCACCTGGTAACATGTCCCGTGAGTATTAAACAATCAGGGGAACACACTCTCCTCACTTATACTGTTCACCTGGTAACATGTCCCGTGCGTGTTAAACCATCAGGGGAACACACTCTCCTCACTTATACTGTTCACCTGGTAACATGTCCCGTGAGTATTAAACAATCAGGGGAAAACACTCTCCTCACTTATACTGTTCACCTGGTGACATGTCCCGTGTGTATTAAACAATCAGGGGAACACACTCTCCTCACTTATACTGTTCACCTGGCAACATGTCCCGTGAGTATTAAACAATCAGGGGAAAACACTCTCCTCACTTATACTGTTCACCTGGTGACATGTCCCGTGTGTATTAAACAATCAGGGGAACACACTCTCCTCACTTATACTGTTCACCTGGTAATAAGTCCCGTGTATATTAAACCATCAGGGGAACACACTCTCCTCACTTATACTGTTCACCAGGTGACATGTCCCGTGTGTATTAAACAATCAGGGGAACACACTCTCCTCACTTATACTGTTCACCTGGTAACATGTCCCGTGCGTGTTAAATCATCAGGGGAACACACTCTCCTCACTTATACTGTTCACCTGGTAATAAGTCCCGTGTATATTAAACAATCAGGGGAACACACTCTCCTCACTTATACTGTTCACCTGGTAACATGTCCCGTGCGTGTTAAATCATCAGGGGAACACACTCTCCTCACTTATACTGTTCACCTGGTAACATGTCCCGTGCGTGTTAAATCATCAGGGGAACACACTCTCTTCACATACACTGTTCACCTGGTGACATGTCCCGTGTGTATTAAACAATCAGGGGAACACACTCTCCTCACTAATACTGTTCACCTGGTGACATGTCCCGTGTGTATTAAACAATCAGGGGAACACATTCTCCTCACTTATACTGTTCACCTGGTGACATGTCCCGTGTATATTAAACCATCAGGGGAACACACTCTCCTCACTTATACTGTTCACCTGGTGACATGTCCCGTGTATATTAAACCATCAGGGGAACACACTCTCCTCACTTATACTGTTCACCAGGTGACATGTCCCGTGTGTATTAAACAATCAGGGGAACACACTCTCCTCACTTATACTGTTCACCTGGTGACATGTCCCGTGTATATTAAACCATCAGGGGAACACACTCTCCTCACTTATACTGTTCACCTGGTAACATGTCCCGTGTGTATTAAACAATCAGGGGAACACACTCTCCTCACTTATACTGTTCACCTGGTAACATGTCCCGTGCGTGTTAAACCATCAGGGGAACACACTTTCCTCACTTATACTGTTCAGCTGGCAACATGTCCCGTGAATATTAAACCATCAAGGGAAAGCACTCTCCTCACTTATACTGTTCACCTGGTAACATGTCCCGTGTGCATTAAACCATCACTGGAACACTCTCTCCTCACTTATACTGTTCACCTGGTAACATGTCCCGTGCGTGTTAAACCATCAGGGGAACACACTTTCCTCACTTATACTGTTCACCTGGTAACATGTCCCGTGTGTATTAAACAATCAGGGGAACACACTCTCCTCACTTATACTGTTCACCTGGTAACATGTCCCGTGCGTGTTAAATCATCAGGGGAACACACTCTCCTCACTTATACTGTTCACCTGGTAATAAGTCCCGTGTATATTAAACAATCAGGGGAACACACTCTCCTCACTTATACTGTTCACCTGGTAACATGTCCCGTGCGTGTTAAATCATCAGGGGAACACACTCTCTTCACATACACTGTTCACCTGGTGACATGTCCCGTGTGTATTAAACAATCAGGGGAACACACTCTCCTCACTAATACTGTTCACCTGGTGACATGTCCCGTGTGTATTAAACAATCAGGGGAACACATTCTCCTCACTTATACTGTTCACCTGGTGACATGTCCCGTGTATATTAAACCATCAGGGGAACACACTCTCCTCACTTATACTGTTCACCTGGTGACATGTCCCGTGTATATTAAACCATCAGGGGAACACACTCTCCTCACTTATACTGTTCACCAGGTGACATGTCCCGTGTGTATTAAACAATCAGGGGAACACACTCTCCGCACTTATACTGTTCACCTGGTGACATGTCCCGTGTATATTAAACCATCAGGGGAACACACTCTCCTCACTTATACTGTTCACCTGGTAACATGTCCCGTGTGTATTAAACAATCAGGGGAACACACTCTCCTCACTTATACTGTTCACCTGGTAACATGTCCCGTGCGTGTTAAACCATCAGGGGAACACACTTTCCTCACTTATACTGTTCACCTGGCAACATGTCCCGTGAATATTAAACCATCAAGGGAAAGCACTCTCCTCACTTATACTGTTCACCTGGTAACATGTCCCGTGTGCATTAAACCATCACTGGAACACTCTCTCCTCACTTATACTGTTCACCTGGTAACATGTCCCGTGCGTGTTAAACCATCAGGGGAACACACTTTCCTCACTTATACTGTTCACCTGGCAACATGTCCTGTGTGCATTAAATCATCAGGGGAACACACTCTCCTCACTTATACTGTTCACCTGGTAACATGTCCCGTGTGTATTAAACAATCAGGGGAACACACTCTCCTCACTTATACTGTTCACCTGGTAACATGTCCCGTGCGTGTTAAACCATCAGGGGAACACACTTTCCTCACTTATACTGTTCACCTGGCAACATGTCCCGTGAATATTAAACCATCAAGGGAAAGCACTCTCCTCACTTATACTGTTCACCTGGTAACATGTCCCGTGTGCATTAAACCATCACTGGAACACTCTCTCCTCACTTATACTGTTCACCTGGTAACATGTCCCGTGCGTGTTAAACCATCAGGGGAACACACTTTCCTCACTTATACTGTTCACCTGGCAACATGTCCTGTGTGCATTAAATCATCAGGGGAACACACTCTCCTCACGTATACAGTTCACTTGGTGAAATGTCCCATGCGTATTAAACCATCAGGGGAACACACTCTCCTCACTTATGCTGTTTAACTGGTAACATGTCCCGTGTGCATTAAACAATCAGGGGAACACACTCTCCTCACTTATACAGTTCACTTGGTGAAATGTCCCGTGCGTATTAAACCATCAGGGGAACACACTCTCCTCACTTATGCTGTTTACCTGGTAACATGTCCTGTGTGCATTAAACAATCAGGGGAACTCACTCTCCTCACTTATACTGTTCATCTGGTGACATGTCCCGTCAGTATTAAACCATAAGGGGAAGACACTCTCCTCACTTATACTGTTCACCTGGTAACATGTCCCGTGTGTATTAAACAAACAGGGGAAAACACTCTCCTCACTTATACTGTTCACCTGTTGACATGTCCTGTTTGTATTAAACCATCAGGGGAACTCAGTCTCCTCACTTATCCTGTTCACCTGGTAACATGTCCCGTGCGTATTAAACAATCAGGGGAACACACTCTCCTCACTTATACTGTTCACCTGGTAACATGTCCCGTGTGTATTAAACAAACAGGGGAACACACTCTCCTCACATATACTGTTCACCTGGTAACATGTCCCGTGCGTATTAAACAATCAGGGGAACACACTCTCCTCACTTATACTGTTCACCTGGTAACATGTCCCGTGTGTATTAAACAATCAGGGGAACACACTCTCCTCACTTATACTGTTCACCTGGTAACATGTCCCGTGCGTATTAAACAATCAGGGGAACACACTCTCCTCACTTATACTGTTCACCTGGTAACATGTCCCGTGCGTATTAAACAATCAGGGGAACACACTCTCCTCACTTATACTGTTCACCTGGTAACATGTCCCGTGTGTATTAAACCATCAGGGGAACACACTCTCCTCACTTATACTGTTCACCTGGTAACATGTCCCATGTATATTAAACCATCAGGGGAACACACTCTCCTCACTTATACTGTTCACCTGGTAACATGTCCCGTGTGTATTAAACAATCAGGGGAACACTCTCTCTTCACTTAAACTGTTCACCTGGTAACATGTCCCATGTATATTAAACCATCAGGGGAACAAAGTCTCCTCACTTATACTGTTCACCTGGTAACATGTCCCGTGTGTATAAAACAATCAGGGGAACACACTCTCCTCACTTATACTGTTCACCTGGTAACATGTCCCGCGTATATTAAACCATCAGGGGAACACACTCTCCTCACTTCTACTCTTCACCTGGTGACAAATCCCGTCAGTATTAAACAATCATTTGATCACACTCTCCTCACTTATACTGTTCACCTGGTAACATGTCCCGGGTATATTAAAGCATCAGGGGAACACAGTCTCCTCACTTATACTGTTCACCTGGTAACATGTCCCGTGAGTATTAAACAATCAGGGGAACACACTCTCCTCACTTGTACTGTTCACCTGCAAACATGTCCCGTGTATCTTAAACCATCAGGGGAATACAGTCTCCTCGCTTATACCGTTCACCTGGTAACATGTCCCGTGTATATTAAACCATCAGGGGAACACATTCTCCCCACTTATACTGTTCACCAGGTGACATGTCCCGTGTGTAATAAACAATCAGGGGAACACACTCTCCTCACTTATACTGTTTACCTGGTAACATGTCCCGTGCGTGTTAAAACATCAGGGGAACACACTCTCCTCACTTATACTGTTCACCTGGTAACATGTCCTGTGTGCATTAAATCATCAGGGGAACACACTCTCCTCACTTATACAGTTCACTTGGTGAAATGTCCCGTGCGTATTAAACCATCAGGGGAACACACTCTCCTCACTTATACTGTTCAGCTGGTAACATGTCCCGTGCATATTAAACCATCAGGGGAACACGCTCTCCTCACTTAGACTGTTCATCTGGTAACATGTCCAGTGAATATTAAACCATCAGGGGAACACATTCTCCTCACTTATCCTGTTCACCTGGTGACATGTCCCGTGTGTATTAAACAATCAGGGGAATTCACTCCCCTCACTTATACTGTTCACCTGCTTTCATGTCCCGTGTATATTAAACCATTAGGGGAACACACTCTCCTCACTTATACTGTTCACCTGGTAACATGTCCCGTGCGTGTTAAACCATCAGGGGAACACACTCTCCTCACTTATACTGTTCATTTGGTTACATGTCCCGTGTATATTAAACCATCAGGGGAACACACTCTCCTCACTTATACTGTTCACCAGGTGACATGTCCCGTGTGTAATAAACAATCAGGGGAACACACTCTCCTCACTTATACTGTTCACCTGGTAACATGTCCCGTGCGTGTTAAAACATCAGGGGAACACACTCTCCTCACTTGTACTGTTCACCTGGTAACATGTCCTGTGTGCATTAAATCATCAGGGGAACACACTCTCCTCACTTATACTGTTCAGCTGGTAACATGTCCCGTGCATATTAAACCATCAGGGGAACACGCTCTCCTCACTTAGACTGTTCATCTGGTAACATGTCCAGTGAATATTAAACCATCAGGGGAACACATTCTCCTCACTTATCCTGTTCACCTGGTGACATGTCCCGTGCATATTAAACAATCAGGGGAATTCACTCCCCTCACTTATACTGTTCACCTGGTATCATGTCGTGTGTATATTAAACAATCAGGGGAACACACTCTCCTCACTTATACTGTTCACCTGGTAACATGTCCCGTTCGTGTTAAACCATCAGGGGAACACACTCTCCTCACTTATACTGTTCATTTGGTTACATGTCCCGTGTATATTAAACCATCAGGGGAACACACTCTCCTCACTTATACTGTTCACCTGGTAACATGTCCCGTGCGTGTTAAACCATCAGGGGAACACACTCTCCTCACTTATACTGTTCACCTGGTAACATGTCCCGTGTGTATTAAACAATCAGGGGAACTCACTCTCCTCACTTATACTGTTCACCTGGTAACATGTCCCGTGTGTATTAAACCATCAGGGGAACACACTCTCCTCACTTATACTGTTCACCTGGTAACATGTCCCGTGTGCATTAAACCATCAGGGGAACACACTCTCCTCACTTATACAGTTCACTTGGTGAAATGTCCCGTGCGTATTAAACCATCAGGGGAACACACTCTCCTCACTTATGCTGTTTACCTGGTAACATGTCCTGTGTGCATTAAACAATCAGGGGAACACACTCTCCTCACTTATGATGTTTACCTGGTAACATGTCCTGTGTGCATTAAACAATCAGGGGAACTAACTCTCCTCACTTATAATGTTCATCTGGTGACATGTCCCGTCAGTAATAAACCATAAGGGGAAGACACTCTCCTCACTTATACTGTTCACCTGGTAACATGTCCCGTGTGTATTAAACAAACAGGGGAAAACACTCTCCTCACTTATACTGTTCACCTGTTGACATGTCCTGTTTGTATTAAACCATCAGGGGAACTCACTCTCCTCACTTATCCTGTTCACCTGGTAACATGTCCCGTGTGTATTAAACAAACAGGGGAAAACACTCTCCTCACTTATACTGTTCACCTGTTGACATGTCCTGTTTGTATTAAACCATCAGGGGAACACACTCTCCTCACTTCTACTCTTCACCTGGTGACAAATCCCGTCAGTATTAAACAATCATTTGATCACACTCTCCTCACTTATACTGTTCACCTGGTAACATGTCCCGGGTGTATTAAAGCATCAGGGGAACACAGTCTCCTCACTTATACTGTTCACCTGGTAACATGTCCCGTGAGTATTAAACAATCAGGGGAACACACTCTCCTCACTTGTACTGTTCACCTGCTAACATGTCCCGTGTATATTAAACCATCAGGGGAATACAGTCTCCTCGCTTATACCGTTCACCAGGTAACATGTCCCGTGTATATTAAACCATCAGGGGAACACACTCTCCCCACTTATACTGTTCACCAGGTGACATGTCCCGTGTGTAATAAACAATCAGGGGAACACACTCTCCTCACTTATACTGTTTACCTGGTAACATGTCCCGTGCGTGTTAAAACATCAGGGGAACACACTCTCCTCACTTATACTGTTCACCTGGTAACATGTCCTGTGTGCATTAAATCATCAGGGGAACACACTCTCCTCACTTATACAGTTCACTTGGTGAAATGTCCCGTGCGTATTAAACCATCAGGGGAACACGCTCTCCTCACTTAGACTGTTCAGCTGGTAACATGTCCCGTGCATATTAAACCATCAGGGGAACACGCTCTCCTCACTTAGACTGTTCATCTGGTAACATGTCCAGTGAATATTAAACCATCAGGGGAACACATTCTCCTCACTTATCCTGTTCACCTGGTGACATGTCCCGTGTGTATTAAACAATCAGGGGAATTCACTCCCCTCACTTATACTGTTCACCTGCTTTCATGTCCCGTGTATATTAAACCATCAGGGGAACACACTCTCCTCACTTATACTGTTCACCTGGTAACATGTCCCGTGCGTGTTAAACCATCAGGGGAACACACTCTCCTCACTTATACTGTTCATTTGGTTACATGTCCCGTGTATATTAAACCATCAGGGGAACACACTCTCCTCACTTATACTGTTCACCAGGTGACATGTCCCGTGTGTAATAAACAATCAGGGGAACACACTCTCCTCACTTATACTGTTCACCTGGTAACATGTCCCGTGCGTGTTAAAACATCAGGGGAACACACTCTCCTCACTTGCACTGTTCACCTGGTAACATGTCCTGTGTGCATTAAATCATCAGGGGAACACACTCTCCTCACTTATACAGTTCACTTGGTGAAATGTCCCGTGCGTATTAAACCATCAGGGGAACACACTCTCCTCACTTATACTGTTCAGCTGGTAACATGTCCCGTGCATATTAAACCATCAGGGGAACACGCTCTCCTCACTTAGACTGTTCATCTGGTAACATGTCCAGTGAATATTAAACCATCAGGGGAACACATTCTCCTCACTTATCCTGTTCACCTGGTGACATGTCCAGTGCATATTAAACAACCAGGGGAATTCACTCCCCTCACTTATACTGTTCACCTGGTATCATGTCGTGTGTATATTAAACCATCAGGGGAACACACTCTCCTCACTTATACTGTTCACCTGGTAACATGTCCCGTTCGTGTTAAACCATCAGGGGAACACACTCTCCTCACTTATACTGTTCATTTGGTTACATGTCCCGTGTATATTAAACCATCAGGGGAACACACTCTCCTCACTTATACTGTTCACCTGGTAACATGTCCCGTGCGTGTTAAACCATCAGGGGAACACACTCTCCTCACTTATACTGTTCACTTGGTTACATGTCCCGTGTGTATTAAACAATCAGGGGAACTCACTCTCCTCACTTATACTGTTCACCTGGTAACATGTCCCGTGTGTATTAAACCATCAGGGGAACACACTCTCCTCACTTATACTGTTCACCTGGTAACATGTCCCGTGTGCATTAAACCATCAGGGGAACACACTCTCCTCACTTATACTGTTCATCTGGTGACAAATCCCGTCAGTATTAAACAATCATTGGATCACACTCTCCTCACTTATACTGTTCACCTGGTAACATGTCACGTGTGTATAAAACAATCAGGGGAACACACTCTCCTCACTTATACTGTTCACCAGGTGACATGTCCCGTGTGTAATAAACAATCAGGGGAACACACTCTCCTCACTTATACTGTTTACCTGGTAACATGTCCCGTGTATATTAAACCATCAGGGGAACACACTCTCCTCACTTATACTGTTCACCAGGTGACATGTCCCGTGTGTAATAAACAATCAGGGGAACACACTCTCCTCACTTATACTGTTCACCTGGTAACATGTCCCGTGCGTGTTAAAACATCAGGGGAACACACTCTCCTCACTTGCACTGTTCACCTGGTAACATGTCCTGTGTGCATTAAATCATCAGGGGAACACACTCTCCTCACTTATACAGTTCACTTGGTGAAATGTCCCGTGCGTATTAAACCATCAGGGGAACACACTCTCCTCACTTATACTGTTCAGCTGGTAACATGTCCCGTGCATATTAAACCATCAGGGGAACACGCTCTCCTCACTTAGACTGTTCATCTGGTAACATGTCCAGTGAATATTAAACCATCAGGGGAACACATTCTCCTCACTTATCCTGTTCACCTGGTGACATGTCCAGTGCATATTAAACAACCAGGGGAATTCACTCCCCTCACTTATACTGTTCACCTGGTATCATGTCGTGTGTATATTAAACCATCAGGGGAACACACTCTCCTCACTTATACTGTTCACCTGGTAACATGTCCCGTTCGTGTTAAACCATCAGGGGAACACACTCTCCTCACTTATACTGTTCATTTGGTTACATGTCCCGTGTATATTAAACCATCAGGGGAACACACTCTCCTCACTTATACTGTTCACCTGGTAACATGTCCCGTGCGTGTTAAACCATCAGGGGAACACACTCTCCTCACTTATACTGTTCACTTGGTTACATGTCCCGTGTGTATTAAACAATCAGGGGAACTCACTCTCCTCACTTATACTGTTCACCTGGTAACATGTCCCGTGTGTATTAAACCATCAGGGGAACACACTCTCCTCACTTATACTGTTCACCTGGTAACATGTCCCGTGTGCATTAAACCATCAGGGGAACACACTCTCCTCACTTATACTGTTCATCTGGTGACAAATCCCGTCAGTATTAAACAATCATTGGATCACACTCTCCTCACTTATACTGTTCACCTGGTAACATGTCACGTGTGTATAAAACAATCAGGGGAACACACTCTCCTCACTTATACTGTTCACCAGGTGACATGTCCCGTGTGTAATAAACAATCAGGGGAACACACTCTCCTCACTTATACTGTTTACCTGGTAACATGTCCCGTGTATATTAAACCATCAGGGGAACACACTCTCCTCACTTATACTGTTCACCAGGTGACATGTCCCGTGTGTAATAAACAATCAGGGGAACACACTCTCCTCACTTGTACTGTTCACCTGCTAACATGTCCCGTGTATATTAAACCATCAGGGGAATACAGTCTCCTCGCTTATACCGTTCACCTGGTAACATGTCCCGTGTATATTAAACCATCAGGGGAACACACTCTCCTCACTTATACTGTTCACCAGGTGACATGTCCCGTGTGTAATAAACAATCAGGGGAACACACTCTCCTCACTTATACTGTTTACCTGGTAACATGTCCCGTGCATGTTAAAACATCAGGGGAACACACTCTCCTCACTTATACTGTTCACCTGGTAACATGTCCCGTGAGTATTAAACCATCAGGGGAACACACTCTCCTCACTTATACTGTTCAGCTGGTAACATGTCCCGTGCATATTAAACCATCAGGGGAACACGCTCTCCTCACTTAGACTGTTCATCTGGTAACATGTCCAGAGAATATTAAACCATCAGGGGAACACATTCTCCTCACTTATCCTGTTCACCTGGTGACATGTCCCGTGTGTATTAAACAATCAGGGGAATTCACTCCCCTCACTTATACTGTTCACCTGGTATCATGTCGTGTGTATATTAAACCATCAGGGGAACACACTCTCCTCACTTATACTGTTCACCTGGTAACATGTCCCATTCGTGTTAAACCATCAGGGGAACACACTCTCCTCACTTATACTGTTCATTTGGTTACATGTCCCGTGTATATTAAACCATCAGGGGAACACACTCTCCTCACTTATACTGTTCACCTGGTAACATGTCCCGTGCGTGTTAAACCATCAGGGGAACACACTCTCCTCACTTATACTGTTCACCTGGTAACATGTCCCGTGTGTATTAAACCATCAGGGGAACACACTATCCTCACTTATACTGTTCACCTGGTAACATGTCCCGTGTGCATTAAACCATCAGGGGAACACACTCTCCTCACTTATACAGTTCACTTGGTGAAATGTCCCGTGCGTATTAAACCATCAGGGGAACACACTCTCCTCACTTATGCTGTTTACCTGGTAACATGTCCTGTGTGCATTAAACAATCAGGGGAACACACTCTCCTCACTTATGCTGTTTACCTGGTAACATGTCCTGTGTGCATTAAACAATCAGGGGAACTCACTCTCCTCACTTATACTGTTCATCTGGTGACATGTCCCGTCAGTATTAAACCATAAGGGGAAGACACTCTCCTCACTTATACTGTTCACCTGGTAACATGTCCCGTGTGTATTAAACAAACAGGGGAAAACACTCTCCTCACTTATACTGTTCACCTGTTGACATGTCCTGTTTGTATTAAACCATCAGGGGAACTCACTCTCCTCACTTATCCTGTTCACCTGGTAACATGTCCCGTGCGTATTAAACAATCAGGGGAACACACTCTCCTCACTTATACTGTTCACCTGGTAACATGTCCCGTGTGTATTAAACAAACAGGGGAACACACTCTCCTCACATATACTGTTCACCTGGTAACATGTCCCGTGCGTATTAAACAATCAGGGGAACACACTCTCCTCACTTATACTGTTCACCTGGTAACATGTCCCGTGTGTATTAAACAATCAGGGGAACACACTCTCCTCACTTATACTGTTCACCTGGTAACATGTCCCGTGCGTATTAAACAATCAGGGGAACACACTCTCCTCACTTATACTGTTCACCTGGTAACATGTCCCGTGTGTATTAAACCATCAGGGGAACACACTCTCCTCACTTATACTGTTCACCTGGTAACATGTCCCATGTATATTAAACCATCAGGGGAACACACTCTCCTCACTTATACTGTTCACCTGGTAACATGTCCCGTGTGTATTAAACAATCAGGGGAACACTCTCTCTTCACTTAAACTGTTCACCTGGTAACATGTCCCATGTATATTAAACCATCAGGGGAACAAAGTCTCCTCACTTATACTGTTCACCTGGTAACATGTCCCGTGTGTATTAAACAATCAGGGGAACACACTCTCCTCACTTATACTGTTCACCTGGTAACATGTCCCATGTATATTAAACCATCAGGGGAACACACTCTCCTCAATTATACTGTTCACCTGGTAACATGTCCCGTGTGTATAAAACAATCAGGGGAACACACTCTCCTCACTTATACTGTTCACCTGGTAACATGTCCCGCGTATATTAAACCATCAGGGGAACACACTCTCCTCACTTCTACTCTTCACCTGGTGACAAATCCCGTCAGTATTAAACAATCATTGGATCACACTCTCCTCACTTATACTGTTCACCTGGTAACATGTCCCGGGTGTATTAAAGCATCAGGAGAACACAGTCTCCTCACTTATACTGTTCACCTGGTAACATGTCCCGTGAGTATTAAACAATCAGGGGAACACACTCTCCTCACTTGTACTGTTCACCTGCTAACATGTCCCGTGTATATTAAACCATCAGGGGAATATGGTCTCCTCGCTTATACCGTTCACCTGGTAACATGTCCCGTGTATATTAAACCATCAGGGGAACACACTCTCCTCACTTATACTGTTCACCAGGTGACATGTCCCGTGTGTAATAAACAATCAGGGGAACACACTCTCCTCACTTATACTGTTTACCTGGTAACATGTCCTGTGCGTGTTAAAACATCAGGGGAACACACTCTCCTCACTTATACTGTTCACCTGGTAACATGTCCCGTGTGTATTAAACCATCAGGGGAACACACTCTCCTCACTTATACTGTTCACCTGGTAACATGTCCCATGTATATTAAACCATCAGGGGAACACACTCTCCTCACTTATACTGTTCACCTGGTAACATGTCCCGTGTGTATTAAACAATCAGGGGAACACTCTCTCTTCACTTAAACTGTTCACCTGGTAACATGTCCCATGTATATTAAACCATCAGGGGAACAAAGTCTCCTCACTTATACTGTTCACCTGGTAACATGTCCCGTGTGTATTAAACAATCAGGGGAACACACTCTCCTCACTTATACTGTTCACCTGGTAACATGTCCCATGTATATTAAACCATCAGGGGAACACACTCTCCTCAATTATACTGTTCACCTGGTAACATGTCCCGTGTGTATAAAACAATCAGGGGAACACACTCTCCTCACTTATACTGTTCACCTGGTAACATGTCCCGCGTATATTAAACCATCAGGGGAACACACTCTCCTCACTTCTACTCTTCACCTGGTGACAAATCCCGTCAGTATTAAACAATCATTGGATCACACTCTCCTCACTTATACTGTTCACCTGGTAACATGTCCCGGGTGTATTAAAGCATCAGGAGAACACAGTCTCCTCACTTATACTGTTCACCTGGTAACATGTCCCGTGAGTATTAAACAATCAGGGGAACACACTCTCCTCACTTGTACTGTTCACCTGCTAACATGTCCCGTGTATATTAAACCATCAGGGGAATATGGTCTCCTCGCTTATACCGTTCACCTGGTAACATGTCCCGTGTATATTAAACCATCAGGGGAACACACTCTCCTCACTTATACTGTTCACCAGGTGACATGTCCCGTGTGTAATAAACAATCAGGGGAACACACTCTCCTCACTTATACTGTTTACCTGGTAACATGTCCTGTGCGTGTTAAAACATCAGGGGAACACACTCTCCTCACTTATACTGTTCACCTGGTAACATGTCCTGTGTGCATTAAATCATCAGGGGAACACACTCTCCTCACTTATACAGTTCACTTGGTGAAATGTCCCGTGCGTATTAAACCATCAGGGGAACACACTCTCCTCACTTATACTGTTCAGCTGGTCACATGTCCCGTGCATATTAAACCATCAGGGGAACACGCTCTCCTCACTTAGACTGTTCATCTGGTAACATGTCCAGTGAATATTAAACCATCAGGGGAACACATTCTCCTCACTTATCCTGTTCACCTGGTGACATGTCCCGTGTGTATTAAACAATCAGGGGAATTCACTCCCCTCACTTATACTGTTCACCTGCTTTCATGTCCCGTGTATATTAAACCATCAGGGGAACACACTCTCCTCACTTATACTGTTCACCTGGTAACATGTCCCGTGCGTGTTAAACCATCAGGGGAACAAACTCTCCTCACTTATACTGTTCATTTGGTTACATGTCCCGTGTATATTAAACCATCAGGGGAACACACTCTCCTCACTTATACTGTTCACCAGGTGACATGTCCCGTGTGTAATAAACAATCAGGGGAACACACTCTCCTCACTTATACTGTTCACCTGGTAATATGTCCCGTGCGTGTTAAAAATTCAGGGGAACACACTCTCCTCACTTGTACTGTTCACCTGGTAACATGTCCTGTGTGCATTAAATCATCAGGGGAACACACTCTCCTCACTTATACAGTTCACTTGGTGAAATGTCCCGTGCGTATTAAACCATCAGGGGAACACACTCTCCTCACTTATACTGTTCAGCTGGTAACATGTCCCGTGCATATTAAACCATCAGGGGAACACGCTCTCCTCACTTAGACTGTTCATCTGGTAACATGTCCAGTGAATATTAAACCATCAGGGGAACACATTCTCCTCACTTATCCTGTTCACCTGGTGACATGTCCCGTGCATATTAAACAATCAGGGGAATTCACTCCCCTCACTTATACTGTTCACCTGGTATCATGTCGTGTGTATATTAAACCATCAGGGGAACACACTCTCCTCACTTATACTGTTCACCTGGTAACATGTCCCGTTCGTGTTAAACCATCAGGGGAACACACTCTCCTCACTTATACTGTTCATTTGGTTACATGTCCCGTGTATATTAAACCATCAGGGGAACACACTCTCCTCACTTATACTGTTCACCTGGTAACATGTCCCGTGCGTGTTAAACCATCAGGGGAACACACTCTCCTCACTTATACTGTTCACTTGGTTACATGTCCCGTGTGTATTAAACAATCAGGGGAACTCACTCTCCTCACTTATACTGTTCACCTGGTAACATGTCCCGTGTGTATTAAACCATCAGGGGAACACACTCTCCTCACTTATACTGTTCGCCTGGTAACGTGTCCCGTGTATATTTAACAATCAGGGGAACACACTCTGCTCACTTATACTGTTCACCTGGTAACATGTCCCGTGTATATTGAACCATCAGGGGAACACATAATCCTCACTTATACTGTTCACCTGGTAACATGTCCCGTGTATATTAAACCATCAGGGGAACACACTCTGCTCACTTATACTGTTCACCTGGTAACATGTCCCGTGTATATTAAACCATCAGCGGAACTCACTCTCCTCTCTTATACTGTTCACCTGGTATCATGTCCTGTGTATATTAAACGAACAGGGGAACACACTCTCCTCACTTATACTGTTCACCTGGTAACATGTCCCGTGCGTGTTAAACAATCAGGGGAACACACTCCCCTCACTTATACTGTTCACCTGGTAACATGTCCCGTGCGTGTTAAACAATCAGGGGAATACACTCTCCTCACTTATACTGTTCACCTGGTGACATGTCCCGTGCGTATTAAACCATCAGGGTAACAATCTCTCCTCACTTATACTGTTCACCTGGCAACATGTCACGTGTATACTAAACGATCAGGGGAACACAATCTCCTCACTTATACTGTTCACCTGGGAACATGTCCCGTGTATATTAAACCATCAGGGGAACACACTCTCCTCACTTATACTGTTCACCTGGTAACAAGTCCCGTGTATATTAAACCATCAGGGGAACACACTCTCCTCACTTATACTGTTCACCAGGTGACATGTCCCGTGTGTAATAAACAATCAGGGGAACACACTCTCCTCACTTATACTGTTTACCTGGTAACATGTCCCGTGCATGTTAAAACATCAGGGGAACACACTCTCCTCACTTATACTGTTCACCTGGTAACATGTCCCGTGAGTATTAAACCATCAGGGGAACACACTCTCCTCACTTATACTGTTCAGCTGGTAACATGTCCCGTGCATATTAAACCATCAGGGGAACACGCTCTCCTCACTTAGACTGTTCATCTGGTAACATGTCCAGAGAATATTAAACCATCAGGGGAACACATTCTCCTCACTTATCCTGTTCACCTGGTGACATGTCCCGTGTGTATTAAACAATCAGGGGAATTCACTCCCCTCACTTATACTGTTCACCTGGTATCATGTCGTGTGTATATTAAACCATCAGGGGAACACACTCTCCTCACTTATACTGTTCACCTGGTAACATGTCCCATTCGTGTTAAACCATCAGGGGAACACACTCTCCTCACTTATACTGTTCATTTGGTTACATGTCCCGTGTATATTAAACCATCAGGGGAACACACTCTCCTCACTTATACTGTTCACCTGGTAACATGTCCCGTGCGTGTTAAACCATCAGGGGAACACACTCTCCTCACTTATACTGTTCACTTGGTTACATGTCCCGTGTGTATTAAACAATCAGGGGAACTCACTCTCCTCACTTATACTGTTCACCTGGTAACATGTCCCGTGTGTATTAAACCATCAGGGGAACACACTATCCTCACTTATACTGTTCACCTGGTAACATGTCCCGTGTGCATTAAACCATCAGGGGAACACACTCTCCTCACTTATACAGTTCACTTGGTGAAATGTCCCGTGCGTATTAAACCATCAGGGGAACACACTCTCCTCACTTATGCTGTTTACCTGGTAACATGTCCTGTGTGCATTAAACAATCAGGGGAACACACTCTCCTCACTTATGCTGTTTACCTGGTAACATGTCCTGTGTGCATTAAACAATCAGGGGAACTCACTCTCCTCACTTATACTGTTCATCTGGTGACATGTCCCGTCAGTATTAAACCATAAGGGGAAGACACTCTCCTCACTTATACTGTTCACCTGGTAACATGTCCCGTGTGTATTAAACAAACAGGGGAAAACACTCTCCTCACTTATACTGTTCACCTGTTGACATGTCCTGTTTGTATTAAACCATCAGGGGAACTCACTCTCCTCACTTATCCTGTTCACCTGGTAACATGTCCCGTGCGTATTAAACAATCAGGGGAACACACTCTCCTCACTTATACTGTTCACCTGGTAACATGTCCCGTGTGTATTAAACAAACAGGGTAACACACTCTCCTCACATATACTGTTCACCTGGTAACATGTCCCGTGCGTATTAAACAATCAGGGGAACACACTCTCCTCACTTATACTGTTCACCTGGTAACATGTCCCGTGTGTATTAAACAATCAGGGGAACACACTCTCCTCACTTATACTGTTCACCTGGTAACATGTCCCGTGCGTATTAAACAATCAGGGGAACACACTCTCCTCACTTATACTGTTCACCTGGTAACATGTCCCGTGTGTATTAAACCATCAGGGGAACACACTCTCCTCACTTATACTGTTCACCTGGTAACATGTCCCATGTATATTAAACCATCAGGGGAACACACTCTCCTCACTTATACTGTTCACCTGGTGACATGTCCCGTGTGTATTAAACAATCAGGGGAACACTCTCTCTTCACTTAAACTGTTCACCTGGTAACATGTCCCATGTATATTAAACCATCAGGGGAACAAAGTCTCCTCACTTATACTGTTCACCTGGTAACATGTCCCGTGTGTATTAAACAATCAGGGGAACACACTCTCCTCACTTATACTGTTCACCTGGTAACATGTCCCATGTATATTAAACCATCAGGGGAACACACTCTCCTCAATTATACTGTTCACCTGGTAACATGTCCCGTGTGTATAAAACAATCAGGGGAACACACTCTCCTCACTTATACTGTTCACCTGGTAACATGTCCCGCGTATATTAAACCATCAGGGGAACACACTCTCCTCACTTCTACTCTTCACCTGGTGACAAATCCCGTCAGTATTAAACAATCATTGGATCACACTCTCCTCACTTATACTGTTCACCTGGTAACATGTCCCGGGTGTATTAAAGCATCAGGAGAACACAGTCTCCTCACTTATACTGTTCACCTGGTAACATGTCCCGTGAGTATTAAACAATCAGGGGAACACACTCTCCTCACTTGTACTGTTCACCTGCTAACATGTCCCGTGTATATTAAACCATCAGGGGAATATGGTCTCCTCGCTTATACCGTTCACCTGGTAACATGTCCCGTGTATATTAAACCATCAGGGGAACACACTCTCCTCACTTATACTGTTCACCAGGTGACATGTCCCGTGTGTAATAAACAATCAGGGGAACACACTCTCCTCACTTATACTGTTTACCTGGTAACATGTCCTGTGCGTGTTAAAACATCAGGGGAACACACTCTCCTCACTTATACTGTTCACCTGGTAACATGTCCTGTGTGCATTAAATCATCAGGGGAACACACTCTCCTCACTTATACAGTTCACTTGGTGAAATGTCCCGTGCGTATTAAACCATCAGGGGAACACACTCTCCTCACTTATACTGTTCAGCTGGTCACATGTCCCGTGCATATTAAACCATCAGGGGAACACGCTCTCCTCACTTAGACTGTTCATCTGGTAACATGTCCAGTGAATATTAAACCATCAGGGGAACACATTCTCCTCACTTATCCTGTTCACCTGGTGACATGTCCCGTGTGTATTAAACAATCAGGGGAATTCACTCCCCTCACTTATACTGTTCACCTGCTTTCATGTCCCGTGTATATTAAACCATCAGGGGAACACACTCTCCTCACTTATACTGTTCACCTGGTAACATGTCCCGTGCGTGTTAAACCATCAGGGGAACAAACTCTCCTCACTTATACTGTTCATTTGGTTACATGTCCCGTGTATATTAAACCATCAGGGGAACACACTCTCCTCACTTATACTGTTCACCAGGTGACATGTCCCGTGTGTAATAAACAATCAGGGGAACACACTCTCCTCACTTATACTGTTCACCTGGTAATATGTCCCGTGCGTGTTAAAAATTCAGGGGAACACACTCTCCTCACTTGTACTGTTCACCTGGTAACATGTCCTGTGTGCATTAAATCATCAGGGGAACACACTCTCCTCACTTATACAGTTCACTTGGTGAAATGTCCCGTGCGTATTAAACCATCAGGGGAACACACTCTCCTCACTTATACTGTTCAGCTGGTAACATGTCCCGTGCATATTAAACCATCAGGGGAACACGCTCTCCTCACTTAGACTGTTCATCTGGTAACATGTCCAGTGAATATTAAACCATCAGGGGAACACATTCTCCTCACTTATCCTGTTCACCTGGTGACATGTCCCGTGCATATTAAACAATCAGGGGAATTCACTCCCCTCACTTATACTGTTCACCTGGTATCATGTCGTGTGTATATTAAACCATCAGGGGAACACACTCTCCTCACTTATACTGTTCACCTGGTAACATGTCCCGTTCGTGTTAAACCATCAGGGGAACACACTCTCCTCACTTATACTGTTCATTTGGTTACATGTCCCGTGTATATTAAACCATCAGGGGAACACACTCTCCTCACTTATACTGTTCACCTGGTAACATGTCCCGTGCGTGTTAAACCATCAGGGGAACACACTCTCCTCACTTATACTGTTCACTTGGTTACATGTCCCGTGTGTATTAAACAATCAGGGGAACTCACTCTCCTCACTTATACTGTTCACCTGGTAACATGTCCCGTGTGTATTAAAACATCAGGGGAACACACTCTCCTCACTTATACTGTTCGCCTGGTAACGTGTCCCGTGTATATTTAACAATCAGGGGAACACACTCTGCTCACTTATACTGTTCAACTGGTAACATGTCCCGTGTATATTGAACCATCAGGGGAACACATAATCCTCACTTATACTGTTCACCTGCTAACATGTCCCGTGTATATTAAACCATCAGGGGAACACACTCTGCTCACTTATACTGTTCACCTGGTAACTTGTCCCGTGTATATTAAACCATCAGCGGAACTCACTCTCCTCTCTTATACTGTTCACCTGGTATCATGTCCTGTGTATATTAAACGAACAGGGGAACACACTCTCCTCACTTATACTGTTCACCTGGTAACATGTCCCGTGCGTGTTAAACAATCAGGGGAACACACTCCCCTCACTTATACTGTTCACCTGGTAACATGTCCCGTGCGTGTTAAACAATCATTGGGAATACACTCTCCTCACTTATACTGTTCACCTGGTGACATGTCCCGTGCGTATTAAACCATCAGGGTAACAATCTCTCCTCACTTATACTGTTCACCTGGCAACATGTCACATGTATACTAAACGATCAGGGGAACACAATCTCCTCACTTATACTGTTCACCTGGGAACATGTCCCGTGTATATTAAACCATCAGGGGAACACACTCTCCTCACTTATACTGTTCACCTGGTAACAAGTCCCGTGTATATTAAACCATCAGGGGAACACACTCTCCTCACTTATACTGTTCACCTGGTAACATGTCCCGTGTGTATTAAACCATCAGGGGAAAACATAATCCTCACTTATACTGTTCACCTGGGAACATGTCCCATGTATATTAAACCATCAGGGGAAAACATAATCCTCACTTATACTGTTCACCTGCTAACATGTCCCGTGTATATTAAACCATCAGGGGAAGACCCTCTCCTCACTTATACTGTTCACCTGGTAACATGTCCCATGTATATTAAACCATCAGGGGAACACACTCTCCTCACTTATACTGTTCAACTGGGAACATGTCCTGTGTATATTAAACCATCAGGGGAAGACCCTCTCCTCACTTATACTGTTCACCTGGTAACATGTCCCGTGTATATTAAACCATCAGGGGAAAACATAATCCTCACTTATACAGTTCACCTGGTAACATGTCCCGTGCGTGTTAATCAATCAGGGGAACACACTCTCCTCACTTATACTGTTCACCTGGAAACATGTCCCGTGTATATTAAACCATCAGGGGAAAGCACTCTCCTCACTTATACTGTTCACCTGGGAACATGTCCCGTGTATATTAAACCATCAGGGGAACACACTCTCCTCACTTATACTGTTCACCTGGTAACAATTCCCATGTATATTAAACCATCAGGGGAAAGCCCTCTCCTCAATTATACTGTTCAACTGGTGACATGTCACGTGTGTATTAAACCATCAGGGGAACACACTCTCCTCACTTATACTGTTCACCTGGTGACATGTCCCGGGTGTATTAAACAATCAGGGGAACTCACTCTCTTCACTTTTACTGTTCACCTGTTGACATGTCGTGTGTTTTAAACCATCAGGCGAACACACTCTCCTCACTTTTACTGTTCACCTGGTAACATGTCCCGTGCGTATTAAACAATCAGGGGAACTCACTCTCTTCACTTTTACTGTTCACCTGTTGACATGTCGTGTGTTTTAAACCATCAGGGGAACACACTCTCCTCACTTATAGTGTTCACCTGGTAACATGTCCCGTGTGTATTAAACAATCAGGGGAACACACTCTCCTCACTTATACTGTTCACCTGTTGACATGTCCTGTGTATATTAAACAATCAGGGGAACACATTCTCCTCACTTATACTGTTCACCTGGTGACATGTCCCGTGTGTATTAAACAATCAGGGGAACACATTCTCCTCACTTATACTGTTCACCTGGTAACATGTCCTGTGTGTATTAAACCATCAGGGGAACACAATCTCCTCACTTATACTGTTCATCTGGTAAAATCTCCCGTGTATATTAAACAATCAGGGAAACACACTCTCTTCACTTATACTGTACACCTGGTAACATATCCCGTGTATATTAAACCATCAGGGGAACACAATCTCCTCACTTATACTGTTCACCTGGTAACATGTCCCGTGTATATTAAACCATCAGGGGAACACAATCTCCTCACTTATACTGTTCATCTGGTAAAATGTCCCGTGTATATTAAACCATCAGGGAAACACACTCTCTTCACTTATACTGTTCATCTGGTAAAATGTCCCGTGTATATCAAACCATCAGGGAAACACACTCTCTTCACTTATACTGTTCATCTGGTAAAATGTCCCGTGTATATTAAACCAACAGGGAAACACACTCTCTTCACTTATACTGTTCATCTGGTAAAATGTCCCGTGTATATTAAACCATCAGGGGAACACACTCTCCTCACTTATATTGTTCACCTGGTAACATATCCCGTGTATATTAAACCATCAGGGGAACACAATCTCCTCACTTATACTGTTCATCTGGTAAAATGTCCCGTGTATATTAAACCATCAGGGGAACACAATCTCCTCACTTAAACTGTTCATCTGGTAAAATGTCCCGTGTGTATTAAACAATCAGGGGAACACACTCTCCTCACTTATACTGTTCATCTGGTGACATGTCCCGTGTGTATTAAACAATCAGGGGAACAGACTCTCCTCACTTATACTGTTCACCTGGTAACATATCCCGTGTATATTAAACCATCAGGGGAACACACTCTCCTCACTTATACAGTTCACCTGGTAACATATCCCGTGTATATTAAACCATCAGGGGAACACACTCTCCTCACTTATACTGTTCACCTGGTAACATATCCCGTGTATATCAAACCATCAGGGGAACACAATCTCCTCACTTATAATGTTCATCTGGTAAAATGTCCCGTGTATATTAAACCATCAGGGGAACACAATCTCCTCACTTATACTGTTCACCTGGTAACATGTCCTGTGTATATTAAACCATCAGGGCAACACAATCTCCTCACTTATACTATTCATCTGGTAACAAGTCCCGTGTGTATTAAACCATCAGGGGAACACACTCTCCTCACTTATACTGTTGACCTGGTAACATGTCCCGTGTGTATTAAACAATCAGGCAACACACTCTCCTCACTTATACTGTTCACCTAGAAACATGTCCCGTGTGTATTAAACAATCTGGGGAACACTCTCTCCTCACTTATACTGTTCACCTGGTAACATGTCCCGTGTGTATTAAACAATCAGGCAACACACTCTCCTCACTTATACTGTTCACCTAGAAACATGTCCCGTGTGTATTAAACCATCAGGGGAACACTCTCTCCTCACTTATACTGTTCACCTGGTAACATGTCCCGTGTGTATTAAACAATCAGGGGAACACACTCTCTTCACTTATACTGTTCACGTGGTAACATGTCCCGTGTATATTAAACCATCAGGGGAGCACTATCTCCTCACTTATACTGTTCATCTGGTAACATGTCCCGTGTGTACTAAACCATCAGGGGAACACACTCTCCTCACTTATACTGTTCACCTGGTAACATGTCCATTGTATATTAAACCATCAGGGGAACACACTCTCCTCACTTATACTGTTCACCTGGTGACATGTCCCGTGTTTATTAAACAATAAGGGGAACACACTCTCCTCACTTATAGAGTTCACCTGGTAACATGTCCCGTGTGTATTAAACAATCAGGGGAACACACTCTCCTCACTTATTCTGTTCAACTGGTGACATGTCCCGTGTGCATTAAAAAATCAGGGGAACACACTCTCTTCACTTACACTGTTCACCTGGTAACATGTCCCGTGTGTATTAAACAATCAGGGGAACACTCTCTCCTCACTTATACTGTTCACCTGGTAACATGTCCCGTGAGTATTAAACCATCAGGGGAACACTCTCTCCTCACTTATACTGTTCACCTGGTAACATGTCCCGTGTGTATTAAACAATCAGGCAACACACTCTCCTCACTTAAATTGTTCACCTGGTAACATGTCCCGTTTGTATAAAAAAATCAGGGGAACACACTCTCCTCACTTATTCTGTTCACCTGGTACATGTCCCGTGTGTATTAAACCATCAGGTGAACACAATCTCCTCACTTATACTGTTCATCTGGTAAAATGTCCTGTGTATATTAAACCATCAGGGGAACACACTCTCCTCACTTATACTGTTCACCTGGTAACATGTCCAGGGTATATTAAAAAATCAGGGGAACTCACTCTCCTCACTTATGCTGTTCACGTGGTATCATGTCCCGTGCGTGTTAATCAATCAGGGGAACACACTCTCCTCACTTTTCCTGTTCATCTGGTAAAATGTCCCGTGTATATTAAACCATCAGGGGAACACAATCTCCTCACTTATACTGTTCACCTGGTAACATTTCCTGTGTATATTAAACCATCAGGGCAACACACTCTCCTCCCTTAACCTGTTCATCTGGTAACAAGTCCCGTGTGTATTAAACCATCAGGGGAACACACTCTCCTCACTTATACTGTTCACCTGGTAACATGTCCCGTGTGTATTAAACCATCAGGGGAACACTCTCTCCTCACTTATACTGTTCACCTGGTAACATGTCCCGTGTGTATTAAACAATCAGGGGAACACACTCTCTTCACTTATACTGTTCAGCTGGTAACATGTCCCGTGTGTATTAAACAATCAGGCAACACACTCTCCTCACTTATACTGTTCACCTGGAAACATGTCCCGTGTGTATTAAACCATCAGGGGAACACTCTCTCCTCACTTATACTGTTCACCTGGTAACATGTCCCGTGTGTATTAAACAATCAGGTGAACACACTCTCTTCACTTATACTGTTCACCTGGTAACATGTCCCGTGTATATTAAACCATCAGGGGAGCACAATCTCCTCACTTATACAGTTCATCTGGTAACATGTCCCGTGTGTATTAAACCATCAGGGGAACACACTCTCCTCACTTATACTGTTCACCTGGTAACATGTCCTGTGTGCATTAAACAATCAGAGGAACCCAATCTCCTCACTTATTCTGTTCAACTGGTGACATGTCCCGTGTGCATTAAACAGTCAGGGGAACACACTCTCCTCACTTATTCTGTTCACCTGGTGACATGTCCCGTGTGCATTAAAAAATCAGGGGAACACAGTCTCCTCACTTATTCTGTTCACCTATTAACATGTCCCGTGTGTATTGAACAATCAGGGGAACACACTCTCTTCACTTATACTGTTCACCTGGTGACATGTCCCGTGAATATTAAACCATCAGGGGAACACACTCTCCTCACTTATACTGTTCACCTGGTGACATGTCCCGTGTGTATAAAACAATCTGGGGAACACACTCTCCTCACTTATAAAGTTCACCTGGTGACATGTCCCGTGAATATTAAACCATCAGGGGAACACACTCTCCTCACTTATACTGGTCACCTGGTAACATGTCCCGTTTGTATAAAAAAATCAGGGGAACACACTCTCCTCACTTATTCTGTTCACCTGGTAACATATCCCGTGTGTATAAAACAATCAGGGGAACACACTCTTCTCACTCATACTGTTCACCTGGTAACATGTCCCGTGTGTATTAAACAATCAGGGGAACACACATTCCTCACTTATAAAGTTCACCTGGTAACATGTCCCGTGTATATTAAACCACCAGGTTAACACACTCTCCTCACTTATACTGTTCACCTTGTAACATGTCCCGTGTGTATTAAACAATCAGGGGAACGCACTCTCTTCACTTATACTGTTCACCTGGTAACATGTCCCGTGTGTATTAAACAATCAGGGGAACACACTCTCTTCACTTATACTGTTCACCTGGTAACATGTCCCGTGTATATTAAACAATCAGGGGAACACAATCTCCTCACTTATACTGTTCATCTGGTAACATGTCCCGTGTATATTAAACCATCAGGGGAACACACTCTCCTCACTTATACTGTTCACCTGGAAATATGTCCTGTGTATATTAAACCATCAGGGGAACACACTCTCCTCACTTATACTGTTCACCTGGTGACATGTCCCGTGTTTATTAAACAATAAGGGGAACACACTATCCTCACTTATAGAGTTCACCTGGTAACATGTCCCGTGTGTATTAAACAATCAGGGGAACACACTCTCCTCACTTATACTGTTCACCTGGTAACATGTCCCGTGTGTATTAAACAATCAGGGGAACACTCTCTCCTCTCTTATACTGTTCACCTGGTAACATGTCCCGTGTGTATTAAACAATCAGGGGAACACACTCTCCTCACTTATACTGTTCACCTGGTAACATGTCCCGTGTGTATTAAACAATCAGGGGAACACACTCTCCTCACTTATACTGTTCACCTGCTAACTTGTCCCGTGTGTATTAAACAATCAGGGGAACACACTCTTCTCACTTATACTGTTCAACTGGTGACATGTCCCGTGTGCATTAAACAGTTAGGGGAACATACTCTCCTCACTTATACTGTTCACCTGGTGACGTGTCCCGTGTGCATTAAACAATCAGGGGAAAACACTCTCCTCACTTATACTGTTCACCTGGTAACATGTCCCGTGTATATTAAACCATCAGGGGAAAACAATCTCCTCACTTATACTGTTCACCTGGTGACATGTCCCGTGCGTATTAAACAATCAGGGGAACACACTCTCCTCACTTATACTGTTCACCTGGTAACATGTCCCGTGTATATTAAACCATCAGGGGAAAACAATCTCCTCACTTATACTGTTCACCTGGTGACATGTCCCGTGTGCATTAAACAATCAGGGGAAAACACTCTCCTCACTTATACTGTTCACCTGGTAACATGTCCCGTGTATATTAAACCATCAGGGGAAAACAATCTCCTCACTTATACTGTTCATCTGGTAACATGTCCCGTGCGTATTAAACAATCAGGGGAACACACTCTCCTCACTTATACTGTTCATCTGGTAACATGTCCCGTTTGTATTAAACAATCAGGGGAACACACTCTCCTCACTTATACTGTTCATCTGGTAACATGTCCCGTTTGTATTAAACAATCAGGGGAACACATTCTACTCACTGATACTGTTCACCTGGTAACATGTCCCGTGTGCATTAAACCATCAGGGGAACACACTCTCCTCACTTATACTGTTCACCTGGGAACATGTCCCGTGCGTATTAAACAATCAGCGGAACACACTCTCCTGACTTATACTGTTCACCTGGTGACGTGTCCCGTGTGCATTAAACAATCAGGGGAAAACACTCTCCTCACTATTCTGTTCACCTGGTAACATGACCCGTGTGTATTAAACAATCAGGGGAATACACTCTCCTCACTTATACTGTTCACCTGGTAACATGTCCCGTGTGTATTAAACAATCAGGGGAACACACTCTCCTCACTTATACTGTTCACCTGGTAACATGTCCCGTGTGTATTAAACAATCAGGGGAACACACTCTCCTCACTTATACTGTTCACCTGCTAACTTGTCCCGTGTGTATTAAACAATCAGGGGAATACACTCTCCTCACTTATACTGTTCACCTGGTAACATGTCCCATGTATATTAAACCATCAGTGGAGCACACTCTCTTCACTTATACTGTTCACCTGTTAACATGTCCCATGTATATGAAACCATCAGAGGAACACACTCTCCTCACTTCTGCTGTTCACCTGCTAACTTGTCCCGTGTGTATTAAACAATCAGGGGAACACACTCTTCTCACTTATACTGTTCAACTGGTGACATGTCCCGTGTGCATTAAACAGTTAGGGGAACATACTCTCCTCACTTATTCTGTTCACCTGGTGACATGTCCCGTGTGCATTAAACAATCAGGGGAACACGCTCACTTCACTTATACTGTTCACCTGGTGACATGTCCCGTGTGCATTAAACAATCAGGGGAACACACTCTCCTCACTTATACTGTTCACCTGGTGACATGTCCCGTGCGTATTAAACAATCAGGGGAACACACTCTCCTCACTTATACTGTTCACCTGGTGACATGTCCCGTGCGTATTAAACAATCAGGAGAACACACTCTCCTCACTTATACTGTTCACCTGGTGACATGTCCCGTATGTATAAAACAATCTGGGGAACACACTCTCCTCACTTATAAAGTTCACCAGGTGACATGTCCCGTGTGTATTAAACAATCAGGGGAACACACACTCCTCACTTATACAGTTCACCTGGTAACATGTCCCGTTTGTATAAAAAAATCAGGGGAACACACTCTCCTCACTTATTCAGTTCACCTGGTAACATGTCCCGTGTGTATTAAACCATCATGGGAACTCACTCCAGTCACTTATAGATTTCACCTGGTAACATGTCCCGTGTGCATTAAACAATCAGGGGAACACACTCTCCTCACTTATACTGTTCACCTGGTTACATGTCCCGTGTGTATAAAACAATCAGGGGAACACACTCTCCTCACTATTCTGTTCACCTGGTAACATGTCCCGTGTGTATTAAACAATCAGGGGAACACACTCTCCTCACTGATACTGTTCACCTGGTAACATGTCCCGTGTGCATTAAACCATCAGGGGAACACACTCTCCTCACTTATACTGTTCACCTGGGAACATGTCCCGTGCGTATTAAACAATCAGCGGAACACACTCTCCTGACTTATACTGTTCACCTGGTGACGTGTCCCGTGTGCATTAAACAATCAGGGGAAAACACTCTCCTCACTATTCTGTTCACCTGGTAACATGACCCGTGTGTATTAAACAATCAGGGGAATACACTCTCCTCACTTCTGCTGTTCACCTGGTAACATGTCCCGTGTGCATTAAAAAATCAGGGGAACACACTCTCTTCACTTTTACTTTTCACCTAGTGACATGTCCTGTGAATATTAAACCATCAGGGGAACACACTCTCCTCACTTATACTCTTCACCAGGTAACATGTCCGGTGTATATTAAACCATCAGGGGAACACACTCTCCTCACTTATACTCTTCACCAGGTAACATGTCCTGTGAATATTAAACCATCAGGGGAACACACTCTCCTCACTTATACTGTTCACCTGGTGACATGTCCCGTGTATTTTAAACCATCAGGGGAACACACTCTGCTCACTTATACTGTTCACCTGGTGACATGTCCCGCGTATATTAAACCATCATGGGAACACACTCTCCTCACTTACACTGTTCACCTGGTGACATGTCCCATGTATATTAAACCATCAGTGGAACACCCTCTCCTCACTTATACTGTTCACCTGGTAACATGTCCCGTGCAAGTTAAACCATCATGGGAACTCACTCTCCTCACTTATAGATTTCACCTGGTAACATGTCCCGTGTGCATTAAACAATCAGGGGAACACACTCTCCTCACTTATTCTGTTCTCCTGGTGACATGTCCCGTGTGTATTATACAATCAGGGGAACACACTCTCCTCACTTATACTGTTCATCTGGTAACATGTCCCGTGCGTATTAAACAATCAGGGGAAAACACTCTCCTCACTTATATCGTTGACCTGGTAACATGTCCCGTGTATATTAAACAATCAGGGGAACACACTCTCCTCACTTATACTGTTCACCTGGTAACATGTCCCTTGTGTATTAAACAATCAGGGGAACACACTCTCCTCACTTATACTGTTCACCTGGTAACATGTCCCGTGTGTATTAAACAATCAGGGGAACACACTCTCCTCACTTATACTGTTCATCTGGTAACATGTCCCGTGTGTATTAAACCATCAGGGGAACACACTCTCCTCACTTATACTGTTCACCTGGTAACATGTCCATTGTATATTAAACCATCAGGGGAACACACTCTCCTCACTTATACTGTTCACCTGGTGACATGTCCCGTGTATATTAAACCATCAGGGGAACACACTCTCCTCACTTATACTGTTCACCTGGAAATATGTCCTGTGTATATTAAACCATCAGGGGAACACACTCTCCTCACTTATACTGTTCACCTGGAAATATGTCCTGTGTATATTAAACCATCAGGGGAACACACTCTCCTCACTTATACTGTTCACCTGGTGACATGTCCCGTGTGTATTAAACAATCAGGGGAACACACTCTTCTCACTTATACTGTTCAACTGGTGACATGTCCCGTGTGCATTAAACAGTTAGGGGAACATACTCTCCTCACTTATTCTGTTCACCTGGTGACATGTCCCGTGTGCATTAAACAATCAGGGGAACACGCTCACTTCACTTATACTGTTCACCTGGTGACATGTCCCGTGTGCATTAAACAATCAGGGGAACACACTATCCTCACTTATACTGTTCACCTGGTGACATGTCCCGTGTGTATAAAACAATCTGGGGAACACACTCTCCTCACTTATAGAGTTCACCTGGTGACGTGACCCGTGTGCATTAAACAATCAGGGGAACACACTCTCCTCACTTATACTGTTCACCTGGTGACATGTCCCGTGTGCATTAAACAATCAGGGGAACACACTCTCCTCACTTATACTGTTCACCTGGTGACATGTCCCGTGCGTATTAAACAATCAGGGGAACACACTCTCCTCACTTATACTGTTCACCTGGTGACATGTCCCGTGAGTATTAAACAATCAGGGGATCACACTATCCTCACTTATACTGTTCACCTGGTGACATGTCCCGTGTGTATTAAACAATCAGGGGAACACACTCTCCTCACTTATACTGTTCACCTGGTGACATGTCCCGTGTGTATAAAACAATCTGGGGAACACACTCTCCTCACTTATAAAGTTCACCTGGTGACATGTCCCGTGTGTATTAAACAATCAGGGGATCACACACTCCTCACTTATACAGTTCACCTGGTAACATGTCCCGTTTGTATAAAAAAATCAAAGGAACACACTATCCTCACTTATTCAGTTCACCTGGTAACATGTCCCGTGTGTATTAAACCATCATGGGAACTCACTCCCCTCACTTATAGATTTCAGCTGGTAACATGTCCCATGTGCATTAAACAATCAGGGGAACACACTCTCCTCACTTATACTGTTCACCTGGTGACATGTCCCGTGTGTATAAAACAATCAGGGGAACACACTCTCCTCACTATTCTGTTCACCTGGTAACATGTCCCGTGTGTATTAAACAATCAGGGGAACACACTCTCCTCACTGATACTGTTCACCTGGTAACATGTCCCGTGTGCATTAAACCATCAGGGGAACACACTCTCCTCACTTATACTGTTCACCTGGGAACATGTCCCGTGCGTATTAAACAATCAGCGGAACACACTCTCCTGACTTATACTGTTCACCTGGTGACGTGTCCCGTGTGTATAAAACAATCAGGGGAACACACTCTCCTCACTATTCTGTTCACCTGGTAACATGTCCCGTGTGTATTAAACAATCAGGGGAACACACTCTCCTCACTTATACTGTTCACCTGGTGACATGTCCCGTGTGTATAAAACAATCAGGGGAACACACTCTCCTCACTATTCTGTTCACCTGGTAACATGTCCCGTGTGTATTAAACAATCAGGGGAACACACTCTCCTCACTGATACTGTTCACCTGGTAACATGTCCCGTGTGCATTAAACAATCAGGGGAAAACACTCTCCTCACTATTCTGTTCACCTGGTAACATGACCCGTGTGTATTAAACAATCAGGGGAATACACTCTCCTCACTTATACTGTTCACCTGGTAACATGTCCCATGTATATTAAACCATCAGTGGAGCACACTCTCTTCACTTATACTGTTCACCTGTTAACATGTCCCATGTATATGAAACCATCAGGGGTACACACTCTCCTCACTTCTGCTGTTCACCTGGTAACATGTCCCGTGTGCATTAAAAAATCAGGGGAACACACTCTCTTCACTTTTACTTTTCACCTAGTGACATGTCCTGTGTATATTAAACCATCAGGGGAACACACTCTCCTCCCTTATACTCTTCACCAGGTAACATGTCCTGTGAATATTAAACCATCAGGGGAACACACTCTCCTCCCTTATACTCTTCACCAGGTAACATGTCCTGTGAATATTAAACCATCAGGGGAACACACTCTCCTCACTTACACTGATCACCTGGTGACGTGTCCCTTGTATATTAAACAATCAGGGGAACACAATCTCCTCACTTATACTGTTCACCTGGTAACATGTCCCGTGTGTATTAAACAATCAGGGGAACACATTCTCTTCACTTATACTCTTCACCTGGTAACATGTCCTGTGTATATTAAACCATCAGGGGAACACACTCTCCTCACTTCTACTGTTCACCTGGTAACATGTCTCGTGTGCATGAAAAAATCAGGGGAACACACTCTCCTCCCTTATACTGTTCATCTGGTAACATGTCCCGTGCGTATTAAACAATCAGGGGAACACACTCTCCTCTCTTATACTGTTCTTCTGGTAACATGTCCCATGTGTATTAAACAATCAGGTAACACACTCTCCTCACTTATACTGTTCTTCTGGTAACATGTCCCGTGTGCATTAAACAATCAGGGGAACACACTCTCCTCACTTATACTGTTCACCTGGTGACGTGTCCCGTGTATATTAAACAATCAGGGGAAACCACTCTCCTCTCTAATACTGTTCATCTGGTAACATGTCCCGTGCGTATTAAACTATCAGGGGAACACACTCTCCTCACTTATACTTGTCACCTGGTAACATGTCCCGTGTGCATTAAACAATCAGGGGAACACACTCTCCTCACTTATACTGTTCATCTGTTAACATGTCCCGTGCGTATTAAACAATCAGGGGAACACACTCTCCTCACTTATACTGTTCATCTGGTAACATGTCCCGTGCGGATTAAACTATCAGGGGAACACACTCTCCACAATTATACTGTTCACCTGGTGACGTGTCCCGTTTGCATTAAACAATCAGGGGAACACACTCTCCTCACTTATACTGTTCACCTGGTGACGTGTCGCGTGTGTATTAAACCATCAGGGGAACACACTTTCCTCAAATATACTTTTCACCTGGTAACATGTCCCTTGTGCATTAAACAATCAGGGGCAAACACTCTCCTCACTATACTGTTCACCTGGTAACATGTCCTGTGTATATTAAACCATCAGGGGAACACACTCTCCTCACTTATACTGGTCACCTGGTAACATGTCCCGTGCGTATTAAACAATCGGGGGAATACACTCTCCTCACTTACACTGTTCACCTGGTAACATGTCCCGTGTATATTAAATAATCAGGGGAACACACTCTCCTCACTTATACAGTTCATCTGGTAACATGTCCCGTGCGTATTAAACCATCGGGGGAACACACTCTCCTCACTTATACTGTTCACCTGGTGACATGTCCTGTGTATATTAAATAATCAGGGGAACACACTCTCCTCACTTATACTGTTCACCTGGTGACATGTCCCGTGTGCATTAAACAATCAGGGGAAAACACTCTCCTCACTTCTACTGTTCACCTGGTAACATGTCCCGTGCGTATTAAACAATCAGGGGAACACACTCTCCTCACTTATACTGTTCACCTGGTGACGTGTCCCGTGTGCATTAAACAATCAGGGGAAAACACTCTCCTCACTTATACTGTTCACCTGGTAACATGTCCCGTGTATATTAAACCATCAGGGGAAAACAATCTCCTCACTTATACTGTTCACCTGGTGACATGTCCCGTGCGTATTAAACAATCAGGGGAACACACTCTCCTCACTTATACTGTTCACCTGGTAACATGTCCCGTGTATATTAAACCATCAGGGGAAAACAATCTCCTCACTTATACTGTTCACCTGGTGACATGTCCCGTGTGCATTAAACAATCAGGGGAAAACACTCTCCTCACTTATACTGTTCACCTGGTAACATGTCCCGTGTATATTAAACCATCAGGGGAAAACAATCTCCTCACTTATACTGTTCATCTGGTAACATGTCCCGTGCGTATTAAACAATCAGGGGAACACACTCTCCTCACTTATACTGTTCATCTGGTAACATGTCCCGTGCGTATTAAACTATCAGGGGAACACACTCTCCTCACTTATACTGTTCATCTGGTAACATGTCCCGTTTGTATTAAACAATCAGGGGAAGACACACTCCTCACTTATACTGTTCACCTGGTGACGTGTCCCGTGTGCATTAAACAATCAGGGGAAATCAATCTCCTCACTTATACTGTTCACCTGGTGACATGTCCCGTGCGTATTAAACAATCAGGGGAACACACTCTCCTCTCTTATACTGTTCTTCTGGTAACATGTCCCGTGTGCATTAAACAATCAGGGGAACACACTCTCCTCACTTATACTGTTCATCTGGTAACATGTCCCGTGCGTATTAAACTATCAGGGGAACACACTCTCCTCACTTATACTGTTCACCTGGTGACGTGTCCCGTGTATATTAAACAATCAGGGGAACACACTCTCCTCACTTATACTTGTCACCTGGTAACATATCCCGTGTGCATAAAACCATCAGGGGAACACTCTCCTCACTTATACTGTTCACCTGGTAACATGTCCCGTGCGTATTAAACAATCAGGGGAACACACTCTCCTCTCTTATACTGTTCATCTGGTAACATGTCCCGTGCGTATTAAACCATTAGGGGAACACACTCTCCTCACTTATACTGTTCACCTGGTGACGTGTCCCGTGTATATTAAACAATCAGGGGAACACACTCTCCTCACTTATACTTGTCACCTGGTAACATATCCCGTGTGCATAAAACCATCAGGGGAACACTCTCCTCACTTATACTGTTCACCTGGTGACGTGTCCCGTGCGTATTAAACAATCAGGGGAACTCACTCTCCTCACTTATACTGTTCATCTGGTAACATGTCCCGTGCTGATTAAACTATCAGGGGAACACACTCTCCACAATTATACTGTTCACCTGGTGACGTGTCCCGTTTGCATTAAGCAATCAGGGGAACACACTCTCCTCACTTATACTGTTCACCTGGTGACATGTCCCGTGTGCATTAAACAATCAGGGGAAAACACTCTCCTCACTTATACTGTTCACCTGGTAACATATCCTGTGCTTATTAAACAATCAGGGGAACACACTCTCCTCACTAAAACTGTTCACCTGGTGACATGTCCCGTGCGTATTAAACAATCAGGGGAACACACTCTCCTCACTAAAACTGTTCACCTGGTGACATGTCCTGTGTATATTAAACCATCAGGGGAAAGCCATCTCTTCACTTAAACTGTTCACCTGGTAATAAGTCCCGTGTATATTAAATCATCAGGGGAACTCACTCTCCTCACTTATACTGTTCATCTGGTCACATGTCCCGTGTGTATTAAACCATCAGAGGAACACACTCTCCTCACTATTCTGTTCACCTGGTGACATGTCCCATCAGTATTAAACCATCAGGGCAACTCACTGCCCTCACTTATACTGTTCACTGGTAACATGTCCCGTGTATATTAAACCATCAGGGGAAAGCCATCTCTTCACTTAAACTGTTCACCTGGTAATAAGTCCCGTGTATATTAAACCATCAGGGGAACACACTCTCCTCACTTATACTGTTCACCTGGCAACATGTCCCGTGTATATTAAACCATCAGGGGAACACACTCTCCTCACTTATACTGTTCACCTGGTAACATGTCCCGTGTATATTTAACAATCATGGGAACACACTCTCCTCACTTGTACTGTTCACCTGTTTGCATGTCCCGTGTATATTAAACCATCAGGGGAACACATTCTCCTCACTGATACTGTTCACCTGCTAACATGTCCCGTGTATATTAAACAATGAGGGGAACACACTCTCCTCACTTATACTCGTCACCTGGTAACATGTCCCGTGTATATTAAACAATCAGGGGAACACGCTCTCTTCACTTATTCTGTTCACCTGGTAACATGTCCCATGTATATAAAAACATCAGGGGAAGACACTCTCTTCACATATACTGCTCACCTGGTAACATGTCACGTGAGTATTAAACAATCAGGGGAACTCACTCTCCTCACTTATGCTGTTCACGTTGTAACATGTCCCGTGTATATTAAAACATCAGGGGAACACACTCTCCTCACTTATACTGTTCACCTGGTAACATGTCCTGTGTATATTAAACCATCAGGGGAACACACTCTCCTCACTTCTACTCTTCACCTGGTGACACGTCCCGTGCGTGCGAAACCATCAGGGGAACACACTCTCCTCACTTATACTGTTCACGTTGTAACATGTCCCGTGTATATTAAAACATCAGGGGAACACACTCTCCTCACTTATACTGTTCACCTGGTAACATGTCCTGTGTATATTAAACCATCAGGGGAACACACTCTCCTCACTTATACTGTTCACCTGGTAACATGTCCCGTCTATATTAAACCATCAGGGGAACACATTCTCCTCACTTATGCTGTTCACCTGCTAACATGTCCCTTGTATATTGAACCATCAGGGGAATACAGTCTCCTCACTTATACTGTTCACCTGGTAACATGTCCCGTGTATATTATACCATCAGGGGAACACACTCTCCTCACTTATACTGTTCACCTGGTAACATGTCCCGTGTATGTTAAATCATCAGGGGAACACACTCTCCTCACTTATACTGTTCACCTGGTAACATGTCCCGTGTATATTAAACCATCAGGGGAACACACTCTCCTCACTTATACTGTTCACCTGGTAACATGTCCCGTGTATATTAAACCATCAGGGGAACACACTCTCCTCACTTATACTGTTCACCTGGTAACATGTCCCGTGTATGTTAAATCATCAGGGGAACACACTCTCCTCACTTATACTGTTCACCTGGCAACATGTCCCGTGTATATTAAACCATCAGGGGAACACACTCTCCTCACTTATACTGTTCACCTGGGAACATGTCCCGTGTATATTAAACCATCAGGGGAACACACTCTCCTCACTTATACTGTTCACCTGGTAACATGTCCCGTGTATGTTAAATCATCAGGGGAACACACTCTCCTCACTTATACTGTTCACCTGGCAACAAGTCCCGTGTATATTAAACCATCAGGGGAACACACTCTCCTCTCTTATACTGTTCACCTGGGAACATGTCCCGTGTATATTAAACCATCAGGGGAACAAACTCTCCTCACTTATACTGTTCACCTGGTGACATGTCCCGTGTGTATTAAACAATCAGGGGAACACACTCTCCTCACTTATACTGTTCACCTGGTAACATGTCCCGTGTATATTAAACCATCAGGGGAACACATTCTCCTCACTGATACTATTCACCTGGTAACATGTCCTGTGTATATTAAACAATCAGGGGAACACACTCTCTTCACATATATTGTTCACCTGGTAACATGTCCCGTGTATGTTAGACCATCAGGGGAACACACTCTCCTCACTTCTACTCTTCACCTGGTGACACGTCCCGTGCGTGTTAAACCATCAGGGGAACACACTCTCCTCACTTATACTGTTCACCTGGTAACATGTCCCGTGTATATTAAACCATCAGCGGAACACATTCTCCTCACTTATACTGTTCACCTGCTAACATGTCCCGTGTATATTAAACCATCAGCGGAACACATTCTCCTCACTTATACTGTTCACCTGTTTACATGTCCCGTGTATATTAAACCATCAGGGGAACACACTCTCCTCACTTATACTCGTCACCTGGTAACATGTCCCTCGTATATTAAACAATCAGGGGAACACGCTCTCTTCACTTATTCTGTTCACCTGGTAACATGTCCCTCGTATATTAAACAATCAGCGGAACACGCTCTCTTCACATATACTGTTCACCTGGTAACATGTCCCGTGCGTGTTAAACCATCAGGGGAACACACTCTCCTCACTTATACTGTTCACCTGGTAACATCTCCCGTGAGTAATAAACAATCAGGGGAACACGCTCTCTTCACTTATACTGTTCACCTGGTAACATGTCCCGTGTATATTAAACCATCAGGGGAACACACTCTCCTCACTTATACTGTTCACCTGGTAACATGTCCCGTGTATATTAAACAATCAGGGGAACACACTCTCCTGACTTATACTCGTCACCTTTTAACATGTCCCACGTATATTAAGCAATCAGGGGAACACGCTCTCTTCACTTATACTGTTCACCTGGTAACATGTCCCATGTATATTAAACCATCAGGGGAACACACTCTCTTCACATATATTGTTCACCTGGTAACATGTCCCGTGTATGTTAGACCATCAGGGGAACACACTCTCCTCACTTCTACTCTTCACCTGGTGACACGTCTCGTGCGTGTTAAACCATCAGGGGAAGACACTCTCCTCACTTATAATGCTCACCTGGTAACATGTCCCGTGAGTATTAAACAATCAGGGGAACACACTCTCCTCTCTTATACTTTTCACCTGGTAACATGTCCCATGTATATTAAACCATCAGGGGAACACACTCTCTTCACATACACTGTTCACGTTGTAACATGTCCCGTGTATATGAAACCATCAGGGGAATACACTCTCCTCACTTATACTGTTCACCTGGTAACATGTCCCGTGTATATTAAACCATCAGGGGAACACATTCTCCTCACTTATACTGTTCACCTGCTAACATGTCCCGTGTATATTGAACCATCAGGGGAATACAGTCTCCTCACTTATACTGTTCACCTGGTAACATGTCCCGTGTATATTATACCATCAGGGGAACACACTCTCCTCACCTATACTGTTCACCTGGCAACATGTCCCGTGTATATTAAACCATCTGTGGAACACACTCTCATCACTTATACTGTTCACCTGGTAACATGTCCCGTGTATATTAAACCATCAGGGGAACACACTCTCCTCACTTATACTGTTCACCTGGTAACATGTCCCGTGTATATTAAACAATCAGGGGAACACACTCTCCTCGCTTATACTGTTCACGTTGTAACATGTCCCGTGTATATTAAACCACCAGGGGAACACACTGTCCTCACTTATACTCGTCACCTGGTAACATGTCCCACGTATATTTAGCAATCAGGGGAACACGCTCTCCTCACTTATACTGTACTCCTGGTAACATGTCCCGTGTATATTAAACCATCAGGGGAACACACTCTCCTCACTTATACTGTTCACCTGGTGACATGTCCCGTCTGTATTAACCCATCAGGTGAACACACTCTCCTCACTTCTACTGTTCACATGGTGACATGTCCTTTGTGTATTAAACCATCAGGGGAACACACTCTCCTCACTTCTACTGTTCACATGGTGACATGTCCTTTGTGTATTAAATCATCAGGGCAACACACTCTCCTCACTTATACTGTTCACCTGTTGACATGTCCCGTGTATATTAAACAATCAGGAGAACACACTCTCCTCACTTCTACTCTTGAAATGGTAACATGTCCTGTGTATATTAAACCATCAGGGGAACATACTCTCTTCACTTATACTGTTTACCTGGTAACATGTCCTGTGTATATTAAACCATCAGGGGAACACACTCTCCTCACTTATACTGTTCACCTGGTAACATGTCCCACGTATATTAAACAATCATGGGAAAACACTCTGGTCACTTATACTGTTCACCTGGTCACATGTCCTGTGTGTATTAAACCATTAGGGGAACACACTCTCCTCACTTATACTGTGCACCTGGTAACATGTCCTGTGTATATTAAACCATCAGGGCAACACACTCTCCTCACTTATACTTTTCATCTGGTAACATGTCCCGTGTATATTAAACCATCAGGGGAACACACTCTCCTCACTTATACTGTTCACCTGGTAACAGGTCCCGTGTATATTAAACCATCAGGGCAACACACTCTCCTCACTTATACTGTTCACCTGGTAACATGTCCCGTGTATATTAAAACATCAGGGGAACACACTCTCCTCACTTCTACTGTTCACCTGGCAACATGTCCCGTGTATCTTAAACCATCAGGGGAACACACTCTGCTCACATATACTGTTCACCTGGTGACATGTCCCGTGCGTATTAAACAATCAGGGGAACACACTCTCCTCACTTATACTGTTCACCTGGTAACATGTTCCGTGTATATTAAACTATCAGGGGAACACACTCTCCTCACTTCTACTGTTCACCTGGTGACATGTCCCGTGTATATTAAACCATCAGGGGAACTCAATCTCCTCACTTATACTGTTCACCTGGTAAAATGTCACTTGTATGTTAAACCATCAGGGGAACACACTCTCCTCACTTATACTCTTCACCTGGTGACATGTCCTGTGTATATTAAACAATCAGGGGAACACACTCTCCTCACTTCAGCTCTTCACCTGGTAACATGTCCTGTTTATATTAAATCATCAGGGCAACACACTCTCCTCACATATAATGTTCACCTAGTAACATGTCCTGTGTTTATTAAACCATCAGGGGAACACACTCTCCTCACTTATACTCTTCACCAGGTAACATGTCCCGTGTATATTAAACCATCAGGGGAAAACACTCTCCTCACTATTCTGTTCACCTGGTAACATGTACCGTGCGTATTAAACAATCAGGGGAACACACTCTCCTCACTTATACTGTTCATCTGGTAACATGCCCCGTGAGTATTAAACAATCAGGGGAACACACACTCGTCACTTATACTGTTCACCTGGTAACATGTCCTGTGTATATTAAACCATCAGGGGAACACACTCTCTTCACTTATACTGTTCACCTGCTAACATGTCCCATGTATAAGAAACCATCAGGGGAACACACTCTCCTCACTTATACTGTTCACCTGGTAACATGTCCCGTGTGCATTACAAAATCCGGGGAACACACTCTCCTCACTTATACTGTTCATCTGGTAACATGTCCCGTGTGCATTAAACAATCAGGGAACACACTCTCCTCACTTATACTGTTCACCTGGTAACATGTCCCGTGCGTATTAATCAATCAGGGGAACACACTCTACTTACTTATACTGTTCACCTGGTAACATGACCCGTGTGCATTAAACCATCATGGGAAAAGACTCTCCTCACTATTCTGTTCACCTGGTAACATGTCCCGTGTGAATTAAACAATCACGTGAACACAATCTCCTCACTTATACTGTTCACCTGGTGACATGTCCCGTGTTCATTAAACAATCAGGGGAACACACTCTCCTCACTTATACTGTTCACCTGGTGACATGTCCCGTGTTCATTAAACAATCAGGGGAACACACCCTCCTCACTTATACTGTTCACCTGGTGACATGTCCCGTGTTCATTAAACAATCAGTGGAACATACTCTCCTCACTTCTACTCTAGAGCTGGTAACATGTCCCGTGTATATGAAACCATCAGGGGAACACACTCTCCTCACTTATACTGTTCACCTGGTGTCATGTCCCGTGTTCATTAAACAATCAGGGGAACACACTCTCCTCACTTATACTGTTCACCTGGTGACATGTCCCGTGTTCATTAAACAATCAGGGGAACACACCCTCCTCACTTATACTGTTCACCTGGTGACATGTCCCGTGTTCATTAAACAATCAGTGGAACATACTCTCCTCACTTCTACTCTAGAGCTGGTAACATGTCCCATGTATATGAAACCATCAGGGGAACACACTCTCCTCACTTATACTGTTCACCTGGTAACATGTCCCGTGTATATTAAACAATCAGGGGAACACAATCTCCTCACTGATACTGTTCACCTGGTAAAATGTCCCGTGCATGTTAAACCATCAGGGGAACACACACCCCTCACTTATACTCTTCACCTGGTGAAATGTCCCGTGCGCATAAAACCATCAGGGGAATACACTCTCCTCACTTATCCTGTTCACCCGGTGACATGTCCCACGTGCATTAAACAATCAGGGGAACACACTCTCCTCAATTATACTCTTCATCAGGTAACGTGTCCCGTGTATTTTAAACCATCAGGGGAACACACTCTCCTCACTTACACAGTTCACCTGGTAACATGTCCCAAGTTTATTAAACAATCAGGGGAACACACTCTCCTCTCTTCTGCTCTTCACCTGGTCACATGTCCCGTGTGTATTAAATCATCAGGGCAACACACTCTCCTCACATATACTGTTCACCTGGTAACATGTCTTGTGTATATTAAACCATCAGGGGAACTCACTCTCCTCACTTATACTGTTCACCTGGTAACATGTCCCGTGTATATTAAATCATCAGGGCAACACACTCTCCTCACATATACTGTTCACCTGGTAACATGTCTTGTGTATATTAAACCATCAGGGGAACTCACTCTCCTCACATATACTGTTCACCTGGTAACATGTCTTGTGTATATTAAACCATCAGGGGAACACACTCTCCTCACTTATACTTTTCACCAAGTGACATGTCCCGTGTAGATAGAACCATCAGGGGAACACACTCTCTTCACTTATACTGTTCACCTGGTAACATGTCCCATGTATAAGAAACCATCAGGGGAACACACTCTCCTCACTTATACTGTTCACCTGGTAACATGTCCCGTGTGCATTACAAAATCCGGGGAACACACTCTCCTCACTTATACTGTTCATCTGGTAACATGTCCCGTGTGCATTAAACAATCAGGGAACACACTCTCCTCACTTATACTGTTCACCTGGTAACATGTCCCGTGCGTATTAATCAATCAGGGGAACACACTCTACTTACTTATACTGTTCACCTGGTAACATGACCCGTGTGCATTAAACCATCGTGGGAAAACACTCTCCTCACTATTCTGTTCACCTGGTAACATGTCCCGTGTGAATTAAACAATCACGGGAACACAATCTCCTCACTTATACTGTTCACCTGGTGTCATGTCCCGTGTTCATTAAACAATCAGGGGAACACACTCTCCTCACTTATACTGTTCACCTGGTGACATGTCCCGTGTTCATTAAACAATCAGTGGAACATACTCTCCTCACTTCTACTCTAGAGCTGGTAACATGTCCCGTGTATATTAAACCATCAGGGGAACACACTCTCCTCACTTATACTGTTCACCTGGTAACATGTCCCGTGTAAGTCAAACCATCAGGGGAACACACTCTCCTCACTTATACTGTTCACCTGGTGACTTGTCCCGTGTGTATTAAACAATCAGGGAACACACTCTCCTCACTTATACTGTTCACCTGGTAACATGTCCCGTGTGTATTAAACAATCAGGGGAACACACTCTCCTCACTTACACTGTTTACCTGGTGACATGTCCCGTGTGTATTAAACAATCAGGGGAACACACTCTCCTCACTTATACTGTTCACCTGGTAACATGTACCGTGTATATTAAACCATCAGGGGAAAACACTCTCCTCACTTATACTGTTCACCTGGTAACATGTCCCGTGTGTATTAAACAATCAGGGGAACACACTCTCCTCACTTATACTGTTCACCAGGTGACATGTCCTGTGTATATTAAACCATCAGGTGAACACATTCTCCTCACTTATACTGTTCACCTGGTAACATGTCCCGTGTGTATTAAACAATCAGGGGAACACACTCTCTTCACTTATACTGTTCACCAGGTGACATGTCCTGTGTGTATTAAACCATCAGGGGAACACACTCTCCTCACTTATACTGTTCACCTGGTAACATGTCCCGTGTGTATTAAACACTCAGGGGAACACACTCTCCTCACTTATACTGTTCACCTGGTAACATGTCCCGTGTATATTAAACCATCAGGGGAACACACTCTCCTCACTTATACTGTTCACCTGGTGACGTGTCCCGTGTGTATTAAACAATCAGGGGAACACACTCTCTTCACTTATACTCTTCACCTGGTAACATGTCTTGTGTATATTAAACCATCATTGGAACACAGTCTCCTCACTTATACTGTTTTCCTGGTAACATGTCCCGTGTGCATTAAACAATCAGGGGAACACACTCTCCTCACTTATACTGTTCACCTGGTAACATGTCCTGTGTATATTAAACCATCAGGGGAACATACTCTCTTCACTTATACTGTTCACCTGGTAACATGTCTTGTGTATATTAAACCATCAGGGGAACACACTCTCCTCACTTATACTGTTTACCTGGTAACATGTCCTGTGTGCATTAAACAATCAGGGGAACACAATCTCCTCACTTATACTGTTCACCAGGTGACATGTCCTGTGTATATTAAACCATCAGGGGAACATACTCTCTTCACTTATACTGTTCACCTGGTAACATGTCTTGTGCATATTAAACCATCAGGGGAACACATTCTCCTCACTTATACTGTTTACCTGGTAACATGTCCCGTGTGCATTAAACAATCAGGGGAACACACTCTCCTCACTTATACTGTTCACCTGGTAACATGTCCTGTGTATATTAAACCATAAGGGGAACATACTCTCTTCACTTATACTGTTCACCTGGTAACATGTCTTGTTTATATTAAACCATCAGGGGAACACACTCTCCTCACTTATACTGTTTACCTGGTAACATGTCCTGTGTGTATTAAACCATCAGGGGAACACACTCTCCTCACTTATACTGTTTACCTGGTAACATGTCCTGTGTATATTAAACCATCAGGGGAACAAACTCTGCTCACTTATACTGTTCACCTGGTAACATGTCCCGTGTATATTAAACCATCAGGGGAACACACTCTCCTCACTTATACTGTTTACCTGGTAACATGTCCTGTGTGTATTAAACCATCAGGGGAACACACTCTCCTCACTTATACTGTTTACCTGGTAACATGTCCTGTGTATATTAAACCATCAGGGGAACAAACTCTGCTCACTTATACTGTTCACACGGTAACATGTCCTGTGTGCATTAAACCATTTGGGGAACACACTCTCCTCACTTATACTGTTCACCTGGTAACATGTTCTGTGTATATTAAGCCATCACGGCAACACACTCTCCTCACTTCTACTCTAGAGCTGGTAACATGTCCCGTGTATATGAAACCATCAGGGGAACACACTCTCCTCACTTATACTGTTCACCTGGTGTCATGTCCCGTGTTCATTAAACAATCAGGGGAACACACTCTCCTCACTTATACTGTTCACCTGGTGACATGTCCCGTGTTCATTAAACAATCAGGGGAACACACCCTCCTCACTTATACTGTTCACCTGGTGACATGTCCCGTGTTCATTAAACAATCAGTGGAACATACTCTCCTCACTTCTACTCTAGAGCTGGTAACATGTCCCGTGTATATGAAACCATCAGGGGAACACACTCTCCTCACTTATACTGTTCACCTGGTAACATGTCCCGTGTATATTAAACAATCAGGGGAACACAATCTCCTCACTGATACTGTTCACCTGGTAAAATGTCCCGTGCATGTTAAACCATCAGGGGAACACACACCCCTCACTTATACTCTTCACCTGGTGACATGTCCCGTGCGCATAAAACCATCAGGGGAATACACTCTCCTCACTTATCCTGTTCACCCGGTGACATGTCCCACGTGCATTAAACAATCAGGGGAACACACTCTCCTCAATTATACTCTTCATCAGGTAACGTGTCCCGTGTATTTTAAACCATCAGGAGAACACACTCTCCTCACTTACACAGTTCACCTGGTAACATGTCCCAAGTTTATTAAACAATCAGGGGAACACACTCTCCTCTCTTCTGCTCTTCACCTGGTAACATGTCCCGTGTGTATTAAATCATCAGGGCAACACACTCTCCTCACATATACTGTTCACCTGGTAACATGTCTTGTGTATATTAAACCATCAGGGGAACTCACTCTCCTCACTTATACTGTTCACCTGGTAACATGTCCCGTGTATATTAAATCATCAGGGCAACACACTCTCCTCACATATACTGTTCACCTGGTAACATGTCTTGTGTATATTAAACCATCAGGGGAACTCACTCTCCTCACATATACTGTTCACCTGGTAACATGTCTTGTGTATATTAAACCATCAGGGGAACACACTCTCCTCACTTATACTTTTCACCTAGTGACATGTCCCGTGTAGATAGAACCATCAGGGGAACACACTCTCTTCACTTATACTGTTCACCTGGTAACATGTCCCATGTATAAGAAACCATCAGGGGAACACACTCTCCTCACTTATACTGTTCACCTGGTAACATGTCCCGTGTGCATTACAAAATCCGGGGAACACACTCTCCTCACTTATACTGTTCATCTGGTAACATGTCCCGTGTGCATTAAACAATCAGGGAACACACTCTCCTCACTTATACTGTTCACCTGGTAACATGTCCCGTGCGTATTAATCAATCAGGGGAACACACTCTACTTACGTATACTGTTCACCTGGTAACATGACCCGTGTGCATTAAACCATCATGGGAAAACACTCTCCTCACTATTCTGTTCACCTGGTAACATGTCCCGTGTGAATTAAACAATCACGGGAACACAATCTCCTCACTTATACTGTTCACCTGGTGACATGTCCCGTGTTCATTAAACAATCAGGGGAACACACCCTCCTCACTTATACTGTTCACCTGGTGTCATGTCCCGTGTTCATTAAACAATCAGGGGAACACACTCTCCTCACTTATACTGTTCACCTGGTGACATGTCCCGTGTTCATTAAACAATCAGTGGAACATACTCTCCTCACTTCTACTCTAGAGCTGGTAACATGTCCCGTGTATATTAAACCATCAGGGGAACACACTCTCCTCACTTATACTGTTCACCTGGTAACATGTCCCGTGTAAGTCAAACCATCATGGGAACTCACTCTCCTCACTTATTCTGTTCACCTGGTAACATGTCCTGTGTGCATTAAACAATCAGGGGAACACACTCTCCTCACTTATACTGTTCACCTGGTGACTTGTCCCGTGTGTATTAAACAATCAGGGAACACACTCTCCTCACTTATACTGTTCACCTGGTAACATGTCCCGTGTGTATTAAACAATCAGGGGAACACACTCTCCTCACTTACACTGTTTACCTGGTGACATGTCCCGTGTGTATTAAACAATCAGGGGAACACACTCTCCTCACTTATACTGTTCACCTGGTAACATGTACCGTGTATATTAAACCATCATGGGAAAACACTCTCCTCACTTATACTGTTCACCTGGTAACATGTCCCGTGTGTATTAAACAATCAGGGGAACACACTCTCCTCACTTATACTGTTCACCAGGTGACATGTCCTGTGTATATTAAACCATCAGGGGAACACATTCTCCTCACTTATACTGTTCACCTGGTAACATGTCCCGTGTGTATTAAACAATCAGGGGAACACACTCTCTTCACTTATACTGTTCACCAGGTGACATGTCCTGTGTGTATTAAACCATCAGGGGAACACACTCTCCTCACTTATACTGTTCACCTGGTAACATGTCCCGTGTGTATTAAACACTCAGGGGAACACACTCACCTCACTTATACTGTTCACCTGGTAACATGTCCCGTGTATATTAAACCATCAGGGGAACACACTCTCCTCACTTATACTGTTCACCTGGTGACGTGTCCCGTGTGTATTAAACAATCAGGGGAACACACTCTCTTCACTTATACTCTTCACCTGGTAACATGTCTTGTGTATATTAAACCATCAGGGGAACACACTCTCCTCACTTATACTGTTTACCTGGTAACATGTCCTGTGTGCATTAAACAATCAGGGGAACACAATCTCCTCACTTATACTGTTCACCAGGTGACATGTCCTGTGTATATTAAACCATCAGGGGAACATACTCTCTTCACTTATACTGTTCACCTGGTAACATGTCTTGTGTATATTAAACCATCAGGGGAACACATTCTCCTCACTTATACTGTTTACCTGGTAACATGTCCCGTGTGCATTAAACAATCAGGGGAACACACTCTCCTCACTTATACTGTTCACCTGGTAACATGTCCTGTGTATATTAAACCATAAGGGGAACATACTCTCTTCACTTATACTGTTCACCTGGTAACATGTCTTGTTTATATTAAACCATCAGGGGAACACACTCTCCTCACTTATACTGTTTACCTGGTAACATGTCCTGTGTGTATTAAACCATCAGGGGAACACACTCTCCTCACTTATACTGTTTACCTGGTAACATGTCCTGTGTATATTAAACCATCAGGGGAACAAACTCTGCTCACTTATACTGTTCACCTGGTAACATGTCCCGTGTATATTAAACCATCAGGGGAACACACTCTCCTCACTTATACTGTTTACCTGGTAACATGTCCTGTGTGTATTAAACCATCAGGGGAACACACTCTCCTCACTTATACTGTTTACCTGGTAACACGTCCTGTGTATATTAAACCATCAGGGGAACAAACTCTGCTCACTTATACTGTTCACACGGTAACATGTCCTGTGTGCATTAAACCATTTGGGGAACACACTCTCCTCACTTATACTGTTCACCTGGTAACATGTTCTGTGTATATTAAGCCATCAGGGCAACACACTCTCCTCACTTGTACTGTTCACCTGGTAACATGTCCCGTGTATATTAAACCATCAGGGGAACACACTCTCCTCACTTCTACTCTTGAAATGGTAACATGTCCTGTGTATATTAAACCATCAGGGGAACATACTCTCTTCACTTATACTGTTTACCTAGTAACATGTCCTGTGTATATTAAACCATCAGGGGAACATACTCTCTTCACTTATACTGTTCACCAGGTGACATGTCCTGTGTGTATTAAACCATCAGGGGAACACACTCTCCTCACTTATACTGTTCACCTGGTAACATGTCCCGTGTGTATTAAACACTCAGGGGAACACACTCTCCTCACTTATACTGTTCACCTGGTGACATGTCCTGTGTATATTAAACCATCAGGGGAACACACTCTCCTCACTTATACTGTTCACCTGGTATCATGTCCCGTGTGTATTAAACCATCAGGGGAACACACTCTCCTCACTTATACTGTTCACCTGGTAACATGTCCCGTGTGCATTAAACAATCAGGGGAACACACTCTCCTCACTTATACTGTTCACCTGGTAACATGTCCCGTGTGCATTAAACAATCAGGGGAACACACTCTCCTCACTTATACTGTTCACCTGGTGACGTGTCCCGTGTGTATTAAACAATCAGGGGAACACACTCTCTTCACTTATACTCTTCACCTGGTAACATGTCTTGTGTATATTAAACCATCATTGGAACACAGTCTCCTCACTTATACTGTTTTCCTGGTAACATGTCCCGTGTGCATTAAACAATCAGGGGAACACACTCTCCTCACTTATACTGTTCACCTGGTAACATGTCCTGTGTATATTAAACCATCAGGGGAACATACTCTCTTCACTTATACTGTTCACCTGGTGACGTGTCCCGTGTGTATTAAACAATCAGGGGAACACACTCTCTTCACTTATACTCTTCACCTGGTAACATGTCTTGTGTATATTAAAGCATCAGGGGAACACACTCTCCTCACTTATACTGTTTACCTGGTAACATGTCCTGTGTGCATTAAACAATCAGGGGAACACAATCTCCTCACTTATACTGTTCACCAGGTGACATGTCCTGTGTATATTAAACCATCAGGGGAACATACTCTCTTCACTTATACTGTTCACCTGGTAACATGTCTTGTGTATATTAAACCATCAGGGGAACACATTCTCCTCACTTATACTGTTTACCTGGTAACATGTCCCGTGTGCATTAAACAATCAGGGGAACACACTCTCCTCACTTATACTGTTCACCTGGTAACATGTCCTGTGTATATTAAACCATAAGGGGAACATACTCTCTTCACTTATACTGTTCACCTGGTAACATGTCTTGTTTATATTAAACCATCAGGGGAACACACTCTCCTCACTTATACTGTTTACCTGGTAACATGTCCTGTGTGTATTAAACCATCAGGGGAACACACTCTCCTCACTTATACTGTTTACCTGGTAACATGTTTTGTGTATATTAAACCATCAGGGGAACAAACTCTGCTCACTTATACTGTTCACCTGGTAACATGTCCCGTGTATATTAAACCATCAGGGGAACACACTCTCCTCCCTTATACTGTTTACCTGGTAACATGTCCTGTGTGTATTAAACCATCAGGGGAACACACTCTCCTCACTTATACTGTTTACCTGGTAACATGTCCTGTGTATATTAAACCATCAGGGGAACAAACTCTGCTCACTTATACTGTTCACACGGTAACATGTCCTGTGTGCATTAAACCATTTGGGGAACACACTCTCCTCACTTATACTGTTCACCTGGTAACATGTTCTGTGTATATTAAGCCATCAGGGCAACACACTCTCCTCACTTATACTGTTCACCTGGTAACATGTCCCGTGTATATTAAACCATCAGGGGAACACACTCTCCTCACTTCTACTCTTGAAATGGTAACATGTCCTGTGTATATTAAACCATCAGGGGAACATACTCTCTTCACTTATACTGTTTACCTGGTAACATGTCCTGTGTATATTAAACCATCAGGGGAACATACTCTCTTCACTTATACTGTTCACCAGGTGACATGTCCTGTGTGTATTAAACCATCAGGGGAACACACTCTCCTCACTTATACTGTTCACCTGGTAACATGTCCCGTGTGTATTAAACACTCAGGGGAACACACTCTCCTCACTTATACTGTTCACCTGGTGACATGTCCTGTGTATATTAAACCATCAGGGGAACACACTCTCCTCACTTATACTGTTCACCTGGTATCATGTCCCGTGTGTATTAAACCATCAGGGGAACACACTCTCCTCACTTATACTGTTCACCTGGTAACATGTCCCGTGTGCATTAAACAATCAGGGGAACACACTCTCCTCACTTATACTGTTCACCTGGTAACATGTCCCGTGTGCATTAAACAATCAGGGGAACACACTCTCCTCACTTATACTGTTCACCTGGTGACGTGTCCCGTGTGTATTAAACAATCAGGGGAACACACTCTCTTCACTTATACTCTTCACCTGGTAACATGTCTTGTGTATATTAAACCATCATTGGAACACAGTCTCCTCACTTATACTGTTTTCCTGGTAACATGTCCCGTGTGCATTAAACAATCAGGGGAACACACTCTCCTCACTTATACTGTTCACCTGGTAACATGTCCTGTGTATATTAAACCATCAGGGGAACATACTCTCTTCACTTATACTGTTCACCTGGTAACATGTCTTGTGTATATTAAACCATCAGGGGAACACACTCTCCTCACTTATACTGTTTACCTGGTAACATGTCCTGTGTGCATTAAACAATCAGGGGAACACAATCTCCTCACTTATACTGTTCACCAGGTGACATGTCCTGTGTATATTAAACCATCAGGGGAACATACTCTCTTCACTTATACTGTTCACCTGGTAACATGTCTTGTGTATATTAAACCATCAGGGGAACACATTCTCCTCACTTATACTGTTTACCTGGTAACATGTCCCGTGTGCATTAAACAATCAGGGGAACACACTCTCCTCACTTATACTGTTCACCTGGTAACATGTCCTGTGTATATTAAACCATAAGGGGAACATACTCTCTTCACTTATGCTGTTCACCTGGTAACATGTCTTGTTTATATTAAACCATCAGGGGAACACACTCTCCTCACTTATACTGTTTACCTGGTAACATGTCCTGTGTGTATTAAACCATCAGGGGAACACACTCTCCTCACTTATACTGTTTACCTGGTAACATGTCCTGTGTATATTAAACCATCAGGGGAACAAACTCTGCTCACTTATACTGTTCACCTGGTAACATGTCCCGTGTATATTAAACCATCAGGGGAACACACTCTCCTCACTTATACTGTTTACCTGGTAACATGTCCTGTGTGTATTAAACCATCAGGGGAACACACTCTCCTCACTTATACTGTTTACCTGGTAACATGTCCTGTGTATATTAAACCATCAGGGGAACAAACTCTGCTCACTTATACTGTTCACACGGTAACATGTCCTGTGTGCATTAAACCATTTGGGGAACACACTCTCCTCACTTATACTGTTCACCTGGTAACATGTTCTGTGTATATTAAGCCATCAGGGCAACACACTCTCCTCACTTATACTGTTCACCTGGTAACATGTCCCGTGTATATTAAACCATCAGGGGAACACACTCTCCTCACTTCTACTCTTGAAATGGTAACATGTCCTGTGTATATTAAACCATCAGGGGAACATACTCTCTTCACTTATACTGTTTACCTGGTAACATGTCCTGTGTATATTAAACCATCAGGGGAACATACTCTCTTCACTTATACTGTTCACCAGGTGACATGTCCTGTGTGTATTAAACCATCAGGGGAACACACTCTCCTCACTTATACTGTTCACCTGGTAACATGTCCCGTGTGTATTAAACACTCAGGGGAACACACTCTCCTCACTTATACTGTTCACCTGGTGACATGTCCTGTGTATATTAAACCATCAGGGGAACACACTCTCCTCACTTATACTGTTCACCTGGTATCATGTCCCGTGTGTATTAAACCATCAGGGGAACACACTCTCCTCACTTATACTGTTCACCTGGTAACATGTCCCGTGTGCATTAAACAATCAGGGGAACACACTCTCCTCACTTATACTGTTCACCTGGTAACATGTCCCGTGTGCATTAAACAATCAGGGGAACACACTCTCCTCACTTATACTGTTCACCTGGTAACATGTCCCGTGTATATTAAACAATCAGGGGAACACACTCTCCTCACTTATACTGTTCACCTGGTGACATGTCCTGTGTATATTAAACCATCAGGGGAACACACTCTCCTCACTTATACTGTTTACCTGGTAACATGTCCTGTGTATATTAAACCATCAGGGGAACATACTCTCTTCACTTATACTGTTCACCAGGTGACATGTCCTGTGTGTATTAAACCATCAGGGGAACACACTCTCCTCACTTATACTGTTCACCTGGTAACATGTCCCGTGTGTATTAAACACTCAGGGGAACACACTCTCCTCACTTATACTGTTCACCTGGTGACATGTCCTGTGTATATTAAACCATCAGGGGAACACACTCTCCTCACTTATACTGTTCACCTGGTATCATGTCCCGTGTGTATTAAACCATCAGGGGAACACACTCTCCTCACTTATACTGTTCACCTGGTAACATGTCCCGTGTGCATTAAACAATCAGGGGAACACACTCTCCTCACTTATACTGTTCACCTGGTAACATGTCCCGTGTGCATTAAACAATCAGGGGAACACACTCTCCTCACTTATACTGTTCACCTGGTAACATGTCCTGTGTATATTAAACAATCAGGGGAACACACTCTCTTCACTTATACTCTTCACCTGGTAACATGTCTTGTGTATATTAAACCATCATTGGAACACAGTCTCCTCACTTATACTGTTTACCTGGTAACATGTCCCGTGTGCATTAAACAATCAGGGGAACACACTCTCCTCACTTATACTGTTCACCTGGTAACATGTCCTGTGTATATTAAACCATCAGGGGAACATACTCTCTTCACTTATACTGTTCACCTTTTAACATGTCTTGTGTATATTAAACCATCAGGGGAACACACTCTCCTCACTTATACTGTTTACCTGGTAACATGTCCTGTGTGCATTAAACAATCAGGGGAACACAATCTCCTCACTTATACTGTTCACCAGGTGACATGTCCTGTGTATATTAAACCATCAGGGGAACATACTCTCATCACTTATACTGTTCACCTGGTAACATGTCTTGTGTATATTAAACCATCAGGGGAACACACTCTCCTCACTTATACTGTTTACCTGGTAACATGTCCCGTGTGCAGTAAACAATCAGGGGAACACACTCTCCTCACTTATACTGTTCACCTGGTAACATGTCCTGTGTATATTAAACCATCAGGGGAACATACTCTCTTCACTTATACTGTTCACCTGGTAACATGTCTTGTGTATATTAAACCATCAGGGGAACACACTCTCCTCACTTATACTGTTTACCTGGTAACATGTCCTGTGTGTATTAAACCATCAGGGGAACACACTCTCCTCACTTATACTGTTTACCTGGTAACATGTCCTGTGTATATTAAACCATCAGGGGAACAAACTCTGCTCACTTATACTGTTCACCTGGTAACATGTCCCGTGTATATTAAACCATCAGGGGAACACACTCTCCTCACTTATACTGTTTACCTGGTAACATGTCCTGTGTGTATTAAACCATCAGGGGAACACACTCTCCTCACTTATACTGTTTACCTGGTAACATGTCCTGTGTATATTAAACCATCAGGGGAACAAACTCTGCTCACTTATACTGTTCACACGGTAACATGTCCTGTGTGCATTAAACCATTTGGGGAACACACTCTCCTCACTTATACTGTTCATATGGTAACATATCCCGTGTGTATTAAACCATCAGGGAAACGCGCACTCCTCACTTATACTCTTCAAATGGTAACATGTCCTGTGTATATTAAACCATCAGGGCAACACACTCTCCTCACTTATACTGTTCACCTGGTAACATGTCCCGTGTATATTAAACCATCAGGGGAACACACTCTCCTCACTTCTACTCTTCAAATGGTAACATGTCCTGTGTATATTAAACCATCAGGGCAACACACTCTCCTCACTTATACTGTTCACCTGGTAACATGTCCCGTGTATATTAAACCATCAGGGGAACACACTCTCCTCACTTATACTGTTCACCTGGTAACATGTCCCGTGTATATTAAACCATCAGGGGAACACACTCTCCTCACTTATACTGTTCACCTGGTAACATGTCCCGTATATATTAAACCATCAGGGGAACACACTCTCCTCACTTATACTGTTCAACTGGTAACATGTCCCGTGTATATTAAATAATCAGGGCAACACACTCTCCTCACTTATACTGTTCACCTGGTAACATGCCCGTGTATATTAAACCATCAGGGGAACACACTCTCCTCACTTATACTGTTCACCTGGTGACATGTCCCTTGCGTATTAAACCATCAGGGCAACACACTCTCCTCACTTATACTGTTCACCTGGTAACATGTCCTGTGTTTATTAAACCATCAGGGGAACACACTCTCCTCACTTATACTCTTCACCAGGTAACATGTCCCGTGTATATTAAACCATCAGGGGAAAACACTCTCCTCACTATTCTGTTCACCTGGTAACATGTACCGTGCGTATTAAACAATCAGGGGAAAACACTCTCCTCACTTATACTGTTCATCTGGTAACATGTCCCGTGTGTATTAAACAATCAGGGGAACACACACTCATCACTTATACTGTTCACCTGGTAACATGTCCTGTGTATATTAAACCATCAGGGGAACACACTCTCTTCACTTAAACTGTTCACCTGGTAACATGTCCCATGTATAAGAAACCATCAGGGGAACACACTCTCCTCACTTATACTGTTCACCTGGTAACATGTCCCGTGTTCATTACAAAATCCGGGGAACACACTCTCCTCACTTATACTGTTCATCTGGTAACATGTCCCGTGTGCATTAAACAATCAGGGAACACACTCTCCTCACTTATACTGTTCACCTGGTAACATGTCCCGTGCGTATTAATCAATCAGGGGAACACACTCTACTTACTTATACTGCTCACCTGGTAACATGTCCCGTGTGCATTAAACCATCATGGGAAAACACTCTCCTCACTATTCTGTTCACCTGGTAACATGTCCCGTGTGAATTAAACAATCAGGGGAACACACTCTCCTCACTTATACTGTTCACCTGGTAACATGTCCTGTGTATATTAAACCATCAGGGGAACATACTGTCTTCACTTATACTGTTCACCTGGTAACATGTCTTGTGTATATTAAACCATCAGGGGAACACACTCTCCTCACTTATACTGTTTACCTGGTAACATGTCCTGTGTGTATTAAACCATCAGGGGAACACACTCTCCTCACTTATACTGTTTACCTGGTAACATGTCCTGTGTATATTAAACCATCAGGGGAACAAACTCTGCTCACTGATACTGTTCACCTGGTAATATGTCCCGTGTATATTAAACCATCAGGGGAACACACTCTCCTCACTTATACTGTTTACCTGGTAACATGTCCTGTGTGTACTAAACCATCAGGGGAACACACTCTCCTCACTTATACTGTTCACCTGGTAACATGTCCCGTGTATATTAAACCATCAGGGGAACACACTCTCCTCACTTATACTGTTCATCTGGTAACATGTCCCGTATATATTAAACCATCAGGGGAACACACTCTCCTCACTTATACTGTTCAACTGGTAACATGTCCCGTGTATATTAAATAATCAGGGCAACACACTCTCCTCACTTATACTGTTCACCTGGTAACATGTCCTGTGTTTATTAAACCATCAGGGGAACACACTCTCCTCACTTATACTCTTCACCAGGTAACATGTCCCGTGTATATTAAACCATCAGGGGAAAACACTCTCCTCACTATTCTGTTCACCTGGTAACATGTACCGTGCGTATTAAACAATCAGGGGAAAACACTCTCCTCACTTATACTGTTCATCTGGTAACATGTCCCGTGTGTATTAAACAATCAGGGGAACACACACTCCTCACTTATACTGTTCACCTGGTAACATGTCCTGTGTATATTAAACCATCAGGGGAACACACTCTCTTCACTTATACTGTTCACCTGGTAACATGTCCCGTGTGCATTACAAAATCCGGGGAACACACTCTCCTCACTTATACTGTTCATCTGGCAACATGTCCCGTGTGAATTAAACAATCAGGGGAACACACTCTCCTCACTTATACTGTTCACCTGGTAACATGTCCTGTGTATATTAAACCATCAGGGGAACATACTCTCTTCACTTATACTGTTCACCTGGTAACATGTCTTGTGTATATTAAACCATCAGGGGAACACACTCTCCTCACTTATACTGTTTACCTGGTAACATGTCCTGTGTGTATTAAACCATCAGGGGAACACACTCTCCTCACTTATACTGTTTACCTGGTAACATGTCCTGTGTATATTAAACCATCAGGGGAACAAACTCTGCTCACTGATACTGTTCACCTGGTAATATGTCCCGTGTATATTAAACCATCAGGGGAACACACTCTCCTCACTTATACTGTTTACCTGGTAACATGTCCTGTGTGTACTAAACCATCAGGGGAACACACTCTCCTCACTGATACTGTTTACCTGGTAACATGTCCTGTGTATATTAAACCATCAGGGGAACAAACTCTGCTCACTTATACTGTTCACACGGTAACATGTCCTGTGTGCATTAAACCATTTGGGGAACACACTCTCCTCACTTATACTGTTCATATGGTAACATATCCCGTGTGTATTAAACCATCAGGGGAACACACACTCCTCACTTCTACTCTTCAAATGGTAACATGTCCTGTGTATATTAAACCATCAGGGCAACACACTCTCCTCACTTATACTGTTCACCTGGTAACATGTCCCGTGTATATTAAACCATCAGGGGAACACACTCTCCTCACTTCTACTCTTCAAATGGTAACATGTCCTGTGTATATTAAACCATCAGGGCAACACACTCTCCTCACTTATACTGTTCACCTGGTAACATGTCCCGTGTATATTAAACCATCAGGGGAACACACTCTCCTCACTTATACTGTTCACCTGGTAACATGTCCCGTGTATATTAAACCATCAGGGGAACACCCTCTCCTCACTTATACTGTTCACCTGGTAACATGTCCCGTATATATTAAACCATCAGGGGAACACACTCTCCTCACTTATACTGTTCACCTGGTAACATGTCCCGTGTATATTAAATAATCAGGGCAACACACTCTCCTCACTTATACTGTTCACCTGGTAACATGTCCCGTGTATATTAAACCATCAGGGGAACACACTCTCCTCACTTATACTGTTCACCTGGTGACATGTCCCTTGCGTATTAAACCATCAGGGCAACACACTCTCCTCACTTATACTGTTCACCTGGTAACATGTCCTGTGTTTATTAAACCATCAGGGGAACACACTCTCCTCACTTATACTCTTCACCAGGTAACATGTCCCGTGTATATTAAACCATCAGGGGAAATCACTCTCCTCACTATTCTGTTCACCTGGTAACATGTACCGTGCGTATTAAACAATCAGGGGAACACACTCTCCTCACTTATACTGTTCATCTGGTAACATGTCCCGTGTGTATTAAACAATCAGGGGAACACACACTCCTCACTTATACTGTTCATCTGGTAACATGTCCCGTGCGTATTAATCAATCAGGGGAACACACTCTACATACTTATACTGTTCACCTGGTAACATGTCCCGTGTGCATTAAACCATCATGGGAAAACACTCTCCTCACTATTCTGTTCACCTGGTAACATGTCCCGTGTGAATTAAACAATCAGGGGAACACACTCTCCTCACTTATACTGTTCACCTGGTAACATGTCCTGTGTATATTAAACCATCAGGGGAACATACTCTCTTCACTTATACTGTTCACCTGGTAACATGTCTTGTGTATATTAAACCATCAGGGGAACACACACTCCTCACTTATACTGTTCACCTGGTAACATGTCCCGTGCGTATTAATCAATCAGGGGAACACACTCTACATACTTATACTGTTCACCTGGTAACATGTCCCGTGTGCATTAAACCATCAGGGGAAATCACTCTCCTCACTATTCTGATCACCTGGTAACATGTACCGTGCGTATTAAACAATCAGGGGAACACACTCTCCTCACTTATACTGTTCATCTGGTAACATGTCCCGTGTGTATTAAACAATCAGGGGAACACACACTCCTCACTTATACTGTTCACCTGGTAACATGTCCCGTGCGTATTAATCAATCAGGGGAACACACTCTACTTACTTATACTGTTCACCTGGTAACATGTCCCGTGTGCATTAAACCATCATGGGAAAACACTCTCCTCACTATTCTGTTCACCTGGTAACATGTCCCGTGTGAATTAAACAATCAGGGGAACACACTCTCCTCACTTATACTGTTCACCTGGTAACATGTCCTGTGTATATTAAACCATCAGGGGAACATACTCTCTTCACTTATACTGTTCACCTGGTAACATGTCTTGTGTATATTAAACCATCAGGGGAACACACTCTCCTCACTTATACTGTTTACCTGGCAACATGTCCTGTGTGTATTAAACCATCAGGGGAACACACTCTCCTCACTTATACTGTTGACCTGGTAACATGTCCTGTGTATATTAAACCATCAGGGGAACAAACTCTGCTCACTGATACTGTTCACCTGGTAATATGTCCCGTGTATATTAAACCATCAGGGGAACACACTCTCCTCACTTATACTGTTTACCTGGTAACATGTCCTGTGTGTACTAAACCATCAGGGGAACACACTCTCCTCACTTATACTGTTCACCTGGTAACATGTCCCGTGTATATTAAACCATCAGGGGAACACACTCTCCTCACTTATACTGTTCACCTGGTAACATGTCCCGTATATATTAAACCATCAGGGGAACACACTCTCCTCACTTATACTGTTCAACTGGTAACATGTCCCGTGTATATTAAATAATCAGGGCAACACACTCTCCTCACTTATACTGTTCACCTGGTAACATGCCCGTGTATATTAAACCATCAGGGGAACACACTCTCCTCACTTATACTGTTCACCTGGTGACATGTCCCTTGCGTATTAAACCATTAGGGCAACACACTCTCCTCACTTATACTGTTCACCTGGTAACATGTCCTGTGTTTATTAAACCATCAGGGGAACACACTCTCCTCACTTATACTCTTCACCAGGTAACATGTCCCGTGTATATTAAACCATCAGGGGAAAACACTCTCCTCACTATTCTGTTCACCTGGTAACATGTACCGTGCGTATTAAACAATCAGGGGAAAACACTCTCCTCACTTATACTGTTCATCTGGTAACATGTCCCGTGTGTATTAAACAATCAGGGGAACACACACTCCTCACTTATACTGTTCACCTGGTAACATGTCCTGTGTATCTTAAACCATCAGGGGAACACACTCTCTTCACTTATACTGTTCACCTGGTAACATGTCCCATGTATAAGAAACCATCAGGGGAACACACTCTCCTCACTTATACTGTTCACCTGGTAACATGTCCCGTGTGCATTACAAAATCCGGGGAACACACTCTCCTCACTTATACTGTTCATCTGGTAACATGTCCCGTGTGCATTAAACAATCAGGGAACACACTCTCCTCACTTATACTGTTCACCTGGTAACATGTCCCGTGCGTATTAATCAATCAGGGGAACACACTCTACTTACTTATACTGTTCACCTGGTAACATGTCCCGTGTGCATTAAACCATCATGGGAAAACACTCTCCTCACTATTCTGTTCACCTGGTAACATGTCCCGTGTGAATTAAACAATCAGGGGAACACACTCTCCTCACTTATACTGTTCACCTGGTAACATGTCCTGTGTATATTAAACCATCAGGGGAACATACTCTCTTCACTTATACTGTTCACCTGGTAACATGTCTTGTGTATATTAAACCATCAGGGGAACACACACTCCTCACTTATACTGTTCACCTGGTAACATGTCCCGTGCGTATTAATCAATCAGGGGAACACACTCTACATACTTATACTGTTCACCTGGTAACATGTCCCGTGTGCATTAAACCATCAGGGGAAATCACTCTCCTCACTATTCTGTTCACCTGGTAACATGTACCGTGCGTATTAAACAATCAGGGGAACACACTCTCCTCACTTATACTGTTCATCTGGTAACATGTCCCGTGTGTATTAAGCAATCAGGGGAACACACACTCCTCACTTATACTGTTCACCTGGTAACATGTCCCGTGCGTATTAATCAATCAGGGGAACACACTCTACTTACTTATACTGTTCACCTGGTAACATGTCCCGTGTGCATTAAACCATCATGGGAAAACACTCTCCTCACTATTCTGTTCACCTGGTAACATGTCCCGTGTGAATTAAACAATCAGGGGAACACACTCTCCTCACTTATACTGTTCACCTGGTAACATGTCCTGTGTATATTAAACCATCAGGGGAACATACTCTCTTCACTTATACTGTTCACCTGGTAACATGTCTTGTGTATATTAAACCATCAGGGGAACACACTCTCCTCACTTATACTGTTTACCTGGCAACATGTCCTGTGTGTATTAAACCATCAGGGGAACACACTCTCCTCACTTATACTGTTGACCTGGTAACATGTCCTGTGTATATTAAACCATCAGGGGAACAAACTCTGCTCACTGATACTGTTCACCTGGTAATATGTCCCGTGTATATTAAACCATCAGGGGAACACACTCTCCTCACTTATACTGTTTACCTGGTAACATGTCCTGTGTGTACTAAACCATCAGGGGAACACACTCTCCTCACTTATACTGTTCACCTGGTAACATGTCCCGTGTATATTAAACCATCAGGGGAACACACTCTCCTCACTTATACTGTTCACCTGGTAACATGTCCCGTATATATTAAACCATCAGGGGAACACACTCTCCTCACTTATACTGTTCAACTGGTAACATGTCCCGTGTATATTAAATAATCAGGGCAACACACTCTCCTCACTTATACTGTTCACCTGGTAACATGCCCGTGTATATTAAACCATCAGGGGAACACACTCTCCTCACTTATACTGTTCACCTGGTGACATGTCCCTTGCGTATTAAACCATCAGGGCAACACACTCTCCTCACTTATACTGTTCACCTGGTAACATGTCCTGTGTTTATTAAACCATCAGGGGAACACACTCTCCTCACTTATACTCTTCACCAGGTAACATGTCCCGTGTATATTAAACCATCAGGGGAAAACACTCTCCTCACTATTCTGTTCACCTGGTAACATGTACCGTGCGTATTAAACAATCAGGGGAAAACACTCTCCTCACTTATACTGTTCATCTGGTAACATGTCCCGTGTGTATTAAACAATCAGGGGAAAACACTCTCCTCACTTATACTGTTCATCTGGTAACATGTCCCGTGTGTATTAAACAATCAGGGGAACACACACTCCTCACTTATACTGTTCACCTGGTAACATGTCCTGTGTATCTTAAACCATCAGGGGAACACACTCTCTTCACTTATACTGTTCACCTGGTAACATGTCCCATGTATAAGAAACCATCAGGGGAACACACTCTCCTCACTTATACTGTTCACCTGGTAACATGTCCCGTGTGCATTACAAAATCCGGGGAACACACTCTCCTCACTTATACTGTTCATCTGGTAACATGTCCCGTGTGCATTAAACAATCAGGGAACACACTCTCCTCACTTATACTGTTCACCTGGTAACATGTCCTGTGCGTATTAATCAATCAGGGGAACACACTCTACTTACTTATACTGTTCACCTGGTAACATGTCCCGTGTGCATTAAACCATCATGGGAAAACACTCTCCTCACTATTCTGTTCACCTGGTAACATGTCCCGTGTGAATTAAACAATCAGGGGAACACACTCTCCTCACTTATACTGTTCACCTGGTAACATGTCCTGTGTATATTAAACCATCAGGGGAACATACTCTCTTCACTTATACTGTTCACCTGGTAACATGTCTTGTGTATATTAAACCATCAGGGGAACACACTCTCCTCACTTATACTGTTTACCTGGTAACATGTCCTGTGTGTATTAAACCATCAGGGGAACACACTCTCCTCACTTATACTGTTTACCTGGTAACATGTCCTGTGTATATTAAACCATCAGGGGAACAAACTCTGCTCACTGATACTGTTCACCTGGTAATATGTCCCGTGTATATTAAACCATCAGGGGAACACACTCTCCTCACTTATACTGTTTACCTGGTAACATGTCCTGTGTGTACTAAACCATCAGGGGAACACACTCTCCTCACTGATACTGTTTACCTAGTAACATGTCCTGTGTATATTAAACCATCAGGGGAACACGCTCTCCTCACTTATACTGTTCACACGGTAACATGTCCTGTGTGCATTAAACCATTTGGGGAACACACTCTCCTCACTAATACTGTTCATATGGTAACATATCCCGTGTGTATTAAACCATCAGGGGAACACACACTCCTCACTTCTACTCTTCAAATGGTAACATGTCCTGTGTATATTAAACCATCAGGGCAACACACTCTCCTCACTTATACTGTTCACCTGGTAACATGTCCAATGTATATTAAACCATCAGGGGAACACACTCTCCTCACTTCTACTCTTCAAATGGTAACATGTCCTGTGTATATTAAACCATCAGGGCAACACACTCTCCTCACTTATACTGTTCACCTGGTAACATGTCCCGTGTATATTAAACCATCAGGGGAACACACTCTCCTCACTTATACTGTTCACCTGGTAACATGTCCCGTGTATATTAAACCATCAGGGGAACACCCTCTCCTCACTTATACTGTTCACCTGGTAACATGTCCCGTATATATTAAACCATCAGGGGAACACACTCTCCTCACTTATACTGTTCACCTGGTAACATGTCCCGTGTATATTAAATAATCAGGGCAACACACTCTCCTCACTTATACTGTTCACCTGGTAACATGTCCTGTGTATATTAAACCATCAGGGGAACACACTCTCCTCACTTATACTGTTCACCTGGTGACATGTCCCTTGCGTATTAAACCATCAGGGCAACACACTCTCCTCACTTATACTGTTCACCTGGTAACATGTCCTGTGTTTATTAAACCATCAGGGGAACACACTCTCCTCACTTATACTCTTCACCAGGTAACATGTCCCGTGTATATTAAACCATCAGGGGAAATCACTCTCCTCACTATTCTGTTCACCTGGTAACATGTACCGTGCGTATTAAACAATCAGGGGAACACACTCTCCTCACTTATACTGTTCATCTGGTAACATGTCCCGTGTGTATTAAACAATCAGGGGAACACACACTCCTCACTTATACTGTTCACCTGGTAACATGTCCCGTGCGTATTAATCAATCAGGGGAACACACTCTACTTACTTATACTGTTCACCTGGTAACATGTCCCGTGTGCATTAAACCATCATGGGAAAACACTCTCCTCACTATTCTGTTCACCTGGTAACATGTCCCGTGTGAATTAAACAATCAGGGGAACACACTCTCCTCACTTATACTGTTCACCTGGTAACATGTCCTGTGTATATTAAACCATCAGGGGAACATACTCTCTTCACTTATACTGTTCACCTGGTAACATGTCTTGTGTATATTAAACCATCAGGGGAACACACTCTCCTCACTTATACTGTTTACCTGGTAACATGTCCTGTGTGTATTAAACCATCAGGGGAACACACTCTCCTCACTTATACTGTTTACCTGGTAACATGTCCTGTGTATATTAAACCATCAGGGGAACAAACTCTGCTCACTGATACTGTTCACCTGGTAATATGTCCCGTGTATATTAAACCATCAGGGGAACACACTCTCCTCACTTATACTGTTTACCTGGTAACATGTCCTGTGTGTACTAAACCATCAGGGGAACACACTCTCCTCACTTATACTGTTTACCTGGTAACATGTCCTGTGTATATTAAACCATCAGGGGAACAAACTCTGCTCACTTATACTGTTCACACGGTAACATGTCCTGTGTGCATTAAACCATTTGGGGAACACACTCTCCTCACTTATAATGTTCATATGGTAACATATCCCGTGTGTATTAAACCATCAGGGGAACACACACTCCTCACTTCTACTCTTCAAATGGTAACATGTCCTGTGTATATTAAACCATCAGGGCAACACACTCTCCTCACTTATACTGTTCACCTGGTAACATGTCCCGTGTATATTAAACCATCAGGGGAACACACTATTCTCACTTCTACTCTTCAAATGGTAACATGTCCTGTGTATATTAAACCATCAGGGCAACACACTCTCCTCACTTATACTGTTCACCTGGTAACATGTCCCGTGTATATTAAACCATCAGGGGAACACACTCTCCTCACTTATACTGTTCACCTGGTAACATGTCCCGTGTATATTAAACCATCAGGGGAACACCCTCTCCTCACTTATACTGTTCACCTGGTAACATGTCCCGTATATATTAAACCATCAGGGGAACACACTCTCCTCACTTATACTGTTCACCTGGTAACATGTCCCGTGTATATTAAATAATCAGGGCAACACACTCTCCTCACTTATACTGTTCACCTGGTAACATATCCCGTGTATATTAAACCATCAGGGGAACACACTCTCCTCACTTATACTGTTCACCTGGTGACATGTCCCTTGCGTATTAAACCATCAGGGCAACACACTCTCCTCACTTATACTGTTCACCTGGTAACATGTCCTGTGTTTATTAAACCATCAGGGGAACACACTCTCCTCACTTATACTCTTCACCAGGTAACATGTCCCGTGTATATTAAACCATCAGGGGAAATCACTCTCCTCACTATTCTGTTCACCTGGTAACATGTACCGTGCGTATTAAACAATCAGGGGAACACACTCTCCTCACTTATACTGTTCATCTGGTAACATGTCCCGTGTGTATTAAACAATCAGGGGAACACACTCTCTTCACTTATACTGTTCACCTGGTAACATGTGCCATGTATAAGAAACCAATAGGGGAACACACTCTCCTCACTGATACTGTTCACCTGGTAACATGTCCCGTGTGCATTACAAAATCCGAGGAACACACTCTCCTCACTTATACTGTTCATCTGGTAACATGTCCCGTGTGCATTAAACAATCTGGGAACACACTCTCCTCACTTATACTGTTCACCTGGTAACATGTCCCGTGCGCATTAAACCATCAGGGGAAAACACTCTCCTCACTATTCTGTTCACCTGGTAACATGTCCCGTGTGTATTAAACAATCAGGGGAACACAATCTCCTCACTTATACTGTTCACCTAGTAACATGTCCTGTGTATATTAAACAATCAGGGGAACACACTCTCCTCACTTCTGCTCTTCACCTGGTAACATGTCCCGTGTATATTAAATCATCAGGGGAACTCACTCTCCTCACTTATACTGTTCACCTGGTAACATGTCCCGTGCATATTAAGCCATCTGGGGAACACACTCTGCTCACTTATACTCTTCGCCTGGTGACATGTCCCGCGTATATTAAACCATCAGTGGAACACCCTCTCCTCACTTATACTGTTCACCTGGTAACATGTCCCGTGCATATTAAGCCATCTGGGGAACACACTCTGCTCACTTATACTCTTCGCCTGGTAACATGTCCCGTGTAAGTTAAACCATCATGGGAACTCACTCTCCTCACTTATAGATTTCAACTGGTAACATGTCCCGTGTGCATTAAACATTCAGGGGAACACACTCTCCTCACTTATTCTGTTCACCTGGTGACATGTCCCATGTGTATTAAACAATCAGGGGAACACACTCTCCTCACTTATACTGTTCATCTGGTAACATGGCCCGTGCGTATTAAACAATCAGGGGAACACACTCTCCTCACTTCTACTGTTCACCTGGTAACATGTCCCGTGTATATTAAACAATCAGGGGAACACACTCTCCTCACTTATACTGTTCACCTGGTAACATGTCCCGTGTGTATTAAACAATCAGGGGAACAGACTCTCCTCACTTATACTTTTCACCTGGTGACATGTCCCGTGTGTATTAAACCAGTAGGGGAACACACTCTCCTCACTTATACTGTTCACCTGGTAACATGTCCCGTGTGTATTAAACAATCGGGGGAACAGACTCTCCTCACTTATACTTTTCACCTAGTGACATGTCCCGTGTGTATTAAACAATCGGGGGAACAGACTCTCCTCACTTATACTGTTCACCTGGTGACGTGTCCCGTGTGCATTAAACAATCAGGGGAACACACTCCCCTCACTTATACTGTTCACCTGGTGACGTGTCCCGTTTGCATTAAACAATCAGGGGAACACACTCTCCTCACTTATACTTTTCACCTGGTAACATGTCCCGTGCGCATTAAACCATCAGGGGAAAACACTCTCCTCACTATTCTGTTCACCTGGTAACATGTCACGTGTATATTAAACCATCAGGGCAACAAAGTCTCCTCACTTCTACTGTTCACCTGGTAACATGTCCCGTGTATATTAAACCATCAGGGGAACACACTCTCCTTACTTCTACTGTTCACCTGGTGACGTGTCCCATGTATATTAAACCATCAGGGGAACACACTCTCCTCACTTATACTGTTCACCTGGTAACATGTACCGTGTATGTTAATCAATCAGGGGAACACAATCTCCTCACTTTTACTGTTCACCTGGTAAAATGTCCCGTGTATGTTAAACCATCAGGGGAACACAATCTCCTCACTTTTACTCTTCATCAGGTAACGTGTCCCGTGTATATTAAACCATCAGGGGAACACACTCTCCTCTCTGATGCTCTTCACCTGGTAACATGTCCAGTTTATATTAAATCATCAGGTCAACACACTCTCCTCACATATACTGTTCACCTGGTAACATGTCTCGTGTATATTAAACCATCAGGGGAACTCACTCTCCTCACTTATACTGTTCACCTGGTAACATGTCCCGTGCATATTAAGACATCTGGGGAACACACTCTCCTTACTTATACTTTTCACCTAGTAACATGTCCTGTGTATATTAAACTATCAGGGGAACACACTCTCCTCACTTATACTCTTCACCAGGTAACATGTCCTGTGAATATTAAACCATCAGGGGAACACACTCTCCTCACTTATACTGTTCATCTGGTAACATGTCCCGTGTATATTAAACCATCAGGGGAACACACTCTCCTCACTTATACTGTTCACCTGGTAACATGTCCCGTGTATATTAAACAATCAGGGGAACACACTCTCCTCACTTATACTTTTCACCTGGTAACATGTCCCGTGCGCATTAAACAATCAGGGGAAAACACTCTCCTCACTATTCTGTTCACCTGGTAACATGTCCCGTGTATATTAAACCATCAGGGCAACAAACTCTCCTCACTTCTACTGTTCACCTGGTAACATGTCCCGTGTATATTAAACCATCAGGGGAACACACTCTCCTTACTTCTACTGTTCACCTGGTGACGTGTCCCATGTATATTAAACCATCAGGGGAACACACTCTCCTCACTTATACTGTTCACCTGGTAACATGTACCGTGTATGTTAAACAATCAGGGGAACACAATCTCCTCACTTTTACTGTTCACCTGGTAAAATGTCCCGTGTATGTTAAACCATCAGGGGAACACACTCTCCTCACTTATACTCTTCACCTGGTGACATATCCCGTGTGCATTAAACCATCAGGGGAACACACTCTCCTCACTTATACTCTTCATCAGGTAACGTGTCCCGTGTATATTAAACCATCAGGGGAACACACTCTCCTCTCTGATGCTCTTCACCTGGTAACATGTCCAGTTTATATTAAATCATCAGGTCAACACACTCTCCTCACATATACTGTTCACCTGGTAACATGTCTCGTGTATATTAAACCATCAGGGGAACTCACTCTCCTCACTTATACTGTTCACCTGGTAACATGTCCCGTGCATATTAAGACATCTGGGGAACACACTCTCCTTACTTATACTTTTCACCTAGTAACATGTCCTGTGTATATTAAACCATCAGGGGAACACACTCTCCTCACTTATACTCTTCACCAGGTAACATGTCCTGTGAATATTAAACCATCAGGGGAACACACTCTCCTCACTTATACTGTTCACCTGGTAACATGTCTCGTGTATATTAAACCATCAGGGGAACTCACTCTCCTCACTTATACTGTTCACCTGGTAACATGTCCCGTGCATATTAAGACATCTGGGGAACACACTCTCCTTACTTATACTTTTCACCTAGTAACATGTCCTGTGTATATTAAACCATCAGTGGAACACGCTCTCCTCACTTATACTGTTCACCTGGTAACATGTCCCGTGTGAGTTAAACCATCATGGGAACTCACTCTCCTCACTTATAGATTTCACCTGGTAACATGTCCCGTGTGCATTTAACAATCAGGGGAACACACTCTCCTCACTTATTCTGTTCACCTGGTGACATGTCCCGTGTGTATTAAACAATCAGGGGAACACACTCTCCTCTCTTATACTGTTCACCTGGTAACATGTCCCGTGTAAGTCAAACCATCATGGGAACTCACTCTCCTCACTTATTCTGTTCACCTGGTGACATGTCCCATGTGTATTAAACAATCAGGGGAACACACTCTCCTCACTTATACTGTTCATCTGGTAACATGTCCCGTGTGCATTAAACAATCAGGGAACACACTCTCCTCACTTATACTGTTCACCTGGTAACATGTCCCGTGTGTATTAAACAATCAGGGGAACACACTCTCCTCACTTACACAGTTCACCTGGTGACATGTCCCGTGTGTATTAAACAATCAGGGGAACACACTCTCCTCACATATACTGTTCACCAGGTGACATGTCCTGTGTATATTAAACCATCAGGGGAACATACTCTCTTCACTTATACTCTTCTCCTGGTAACATGTCTTGTGTATATTAAACCATCAGGGGAACACACTCTCCTCACTTATACTGTTTACCTGGTAACATGTCCTGTGTGCATTAAACAATCAGGGGAACACACTCTCCTCACTTATACTGTTCACCTGGTAACATGTCCTGTGTATATTAAACCATCAGGGGAACATACTCTCTTCACTTATACTGTTCACCTGGTAACATGTCTTGTGTATATTAAACCATCAGGGGAACACACTCTCCTCACTTATACTGTTTACCTGGTAACATGTCCTGTGTGTATTAAACCATCAGGGGAACACACTCTCCTCACATATACTGTTCACCTGGTAACATGTCCTGTGTGCATTAAACAATCAGGGGAACACAATCTCCTCACTTATACTGTTCACCAGGTGACATGTCCTGTGTATATTAAACCATCAGGGGAACACACTCTCCTCACTTATACTGTTTACCTGGTAACATGTCCTGTGTATATTAAACCATCAGGGGAACAAACTCTGCTCACTTATACTGTTCACCTGGTAACATGTCCCGTGTATATTAAACCATCAGGGGAACACACTCTCCTCACTTATACTGTTTACCTGGTAACATGTCCTGTGTGTATTAAACCATCAGGGGAACACACTCTCCTCACTTATACTGTTTACCTGGTAACATGTCCTGTGTATATTAAACCATCAGGGGAACAAACTCTGCTCACTTATACTGTTCACACGGTAACATGTCCTGTGTGCATTAAACCATTTGGGGAACACACTCTCCTCACTTATACTGTTCATATGGTAACATATCCCGTGTGTATTAAACCATCAGGGGAACACACACTCCTCACTTCTACTCTTCAAATGGTAATATGTCCTGTGTATATTAACCCATCAGGGCAACACACTCTCCTCACTTATACTGTTCACCTGGTAACATGTCCCGTGTATATTAAACCATCAGGGGAACACACTCTCCTCACTTCTACTCTTCAAATGGTAACATGTCCTGTGTATATTAAACCATCAGGGCAACACACTCTCCTCACTTATACTGTTCACCTGGTAACATGTCCCGTGTATATTAAACCATCAGGGGAACACACTCTCCTCACTTATACTGTTCACCTGGTAACTTGTCCCGTGTATATTAAACCATCAGGGGAACACACTCTCCTCACTTATACTGTTCACCTGGTAACATGTCCCGTATATATTAAACAATCAGGGGAACACACTCTCCTCACTTATACTGTTCACCTGGTAACATGTCCCGTGTATATTAAATAATCAGGGCAACACACTCTCCTCACTTATACTGTTCACCTGGTAACATGTCCCGTGTGTATTAAACCATCAGGGGAACACACTCTCCTCATTTATACTGTTCACCTGGTAACATGTCCCGTGTGTATTAAACCATCAGGGGAACACACTCTCCTCACTTATACTGTTCACCTGGTAACATGTCCCGTGCGCATTAAACCATCAGGGGAAAACACTCTCCTCACTATTCTGTTCACCTGGTAACATGTCCCGTGTGCATTAAACAATCAGGGGAACACAATCTCCTCACTTATACTGTTCACCTGGTAACATGTCCTGTGTATATTAAACAATCAGGGGAACACACTCTTCCCACTTCTGCTCTTCACCTGGTAACATGTCCCGTGTATATTAAATCATCGGGGGAACTCACTCTCCTCACTTATACTGTTCACCTGGTAACATGTCCCGTGCATATTAAGCCATCTGGGGAACACACTCTCTTCACTTATACTTTTCACCAGGTAACATGTCCTGTGAATTATTAAACCATCAGGGGAAAACACTCTCCTCACTTATACTGTTCACCTGGTGACATGTCCTGTGTATATTAAACCATCAGGAGAACACACTCTGCTCACTTATACTCTTCGCCTGGTGACATGTCCCGTGTATATTAAACCATCAGTGGAACACCCTCTCCTCACTTATACTGTTCACCTGGTAACATGTCCCGTGTAAGTTAAACCATCATGGGAACTCACTCTCCTCACTTATAGATTTCATCTGGTAACATGTCCCGTGTGCATTAAACAATCAGGGGAACACACTCTCCTCACTTATTCTGTTCACCTGGTGACATGTCCCATGTGTATTAAACAATCAGTGGAACACACTCTCCTCACTTATACTGTTCACCTGGTAACATGTCCCGTGCGTATTAAACAATCAGGGGAGCACACTCTCCTCACTTCTACTGTTCACCTGGTAACATGTCCCGTGTATATTAAACCATCAGGGGAACACACTCTCCTCACTTATACTGTTCACCTGGTAACATGTCCCGTGTGTATTAAACAATCAGGGGAACACACTCTCCTCACTTATACTGTTCACCTGGTGACGTGTCCCGTTTGCATTAAACAATCAGGGGAACACACTCTCCTCACTTATACTTTTCACCTGGGAACATGTCCCGTGTATATTAAACCATCAGGGCAACAAACTCTCCTCACTTATACTGTTCATCTGGTAACATGTACCGTGTATATTAAACCATCAGGGGAACACACTCTCCTTACTTCTACTGTTCACCTGGTGACATGTCCCGTGTATATTAAACCATCAGGGGAAAACACTCTCCTCACTATTCTGTTCACCTGGTAACATGTCCCGTGTATATTAAACCATCAGGACAACAAACTCTCCTCACTTATACTGTTCACCTGGTAACATGTCCCGTGTATATTAAACCATCAGGGGAACACACTCTCCTTACTTCTACTGTTCACCTGGTAACATGTACCGTGTATATTAAACCATCAGGGGAACACACTCTCCTTACTTCTACTGTTCACCTGGTGACATGTCCCGTGTATATTAAACCATCAGGGGAAAACACTCTCCTCACTATTCTGTTCACCTGGTAACATGTCCCGTGTATATTAAACCATCAGGGGAACACACTCTCCTCACTTATACTGTTCACCTGGTAACATGTCCCGTGTATATTAAACCATCAGGGGAACACACTGTCCTCACTTACACTTTTCACCTGGTAACATGTCCCGTGTATGTTAAACAATCAGGGGAACACACTCTCCTCACTTATACTTTTCACCTTGTAACATGTCCTGTGTATATTAAACCATCAGGGGAACACACTCTCCTCACTTATACTGTTCACCTGGTAACATGTCCTGTGCATATTCAGCCATCAGGGGAACACACTCTCCTCACTTATACTCTTCACCAGGTAACATGTCCTGTGAATATTAAACCATCAGGGGAACACACTCTCCTCACTTATACTGTTCACCTGGTAACATGTCCTGTGTCTATTAAACCATCAGGGGAACACACTCTCCTCACTTATACTGTTTACCTGGTAACATATCCTGTGTATGTTAAACCATCAGGGGCACACACTCTCCTCACTTATACTCTTCACCTGGGAACATGTCCCGTGTGTATTAAACCATGAGGGGAACACACTCTCCTCACTTATACTGTTCACCTGGTAACATGTCCCGTGTATATTAAACCATCAGGGGAACACACTCTCCTCACTTATACTGTTCACCTGGTGACATGTCCCGTGCGTATTAAACAATCAGGGGAACACACTCTCCTCACTTCTACTGTTCACCTGGTGACATGTCCCGTGTATATTAAACCATCAGGGGAACACACTCTCCTCACTTCTACTGTTCACCTGGTAACATATCTCGTGTGCATTAAAAAATCAGGGGAACACACTCTCCTCACTTATACTGTTCATCTGGTAACATGTCCCGTGTATATTAAACCATCAGGGGAACACACTCTCCTCACTTCTACTCTTCAAATGGTAATATGTCCTGTGTATATTAACCCATCAGGGCAACACACTCTCCTCACTTATACTGTTCACCTGGTAACATGTCCCGTGTATATTAAACCATCAGGGGAACACACTCTCCTCACTTCTACTCTTCAAATGGTAACATGTCCTGTGTATATTAAACCATCAGGGCAACACACTCTCCTCACTTATACTGTTCACCTGGTAACATGTCCCGTGTATATTAAACCATCAGGGGAACACACTCTCCTCACTTATACTGTTCACCTGGTAACTTGTCCCGTGTATATTAAACCATCAGGGGAACACACTCTCCTCACTTATACTGTTCACCTGGTAACATGTCCCGTATATATTAAACAATCAGGGGAACACACTCTCCTCACTTATACTGTTCACCTGGTAACATGTCCCGTGTATATTAAATAATCAGGGCAACACACTCTCCTCACTTATACTGTTCACCTGGTAACATGTCCCGTGTGTATTAAACCATCAGGGGAACACACTCTCCTCATTTATACTGTTCACCTGGTAACATGTCCCGTGTGTATTAAACCATCAGGGGAACACACTCTCCTCACTTATACTGTTCACCTGGTAACATGTCCCGTGCGCATTAAACCATCAGGGGAAAACACTCTCCTCACTATTCTGTTCACCTGGTAACATGTCCCGTGTGCATTAAACAATCAGGGGAACACAATCTCCTCACTTATACTGTTCACCTGGTAACATGTCCTGTGTATATTAAACAATCAGGGGAACACACTCTTCTCACTTCTGCTCTTCACCTGGTAACATGTCCCGTGTATATTAAATCATCGGGGGAACTCACTCTCCTCACTTATACTGTTCACCTGGTAACATGTCCCGTGCATATTAAGCCATCTGGGGAACACACTCTCTTCACTTATACTTTTCACCAGGTAACATGTCCTGTGAATTATTAAACCATCAGGGGAAAACACTCTCCTCACTTATACTGTTCACCTGGTGACATGTCCCGTGTATATTAAACCATCAGGAGAACACACTCTGCTCACTTATACTCTTCGCCTGGTGACATGTCCCGTGTATATTAAACCATCAGTGGAACACCCTCTCCTCACTTATACTGTTCACCTGGTAACATGTCCCGTGTAAGTTAAACCATCATGGGAACTCACTCTCCTCACTTATAGATTTCATCTGGTAACATGTCCCGTGTGCATTAAACAATCAGGGGAACACACTCTCCTCACTTATTCTGTTCACCTGGTGACATGTCCCATGTGTATTAAACAATCAGTGGAACACACTCTCCTCACTTATACTGTTCACCTGGTAACATGTCCCGTGCGTATTAAACAATCAGGGGAGCACACTCTCCTCACTTCTACTGTTCACCTGGTAACATGTCCCGTGTATATTAAACCATCAGGGGAACACACTCTCCTCACTTATACTGTTCACCTGGTAACATGTCCCGTGTGTATTAAACAATCAGGGGAACACACTCTCCTCACTTATACTGTTCACCTGGTGACGTGTCCCGTTTGCATTAAACAATCAGGGGAACACACTCTCCTCACTTATACTTTTCACCTGGGAACATGTCCCGTGTATATTAAACCATCAGGGCAACAAACTCTCCTCACTTATACTGTTCATCTGGTAACATGTACCGTGTATATTAAACCATCAGGGGAACACACTCTCCTTACTTCTACTGTTCACCTGGTGACATGTCCCGTGTATATTAAACCATCAGGGGAAAACACTCTCCTCACTATTCTGTTCACCTGGTAACATGTCCCGTGTATATTAAACCATCAGGACAACAAACTCTCCTCACTTATACTGTTCACCTGGTAACATGTCCCGTGTATATTAAACCATCAGGGGAACACACTCTCCTTACTTCTACTGTTCACCTGGTAACATGTACCGTGTATATTAAACCATCAGGGGAACACACTCTCCTTACTTCTACTGTTCACCTGGTGACATGTCCCGTGTATATTAAACCATCAGGGGAAAACACTCTCCTCACTATTCTGTTCACCTGGTAACATGTCCCGTGTATATTAAACCATCAGGGGAACACACTCTCCTCACTTATACTGTTCACCTGGTAACATGTCCCGTGTATATTAAACCATCAGGGGAACACACTGTCCTCACTTACACTTTTCACCTGGTAACATGTCCCGTGTATGTTAAACAATCAGGGGAACACACTCTCCTCACTTATACTTTTCACCTTGTAACATGTCCTGTGTATATTAAACAATCAGGGGAACACACTCTCCTCACTTATACTGTTCACCTGGTAACATGTCCTGTGCATATTCAGCCATCAGGGGAACACACTCTCCTCACTTATACTCTTCACCAGGTAACATGTCCTGTGAATATTAAACCATCAGGGGAACACACTCTCCTCACTTATACTGTTCACCTGGTAACATGTCCTGTGTCTATTAAACCATCAGGGGAACACACTCTCCTCACTTATACTGTTTACCTGGTAACATATCCTGTGTATGTTAAACCATCAGGGGCACACACTCTCCTCACTTATACTCTTCACATGGGAACATGTCCCGTGTGTATTAAACCATGAGGGGAACACACTCTCCTCACTTATACTGTTCACCTGGTAACATGTCCCGTGTATATTAAACCATCAGGGGAACACACTCTCCTCACTTATACTGTTCACCTGGTGACATGTCCCGTGCGTATTAAACAATCAGGGGAACACACTCTCCTCACTTCTACTGTTCACCTGGTGACATGTCCCGTGTATATTAAACCATCAGGGGAACACACTCTCCTCACTTCTACTGTTCACCTGGTAACATATCTCGTGTGCATTAAAAAATCAGGGGAACACACTCTCCTCACTTATACTGTTCATCTGGTAACATGTCCCGTGTATATTAAACCATCAGGGGAACACACTCTCCTCACTTATACTGTTCACCTGGTAACATGTCCCGTGTATATTAAATCATCAGGGGAACTCACTCTCCTCACTTATACTGTTCACCTGGTAACATGTCCCGTGCATATTAAGCCATCTGGGGAACACACTCTCTTCACTTATACTTTTCACCAGGTAACATGTCCTGTGTGTATTAAACCATGAGGGGAACACACTCTCCTCACTTATACTGTTCACCTGGTAACATGTCCCGTGTATATTAAACCATCAGGGGAACACACTCTCCTCACTTATACTGTTCACCTGGTGACATGTCCCGTGCGTATTAAACAATCAGGGGAACACACTCTCCTCACTTCTACTGTTCACCTGGTGACATGTCCCGTGTATATTAAACCATCAGGGGAACACACTCTCCTCACTTCTACTGTTCACCTGGTAACATATCTCGTGTGCATTAAAAAATCAGGGGAACACACTCTCCTCACTTATACTGTTCATCTGGTAACATGTCCCGTGTATATTAAACCATCAGGGGAACACACTCTCCTCACTTATACTGTTCACCTGGTAACATGTCCCGTGTATATTCAACCATCAGGGGAACACACTCACCTCACTTATACTGTTCACCTGGTGACATGTCCCGTGCGTATTAAACAATCAGGGGAACACACTCTCCTCGCTTATACTTTTCACCTAGTGACATGTCCAGTGTATATTAAACCATCAGGGGAACACACTCTCCTCACTTATACTGTTCAACTGGTAACATGTCCTGTGCATATTCAGCCATCTGGGGAACACACTCTCCTCACTTATACTCTTCACTAGGTAACATGTCCTGTGAATATTAAACCATCAGGGGAACACACTCTCCTCACATATACTGTTCACCTGGTGACATGTCCCGTGTGCATTAAACCATCATTGGAAAACTCTCTCCTCACTATTCTGTTCACCTGGGAACATGTCCCGTGTGAATTAAACAATCAGGGGAACACACTCTCCTCACTTATACTGTTTACCTGGTAACATATCCTGTGTATGTTAAACCATTAGGGGAACACACTCTCCTCACTTATACTGTTTACCTGGTAACATATCCTGTGTATGTTAAACCATTAGGGGAACACACTCTCCTCACTTATACTGTTCACCTGGTAAAATGTCCTGTGTATATTAAACCATCAGGGGAACACACTCTCCTCACTTATACTGTTTACCTGGTAACATATCCTGTGTATGTTAAACCATTAGGGGAACACACTCTCCTCACTTATACTGTTCACCTGGTAAAATGTCCCGTGCATGTTGAACCATCAGGGGAACACACTCTCCTCACAGAAACTGTTCACCTGCTAACATGTCTCGTGTATATTAAACCATCAGGGCAACACACTCACCTCACTTATACTGTTCACCTGGTGACATGTCCCGTGCGTATTAAACAATCAGGGGAACACACTCTCCTCACTTCTACTGTTCACCTGGTAACATGTCGCGTGTGTATTAAACCATCAGGGCAACACACTCTCCTCACATATACTGTTCACCTGGTAACATGTCTCTTGTATATTAAATCATCAGGGGAACACACTCTCCTCACTTATACTGTTCACCTGGTAAAATGTCCCGTGCTTGTTAAACCATCAGGGGAACACTTACTCCTCACTTATACTCTTCACCTGGTGACATGTCCCGTGCGCATAAAACCATCAGAGGAATACACTCTCCTCACTTATACTGTTCACCTGGTGACATATCCCGTGTGCATTAAACAATCAGGGGAACACACTCTCCTCACTTCTGCTCTTCACCTGGTAACATGTCCCGTGTATATTAAATCATCAGTGCAACACACTCTCCTCACATATACTGTTCACCTGGTAACATGTCTCGTGTATATTAAACCATCAGGGGAACTCACTCTCCTCACTTATACTGTTCACCTGGTAACATGTCCTGTGAATATTAAACCATCAGGGGAACACACTCTCCTCACTTATACTGTTCACCTGGTGACATGTCCCGTGTATACAGAACCATCAGGGGAACACACTCTGCTCACTTCTACTGTTCACCTGGTAACATGTCGCGTGTGTATTAAACCATCAGGGCAACACACTCTCCTCACATATACTGTTCACCTGGTAACATGTCTCGTGTATATTAAAACATCAGGGGAACACACTCTCCTCACTTATAATGTTCACCTGGTAACATGTCCCGTGTAAGTTAAACCATCATGGGAACTCACTCTCCTCACTTATAGATTTCGCCTTGTAAACATGTCTCGTGTGCAGTAAACAATCAGGGGAAGACACTCTCCTCACTTATTCTGTTCACCTGGTGACATGTCCCGTGTGTATTAAACAATCAGGGGAACACACTCTCCTCACTTATACTGTTCATCTGGTAACATGTCCCGTGTGCATTAAACAATCAGGGGAACACACTCTCCTCACTTATAATGTTCACCTGGTGACATGTCCCGTGCGTATTAAACCATCAGGGGAACACACTCTCCTCACTCATACTGTTCACCTCGTAACATGTCCCGTGTGCATTAAACAATCAGGGGAACACACTCTCCTCACTTATAATGTTCACCTGGTGACATGTCCCGTGCGTATAAAACAATCAGGGGAACACACTCTCCTCACTTATACTGTTCATCTGGTAACATGTCCCGTGTGCATTAAACAATCAGGGGAACACACTCTCCTCACTTATACTGTTCACCTGGTGACATGTCCCGTGTGTATTAAAGAATCAGGGGAACACACTCTGCTCACTTATACTGTTCACCTGGTGACATGTCCCGTGTGTATTAAACAATCAGGGGAACACACTCTCCTCACTTATACTGTTCACCTGGTGACATGTCCCGTGTGCATTAAACAATCAGGGGAACACACTCTCCTCACTTATACTGTTCACCTGGTGACATGTCCCGTGTGTATTAAACAATCAGGGGAACACACTCTGCTCACTTATACTGTTCACCTGGTGACATGTCCCGTGTGTATTAAACAATCAGGGGAACACACTCTCCTCTCTTATACTGTTCATCTGGTAACATGTCCCGTGTGTATTAAACAATCAGGGGAACACACTCTCCTCACTTATAATGTTCACCTGGTGACATGTCCCGTGCGTATAAAACAATCAGGGGAATACACTCTCCTCACTTATACTGTTCACCTGGTGACATGTCCCGTGTCTATTAAACAATCAGGGGAACACACTCTCCTCACTTATACTGGTCACCTGGTAACATGTCCCGTGCGCGTTAAACCATCAGGGGAAAACACTCTCCTCACTATTCTGTTCACCTGGTAACATGTCCCGTGTGTATAAAACAATCAGGGGAACACACTCTCCTCACTATTCTGTTCACCTGGTAACATGTCCCGTGTGTACAAAACCATCAGGGGAAAACACTCTCCTCACTATTCTGTTCACCTGGTAACATGTCCCGTGTGCATTAAACAATCAGGGGAACACACTCTCCTCACTTATAATGTTCACCTGGTAACATGTCCCGTGTATATTAAACAATCAGGGGAACACACTCTCCTCACTTATACTGTTCACCTGGTAACATGTCCCATGTATATGAAACCATCAGGGGAACACACTCTCCTCACTTCTACTGTTCACCTGGTAACATGTCCCGTGTGCATTAAAAAATCAGGGGAACACACTCTCCTCACTTATACTGTTCATCTGGTGATGTGACCCGTGTGTATTAAACCATCAGGGGAACACACTCTCCTCACTTCTACTCTTCACCTGGTAACATGTCCTGTGTATATTAAACCATCAGGGCAACACACTCTCCTCACATATACTGTTCACCTGGTAACATGTCCCGTGTATATTAAACCATCAGGGGAACACACTCTCCTCACTTGTACTCTTCACCTGGTAACATGTCCTGTGTGTATTAAACCATCAGGGGAACACACTCTCCTCACTTATACTGTTCACCTTGTGACATGTCCCGTGTGCATTAAACCATCATGGGAAAACACTCTCCTCACTATTCTGTTCACCTGGTAACATGTCCCGTGTGAATTTAACAATCAGGGGAACACACTCTCCTCACTTATACTGTTCACCTGGTAACATCTCCTGTGTATATTAAACCATCAGGGGAACACACTCTCCTCACTTATACTGTTTACCTGGTAACATATCCAGTGTATGTTAAACCATCAGGGGCACACACTCTCCTCACTTATACTGTTCACCTGGTCACATGTCCCGTGTGTATTAAACCATTAGGGGAACACACTCTCCTCACTTCTACTCTTCACCTGGTAACATGTCCTGTGTATATTAAACCATCAGGGCAACACACTCTCCTCACTTATACTGTTGACCTGGTGACATGTCCCGTGTGTATTAAACAATCAGGGGAACACACTCTCCTCACTTATACTGTTCATCTGGTAACATGTCCCGTGTGCATTAAACAATCAGGGGAACACACTCTCCTCAATTATACTGTTCACCTGGTAACATGTACCGTGTGTATTAAACCATCAGGGGAACACACTCTCCTCACTCATACTGTTCACCTGGTAACATGTCCCGTGCGTATAAAACAATCAGGGGAACACACTCTCCTCACTTATACTGTTCACCTGGTGACGTGTCCAGTGTGCATTAAACAATCAGGGGAACACACTCTCCTCACTATACTGGTCACCTGGTAACATGTCCCGTGCGCATTAAACCATCAGGGGAAAACACTCTCCTCACTATTCTGTTCACCTGGTAACATGTCCCGTGTGTATAAAACAATCAGGGGAACACACTCTCCTCACTTATACTGTTCACCTGGTGACATGTCCCGTGTGTATTAAACAATCAGGGGAACACACTCTCCTCACTTATAATGTTCACCTGGTAACATGTCCCGTGTATATTAAACAATCAGGGGAACACACTCTCCTCACTATACTGGTCACCTGGTAACATGTCCCGTGCGCATTAAACCATCAGGGGAAAACACTCTCCTCACTATTCTGTTCACCTGGTAACATGTCCCGTGTGTATAAAACAATCAGGGGAAAACACTCTCCTCACTATTCTGTTCACCTGGGAACATGTCCCGTGTGAATTAAACAATCAGGGGAACACACTCTCCTCACTTATACTTTTCACCTGGTAACATGTCCTGTGTATATTAAACCATCAGGGGAACACACTCCCCTCACTTATACTGTTTACCTGGTAACATATCCTGTGTATGTTAAACCATTAGGGGAACACACTCTCCTCACTTATACTGTTCACCTGGTAAAATGTCCCGTGCATGTTAAACCATCAGGGGAACTCACTCTCCTCACAGAAACTGTTCACCTGCTAACATGTCTCGTGTATATTAAACCATCAGGGCAACACACTCACCTCACTTATACTGTTCACCTGGTGACATGTCCCGTGCGTATTAAACAATCAGGGGAACACACTCTCCTCACTTCTACTGTTCACCTGGTAACATGTCGCGTGTGTATTAAACCATCAGGGCAACACACTCTCCTCACATATACTGTTCACCTGGTAACATGTCTCTTGTATATTAAATCATCAGGGGAACACACTCTCCTCACTTATACTGTTCACCTGGTAAAATGTCCCGTGCTTGTTAAACCATCAGGGGAACACTTACTCCTCACTTATACTGTTCACCTGGTGACATATCCCGTGTGCATTAAACAATCAGGGGAACACACTCTCCTCACTTCTGCTCTTCACCTGGTAACATGTCCCGTGTATATTAAATCATCAGTGCAACACACTCTCCTCACATATACTGTTCACCTGGTAACATGTCTCGTGTATATTAAACCATCAGGGGAACTCACTCTCCTCACTTATACTGTTCACCTGGTAACATGTCCTGTGAATATTAAACCATCAGGGGAACACACTCTCCTCACTTATACTGTTCACCTGGTGACATGTCCCGTGTATACAGAACCATCAGGGGAACACACTCTGCTCACTTCTACTGTTCACCTGGTAACATGTCGCGTGTGTATTAAACCATCAGGGCAACACACTCTCCTCACATATACTGTTCACCTGGTAACATGTCTCGTGTATATTAAAACATCAGAGGAACACACTCTCCTCACTTATAATGTTCACCTGGTAACATGTCCCGTGTAAGTTAAACCATCATGGGAACTCACTCTCCTCACTTATAGATTTCACCTTGTAAACATGTCTCGTGTGCAGTAAACAATCAGGGGAAGACACTCTCCTCACTTATTCTGTTCACCTGGTGACATGTCCCGTGTGTATTAAACAATCAGGGGAACACACTCTCCTCACTTATACTGTTCATCTGGTAACATGTCCCGTGTGCATTAAACAATCAGGGGAACACACTCTCCTCACTTATAATGTTCACCTGGTGACATGTCCCGTGCGTATTAAACCATCAGGGGAACACACTCTCCTCACTCATACTGTTCACCTCGTAACATGTCCCGTGTGCATTAAACAATCAGGGGAACACACTCTCCTCACTTATAATGTTCACCTGGTGACATGTCCCGTGCGTATAAAACAATCAGGGGAACACACTCTCCTCACTTATACTGTTCATCTGGTAACATGTCCCGTGTGCATTAAACAATCAGGGGAACACACTCTCCTCACTTATACTGTTCACCTGGTGACATGTCCCGTGTGTATTAAACAATCAGGGGAACACACTCTGCTCACTTATACTGTTCACCTGGTGACATGTCCCGTGTGTATTAAACAATCAGGGGAACACACTCTCCTCACTTATACTGTTCATCTGGGAACATGTCCCGTGTGCATTAAACAATCAGGGGAACACACTCTCCTCACTTATAATGTTCACCTGGTGACATGTCCCGTGCGTATAAAACAATCAGGGGAATACACTCTCCTCACTTATACTGTTCACCTGGTGACATGTCCCGTGTCTATTAAACAATCAGGGGAACACACTCTCCTCACTTATACTGGTCACCTGGTAACATGTCCCGTGCGCGTTAAACCATCAGGGGAAAACACTCTCCTCACTATTCTGTTCACCTGGTAACATGTCCCGTGTGTATAAAACCATCAGGGGAACACACTCTCCTCACTTATAATGTTCACCTGGTAACATGTCCCGTGTATATTAAACAATCAGGGGAACACACTCTCCTCACTTATACTGTTCACCTGGTAACATGTCCCATGTATATGAAACCATCAGGGGAACACACTCTCCTCACTTCTACTGTTCACCTGGTAACATGTCCCGTGTGCATTAAAAAATCAGGGGAACACACTCTCCTCACTTATACTGTTCATCTGGTGATGTGACCCGTGTGTATTAAACCATCAGGGGAACACACTCTCCTCACTTCTACTCTTCACCTGGTAACATGTCCTGTGTATATTAAACCATCAGGGCAACACACTCTCCTCACATATACTGTTCACCTGGTAACATGTCCCGTGTATATTAAACCATCAGGGGAACACACTCTCCTCACTTGTACTCTTCACCTGGTAACATGTCCTGTGTGTATTAAACCATCAGGGGAACACACTCTCCTCACTTATACTGTTCACCTTGTGACATGTCCCGTGTGCATTAAACCATCATGGGAAAACACTCTCCTCACTATTCTGTTCACCTGGTAACATGTCCCGTGTGAATTTAACAATCAGGGGAACACACTCTCCTCACTTATACTGTTCACCTGGTAACATCTCCTGTGTATATTAAACCATCAGGGGAACACACTCTCCTCACTTATACTGTTTACCTGGTAACATATCCAGTGTATGTTAAACCATCAGGGGCACACACTCTCCTCACTTATACTGTTCACCTGGTCACATGTCCCGTGTGTATTAAACCATTAGGGGAACACACTCTCCTCACTTCTACTCTTCACCTGGTAACATGTCCTGTGTATATTAAACCATCAGGGCAACACACTCTCCTCACTTATACTGTTGACCTGGTGACATGTCCCGTGTGTATTAAACAATCAGGGGAACACACTCTCCTCACTTATACTGTTCATCTGGTAACATGTCCCGTGTGCATTAAACAATCAGGGGAACACACTCTCCTCAATTATACTGTTCACCTGGTAACATGTACCGTGTGTATTAAACCATCAGGGGAACACACTCTCCTCACTCATACTGTTCACCTGGTAACATGTCCCGTGCGTATAAAACAATCAGGGGAACACACTCTCCTCACTTATACTGTTCACCTGGTGACGTGTCCAGTGTGCATTAAACAATCAGGGGAACACACTCTCCTCACTATACTGGTCACCTGGTAACATGTCCCGTGCGCATTAAACCATCAGGGGAAAACACTCTCCTCACTATTCTGTTCACCTGGTAACATGTCCCGTGTGTATAAAACCATCAGGGGAACACACTCTCCTCACTTATACTGTTCACCTGGTAACATCTCCTGTGTATATTAAACAATCAGGGGAACACACTCTCCTCACTTATAATGTTCACCTGGTAACATGTCCCGTGTATATTAAACCATCAGGGGAACACACTCTCCTCACTTGTACTGTTCACCTGGTAACATGTCCCGTGTGCATTAAACCATCAGGGGAACACACTCTCCTCACTTATACTGTTCACCTTGTGACATGTCCCGTGTGCATTAAACCATCATGGGAAAACACTCTCCTCACTATTCTGTTCACCTGGTAACATGTCCCGTGTGAATATAACAATCAGGGGAACACACTCTCCTCACTTATACTGTTCACCTGGTAACATCTCCTGTGTATATTAAACCATCAGGGGAACACACTCTCCTCACTTATACTGTTTACCTGGTAACATATCCAGTGTATGTTAAACCATCAGGGGCACACACTCTCCTCACTTATACTGTTCACCTGGTGACATGTCCCGTGTGTATTAAACAATCAGGGGAACACACTCTCCTCACTTATACTGTTCATCTGGTAACATGTCCCGTGTGCATTAAACAATCAGGGGAACACACTCTCCTCACTTATAATGTTCACCTGGTGACATGTCGCGTGCGTATTAAACCATCAGGGGAACACACTCTCCTCACTCATACTGTTCACCTGGTAACATGTCCCGTGTGCATTAAACAATCAGGGGAACACACTCTCCTCACTATTCTGTTCACGTGGTAACATGTCCCGTGTGTATTAAACAATCAGGGGAACACACTCTCCTCACTATTCTGTTCACCTGGTAACATGTCCCGTGTGTATTAAACAATTAGGGGAACACACTCTCTTCACTTATAATGTTCACCTGGTAACATGTCCCGTGTATATTAAACCATCAGGGGAACACACTCTCCTCACTTATACTGTTCACCTGGTAACATGTCCCGTGCGCATTAAAACATCAGGGGAAAACATTCTCCTCACTATTCTGTTCATCTGGTAACATGTCCCGTGTATATTAAACCATCAGGGGAACACACTCTCCTCACTTATACTGTTCACCTGGTAACATGTCCCGTGTATATTAAACCATCAGGGGAACACACTCACCTCACTTATACTGTTCACCTGGTGACATGTCCCGTGCGTATTAAACAATCAGGGGAACACACTCACCTCACTTATACTTTTCACCTAGTGACATGTCCTGTGTATATTAAACCCTCAGGGGAAAGCACTCTCCTCACTTATACTGTTCACCTGGTAACATGTCCAGTGCATATTCAGCCATCTGGGGAACACACTCTCCTCACTTTTACTCTTCACCAGGTAACATGTCCTGTGAATATTAAACCATCAGGGGAACACACTCTCCTCACATATACTGTTCACCTGGTGACATGTCCCGTGTGCATTAAACCATCATTGGAAAACACTCTCCTCACTATTCTGTTCACCTGGTAACATGTCCCGTGTGAATTAAACAATCAGGGGAACACACTCTCCTCACTTATACTGTTCACCTGGTAACATGTCCCATGTATATTAAACCATCAGGGGAACACACTCTCGTCACTTATACTGTTTACCTGGTAACATATCCTGTGTATGTTAAACCATCAGGGGAACACACTCTCCTCACTTATACTCTTCACCTGGTAACATGTCTCTTGTATATTAAACCATCAGGGGAACACACTCTCCTCACTTATACTGTTCACCTGGTAACATGTCGCGTGTATATTAAACCATCAGGGCAACACACTCTCCTCACATATACTGTTCACCTGGTAACATATCGCGTGTATATTAAACCATCAGGGCAACACACTCTCCTCACATATACTGTTCACCTGGTAACATGTCGCGTGTATATTAAACCATCAGGGGAACACACTCTCCTTACTTCTACTGTTCACCTGGTGACATGTCCCGTGTATATTAAACCATCAGGGCAACACACTCTCCTCACATATACTGTTCACCTGGTAACATGTCGCGTGTGTATTAAACCATCAGGGGAACTCAATCTCCTCACTTATACTGTTCACCTGGTAACATGTCCCGTGCATATTAAGCCATCTGGGGAACACACTCTCCTCACTTATACTTTTCACCTAGTAACATGTCCTGTGTATCTTAAACCATCAGGGGAACACACTCTAATCACTTATACTCTTCACCTGGTAACATGTCCCGTGTGCATTAAACAATCAGGGGAACACACTCTCCTCACTTATACTGTTCACCTGGTGACATCTCCCGTGCGTATAAAACCATCAGGGGAAAACACTCTCCTCACTATTCTCTTCACCTGGTAACATGTCCCGTGTGCATAAAAGAATCAGGGGAACACACTCTCCTCACTTATACTGTTCACCTGGTAACATGTCCTGTGTATATTAAACCATCAGGGGAACACTCTCTCTTCACTTTCCTGTTCACCTGGTAACATGTCCCATGTATATGAAACCATCAGGGGAACACACTCTCCTCTCTTCTACTGTTCACCTGGTAACATGTCCCGTGTGCATTAAAAAATCAGGGGAACACACTCTCCTCACTTATACTGTTCATCTGGTGATGTGACCCGTGTGTATTAAACCATTAGGGGAACACACTCTCCTCACTTCTACTCTTCACCTGGTAACATGTCCTGTGTATATTAAACCATCAGGGCAACACACTCTCCTCACTTATACTGTTCACCTGGTAACATGTCCCGTGTATATTAAACCATCAGGGGAACACTCTCTCCTCACTTGTACTCTTCACCTGGTAACATGTCCCGTGTGTATTAAACCATCAGGGGAACACACTCTCCTCAATTATACTGTTCACCTTGTGACATGTCCCGTGTGCATTAAACCATCGCGGGAAAACACTCTCCTCACTATTCTGTTCACCTGGTAACATGTCCCGTGTGAATTTAACAATCAGGGGAACACACTCTCCTCACTTATACTGTTCACCTGGTAACATGTCCTGTGTATATTAAACCATCAGGGGAACACACTCTCCTCACTTATACTGTTTACCTGGTAACATATCCAGTGTATGTTAAACCATCAGGGGCACACACTCTCCTCACTTATACTGTTCACCTGGTCACATGTCCCGTGTGTATTAAACCATCAGGGCAACACACTCTCCACACTTATACGTTCACCTGGTAACATGTCCCGTGTATATTAAACCATCAGGGGAACACACTCTCCTCACTTATACTGTTCACCTGGTAACATGTCCCGTGTATATTAAACCATCAGGGGAACACACTCTCCTCACTTATACTGTTCACCTGGTGACATGTCCCGTGTCTATTAAACCATCAGGGGAACACACTCTCCTCACATATACTGTTCACCTGGTAACATGTCTCGTGTATATTAAACCATCAGGGGAACACACTCTCCTCACTTATACTGTTCACCTGGTAACATGTCCCGTGCGCATTAAACCATCAGGGGAAAACACTCTCCTCACTATTCTGTTCACCTGGTAACATGTCCCGTGTGTATAAAACAATCAGGGGAACACACTCTCCTCACTTATACTGTTCACCTGGTAACATGTCCTGTGTATATTAAACCAACAGGGGAACACTCTCTCTTCACTTTCCTGTTCACCTGGTAACATGTCCCATGTATATGAAACCATCAGGGGAACACACTCTCCTCTCTTCTACTGTTCACCTGGTAACATGTCCCGTGTGCATTAAAAAATCAGGGGAACACACTCTCCTCACTTATACTGTTCATCTGGTGATGTGACCCGTGTGTATTAAACCATTAGGGGAACACACTCTCCTCACTTCTACTCTTCACCTGGTAACATGTCCTGTGTATATTAAACCATCAGGGCAACACACTCTCCTCTCTTATACTGTTCACCTGGTAACATGTCCCGTGTATATTAAACCATCAGGGGAACACTCTCTCCTCACTTGTACTCTTCACCTGGTAACATGTCCCGTGTGTATTAAACCATCAGGGGAACACACTCTCCTCACTTATACTGTTCACCTTGTGACATGTCCCGTGTGCATTAAACCATCGCGGGAAAACACTCTCCTCACTATTCTGTTCACCTGGTAACATGTCCCGTGTGAATTTAACAATCAGGGGAACACACTCTCCTCACTTATACTGTTCACCTGGTAACATGTCCTGTGTATATTAAACCATCAGGGGAACACACTCTCCTCACTTATACTGTTTACCTGGTAACATATCCAGTGTATGTTAAACCATCAGGGGCAAACACTCTCCTCACTTATACTGTTCACCTGGTCACATGTCCCGTGTGTATTAAACCATCAGGGCAACACACTCTCCACACTTATACGTTCACCTGGTAACATGTCCCGTGTATATTAAACCATCAGGGGAACACACTCTCCTCACTTATACTGTTCACCTGGTAACATGTCCCGTGTATATTAAACCATCAGGGGAACACACTCTCCTCACTTATACTGTTCACCTGGTGACATGTCCCGTGTCTATTAAACCATCAGGGGAACACACTCTCCTCACATATACTGTTCACCTGGTAACATGTCTCGTGTATATTAAACTATCAGGGGAACACACTCTCCTCACTTATACTGTTCACCTGGTAAAATGTCCCGTGCATGTTAAACCATCAGGGGAACACACTCTCCTCACATATACTGTTCACCTGGTAACATGTCTCGTGTATATTAAACCATCAGGGCAACACACTCTCCTCACATATACTGTTCACCTGGTAACATGTCGCGTGTATATTAAACCATCAGGGGAACACACTCTCCTTACTTCTACTGTTCACCTGGTGACATGTCCCGTGTATATTAAACCATCAGGGGAACACACTCTCCTCACTTATATTGTTCACCTGGTAACATGTCCCGTGTGTATTAAACAATCAGGGGAACACACTCTCCTCACTATTCTGTTCACCTGGTAACATGTCCCGTGTGTATTAAGCAATCAGGGGAACACACTCTCTTCACTTATAATGTTCACCTGGTAACATGTCCCGTGTATATTAAACCATCAGGGGAACACACTCTCCTCACTTATACTGTTCACCTGGTAACATGTCCCGTGTGCATTAAAAAATCAGGGGAACACACTCTCCTCACTTACACTGTTCATCTGGTAACATGTCCCGTGTATATTAAACCATCAGGGGAACACACTCTCCTCATTTATACTGTTCATCTGGTAACATGTCCCGTGTATATTAAACCATCAGGGGAATACACTCACCTCACTTATACTGTTCACCTGGTGACATGTCCCGTGCGTATTAAAAAATCAGGGGAACACACTCTCCTCACTTGTACTTTTCACCTAGTGACATGTCCTGTGTATATTAAACCATCAGGGGAACACACTCTCCTCACTTATACTCTTCACCAGGTAACATGTCCCGTGTGCATTAAACAATCAGGGGAACACACTCTCCTCACTTATAATGTTCACCTGGTGACATGTCCCGTGCGTATAAAACAATCAGGGGAACACACTCTCCTCACTTATACTGTTCACCTGGTGACGTGTCCCGTGTGCATTAAACAATCAGGGGAACACACTCTCCTCACTTATAATGTTCACCTGGTGACATCTCCCGTGCGTATAAAACAATCAGGGGAACACACTCTCCTCACTTATACTGTTCACCTTGTGACATGTCCCGTGTGCATTAAACCATCATGGGAAAACACTCTCCTCACTATTCTGTTCACCTGGTAACATGTCCCGTGTGAATTTAACAATCAGGGGAACACACTCTCCTCACTTATACTGTTCACCTGGTAACATCTCCTGTGTATATTAAACCATCAGGGGAACACACTCTCCTCACTTATACTGTTTACCTGGTAACATATCCAGTGTATGTTAAACCATCAGGGGCACACACTCTCCTCACTTATACTGTTCACCTGGTCACATGTCCCATGTGTATTAAACCATTAGGGGAACACACTCTCCTCACTTCTACTCTTCACCTGGTAACATGTCCTGTGTATATTAAACCATCAGGGCAACACACTCTCCTCACTTATACGTTCACCTGGTAACATGTCCCGTGTATATTAAACCATCAGGGGAAAACACTCTCCTCACTTATACTGTTCACCTGGTAACATGTCCCGTGTATATTAAACCATCAGGGGAACACACTCTCCTCACATATACTGTTCACCTGGTAACATGTCTCGTGTATATTAAACCATCAGGGGAACACACTCTCCTCACTTATACTGTTCACCTGGTAAAATGTCCCGTGCATGTTAAACCATCAGGGGAACACACTCTCCTCACATATACTGTTCACCTGGTAACATGTCTCGTGTATATTAAACCATCAGGGCAACACACTCTCCTCACATATACTGTTCACCTGGTAACATGTCTCTTGTATATTAAACCATCAGGGGAACACACTCTCCTCACTTATACTGTTCACCTGGTAACATGTCGCGTGTATATTAAACCATCAGGGCAACACACTCTCCTCACATATACTGTTCACCTGGTAACATGTCTCGTGTATATTAAACCATCAGGGCAACACACTCTCCTCACATATACTGTTCACCTGGTAACATGTCTCTTGTATATTAAACCATCAGGGGAACACACTCTCCTCACTTATACTGTTCACCTGGTAACATGTCGCGTGTATATTGAACCATCAGGGCAACACACTCTCCTCACATATAATGTTCACCTGGTAACATGTCCCGTGTGTATTAAACAATCAGGGGAACACACTCTCTTCACTTATAATGTTCATCTGGTAACATGTCCCGTGTATATTAAACCGTCAGGGGAACACACTCACCTCACTTATACTGTTCACCTGGTAACTTGTCCCGTGCGTATTAAACAATGAGGGGAACACACTCTCCTCACTTCTACGGTTCACCTGGTAACATGTCCCGTGTGCATTAAAAAATCAGGGGAACACACTCTCCTCACTTATACTGTTCATCTGGTAACATGTCCCGTGTATATTAAACCATCAGGGAAACACACTCTCCTCATTTATATGGTTCATCTGGTAACATGTCCCGTGTATATTAAACCATCAGGGGAAAACATTCTCCTCACTATTCTGTTCACCTGGTAACATGTCCCGTGTGTATTAAACAATCAGGGGAACACACTCTCCTCACTTATACTGTTCACCTGGTAACATGTCCCATGTATATGAAACCATCAGGGGAACACACTCTCCTCACTTCTACTGTTCACCTGGTAACATGTCCCGTGTGCATTAAAAAATCAGGGAACACACTCTCCTCACTTATACTGTTCATCTGGTAACATGTCCCGTGTATATTAAACCATCAGGGAAACACACTCTCCTCATTTATATGGTTCATCTGGTAACATGTCCCGTGTATATTAAACCATCAGGGGAAAACATTCTCCTCACTATTCTGTTCACCTGGTAACATGTCCCGTGTGTATTAAACAATCAGGGGAACACACTCTCCTCACTTATACTGTTCACCTGGTAACATGTCCCATGTATATGAAACCATCAGGGGAACACACTCTCCTCACTTCTACTGTTCACCTGGTAACATGTCCCGTGTGCATTAAAAAATCAGGGGAACACACTCTCCTCACTTATACTGTTCATCTGGTAACATGTCCCGTGTATATTAAACCATCAGGGGAACACACTCTCCTCATTTATACTGTTCATCTGGTAACATGTCCCGTGTATATTAAACCATCAGGGGAACACACTCACCTCACTTATACTGTTCACCTGGTAACATGTCGCGTGTATATTAAACCATCAGGGCAACACACTCTCCTCACTTATACTGTTTACCTGGTAACATATCCTGTGTATGTTAAACCATCAGGGGCACACACTCTCTTCACTTATACTCTTCACCTGGTAACATGTCCCGTGTGTATTAAACCATGAGGGGAACACACTCCCCTCACTTATACTGTTCACCTGGTAACATGTCCCGTGTATATTAAACCATCAGGGGAACACACTCTCCTCACTTATACTGTTCACCTGGTGACATGTCCCGTGCGTATTAAACAATCAGGGGAACACACTCTCCTCACTTCTACTGTTCACCTGGTGACATGTCCCGTGTATATTAAACCATCAGGGGAACACACTCTCCTCACTTCTACTGTTCACCTGGTAACATGTCTCGTGTGCATTAAAAAATCAGGGGAACACACTCTCCTCACTGATACTGTTCATCTGGTAACAAGTCCCGTGTATATTAAACCATCAGGGGAACACACTCTCCTCACTTATACTGTTCACCTGGTAACATGTCCCGTGTGTATTAAACCATCAGGGGAACACACTCACCTCACTTATACTGTTCACCTGGTAACATGTCCCATGTGTATTAAACAGTCAGGGGAACACACTCTCCTCACTTATACTTTTCACCTAGTGACATGTCCTGTGTTTATTAAACCATCAGGGGAACACACTCTCCTCAATTATACTGTTCACCTGCTAACATGTCCTGTGCATATTCAGCCATCTGGGGAACACACTCTCCTCACTTATACTCTTCACCAGGTAACATGTCCTGTGAATATTAAACCATCAGGGGAACACACTCTCCTCACATATACTGTTCAACTGGTGACATGTCCCGTGTGCATTAAACCATCATTGGAAAACACTCTCCTCACTATTCTATTCACCTGGTAACATGTCCCGTGTGAATTAAAGAATCAGGGGAACACACTCTCCTCACTTATACTGTTCACCTGGTAACATGTCCAGTGTATATTAAACCATCAGGGGAACACAATCTCCTCACTTATACTGTTTACCTGGTAACATATCCTGTGTATGTTAAACCATCAGCGGCACACACTCTCCTCACTTATACTCTTCACCTGGTAACATGTCCCGTGTGTATTAAACCATTAGGGGAACACACTCTCCTCACTTATACTGTTCACCTGGTAAAATGTCCCGTGCATGTTAAACCATCAGGGGAACACACTCTCCTCACATATACTGTTCACCTGGTAACATGTCTCGTGTATATTAAACCATCAGGGCAACACACTCTCCTCACATATACTGTTCACCTGGTAACATGTCTCTTGTATATTAAACCATCAGGGGAACACACTCTCCTCACTTATACTGTTCACCTGGTAACATGTCGCGTGTATATTAAACCATCAGGGCAACACACTCTCCTCACATATACTGTTCACCTGGTAACATGTCGCGTGTATATTAAACCATCAGGGGAACACACTCTCCTTACTTCTACTGTTCACCTGGTGACATGTCCCGTGTATATTAAACCATCAGGGGAACACACTCTCCTCACTTATACTGTTCACCTGGTAACATGTCCCGTGTATGTTAAACAATCAGGGGAACACAATCTCCTCACTTTTACTGTTCACCTGGTAACATGTCCCGTGTATGTTAAACAATCAGGGGAACACAATCTCCTCACTTTTACTGTTCACCTGGTAAAATGTCCCGTGTATATTAAACCATCAGGGGAACACACTCTCCTCACTGATACTGTTCACCTGGTAACATGTCCAGTTTATATTAAATCATCAGGTCAACACACTCTCCTCACATATACTGTTCACCTGGTAACATGTCCCGTGCATATTAAGCCATCTGGGGAACACACTCTCCTCACTTATACTTTTCACCTAGTAACATGTCCTGTGTATATTAAACCATCAGGGGAACACACTCTCCTCACTTATACTCTTCACCTGGTAACATGTCCCGTGTGCATTAAACAATCAGGGGAACACACTCTCCTCACTTATACTCTTCACCTGGTAACATGTCCCGTGTGCATTAAACCATCAGGGGAACACACTCTCCTCACTTATACTTTTCACCTAGTAACATGTCCTGTGTATATTAAACCATCAGGGGAACACACTCTCCTCACTTATACTCTTCACCTGGTGACATCTCCCTTGCGTATAAAACAATCAGGGGAACACACTCTCCTCACTTATACTGTTCACCTGGTAACATGTCCCGTGCGCATTAAACCATCAGGGGAAAACACTCTCCTCACTATTCTGTTCACCTGGTAACATGTCCCGTGCGTATAAAACAATCAGGGGAACACACTCTCCTCACTTATACTGTTCACCTGGTGACATCTCCCGTGCGTATAAAACAATCAGGGGAACACACTCTCCTCACTTATACTGTTCACCTGGTAACATGTCCCGTGCGCATTAAACCATCAGGGGAAAACACTCTCCTCACTATTCTGTTCACCTGGTGACATGTCCCGTGTATATTAAACCATCAGGGCAACACACTCTCCTCACATATACTGTTCACCTGGTAACATGTCACGTGTATATTAAACCATCAGGGGAACACACTCTCCTTACTTCTACTGTTCACCTGGTGACATGTCCCGTGTATATTAAACCATCAGGGCAACACACTCTCCTCACATATACTGTTCACCTGGTAACATGTCCCGTGTATATTAAACCATCAGGGGAACACACTCTCCTTACTTCTACTGTTCACCTGGTAAAATGTCCCGTGTATGTTAAACCATCAGGGGAACACACTCTCCTCACTTATACTCTTCACCTGGTGACATATCCCGTGTGCATTAAACAATCAGGGGAACACACTCTCCTCACTTATACTCTTCATCAGGTAACGTGTCCCGTGTATATTAAACCATCAGGGGAACACACTCGCCTCACTGATGCTCTTCACCTGGTAACATGTCCAGTTTATATTAAATCATCAGGTCAACACACTCTCCTCACATATACTGTTCACCTGGTAACATGTCTCGTGCATATTAAACCATCAGGGGAACTCACTCTCCTCACTTAGACTGTTCACCTGGTAACATGTCCCGTGCATATTAAGCCATCTGGGGAACACACTCTCCTCACTTATACTTTTCACCTAGTAACATGTCCTGTGTATATTAAACCATCAGGGGAACACACTCTCCTCACTTATACTCTTCACCTGGTAACATGTCCCGTGTGCATTAAACAATCAGGGGAACACACTCTCCTCACTTATACTGTTCACCTGGTAACATGTCCCGTGCTTATAAAACAATCAGGGGAACACACTCTCCTCACTTATACTGTTCACCTGGTAACATGTCCCGTGCGCATTAAACCATCAGGGGAAAACACTCTCCTCACTATTCTGTTCACCTGGTAACATGTCCCGTGTGTATAAAACAATCAGGGGAACACACTCTCCTCACTTATACTGTTCACCTGGTAACATGTCCTGTGTATATGAAACCATCAGGGGAACACACTCTCCTCACTTCTACTGTTCACCTGGTAACATGTCCCGTGTGCATTAAAAAATCAGGGGAACACACTCTCCTCACTTATAATGTTCATCTGGTAACATGTCCTGTGTATATTAAACCATCAGGGCAACACACTCTCCTCACTTATACTGTTCACCTGGTAACATGTCCCGTGTATATTTAACCATCAGGGGAACACACTCTCCTCACTTGTACTCTTCACCTGGTAACATGTCCTGTGTGTATTAAACCATCAGGGGAACACACTCTCCTCACTTATACTGTTCACCTTGTGACATGTCCCGTGTGCATTAAACCATCATGGGAAAACACTCTCCTCACTATTCTGTTCACCTGGTAACATGTCCCGTGTGAATTTAACAATCAGGGGAACACACTCTCCTCACTTATACTGTTCACCTGGTAACATGTCCTGTGTATATTAAACCATCAGGGGAATACACTCTCCTCACTTATACTGTTTACCTGCTAACATATCCAGTGTATGTTAAACCATCAGGGGAACACACTCTCCTCACTTATACTGTTCACCTTGTGACATGTCCCGTGTGCATTAAACCATCATGGGAAAACACTCTCCTCACTATTCTGTTCACCTGGTAACATGTCCCGTGTGAATTTAACAATCAGGGGAACACTCTCTCCTCACTTATACTGTTCACCTGGTAACATGTCCTGTGTATATTAAACCATCAGGGGCACACACTCTCCTCACTTATACTGTTCACCTGGTAACATGTCCCATGTATATTAAACCATCAGGGGAACACACTCTCCTCACTTATACTGTTCACCTGGTAACATGTCCCGTGTCTATTAAACCATCAGGGGAACACACTCTCCTCACATATACTGTTCACCTGGTAACATGTCTCGTGTATATTAAACCATCAGGGGAACACACTCTCCTCACTTATACTGTTCACCTGGAAAAATGTCCCGTGCATGTTAAACCATCAGGGGAACACACTCTCCTCACATATACTGTTCACCTGGTAACATGTCGCGTGTATATTAAACCATCAGGGGAACACACTCTCCTCACTTATACTGTTCACCTGGTGACATGTCCCGTGTATATTAAACCATCAGGGGAACACACTCTCCTCACTTATACTGTTCACCAGGTAACATGTCCCGTGTATGTTAAACAATCAGGGGAACACAGTCTCCTCACTTATACTCTTCATCAGGTAACATGTCCAGTTTATATTAAATCATCAGGTCAACACACTCTCCTCACATATACTTTTCACCTGGTAACATGTCTCGTGTATATTAAACCATCAGGGGAACTCACTCTCCTCACTTATACTGTTCACCTGGTAACATGTCCCGTGCATATTAAGCCATCTGGGGAACACACTCTCCTCACTTATACTCTTCACCTGGTAACATGTCCCGTGTGTATTAAACCATGAGGAAAACACACTCTCCTCATTTATACTGTTCACCTGGTAACATGTCCCGTGTATATTAAACCCTCAGGGGAACACACTCTCCTCACTTATACTGTTCACCTGGTGACATGTCCCGTGCGTATTAAACAATCAGGGGAACACACTCTCCTCATTTCTACTGTTCACCTGGTGACATGTCCCGTGTATATTAAACCATCAGGGGAACACACTCTCCTCACTTCTACTGTTCACCTGGTAACATGTCTCGTGTATATTAAACCATCAGGGGAACACACTCTCCTCACTTATACTCTTCACCAGGTAACATGTCCTGTGAATATTAAACCATCAGGGGAACACATTCTCCTCACATATACTGTTCACCTGGTGACATGTCCCGTGTATATTAAACCATCAGGGGAACACACTCACCTCACTTAAACTGTTCACCTGGTGACATGTCCCGTGCGTATTAAACAATCAGGGGAACACACTCTCCTCACTTATACTTTTCACCTAGTGACATGTCCTGTGTATATTAAACGATCAGGGGAACACACTCTCCTCACTTATACTGTTCACCTGGTAACATGTCCTGTGCATATTCAGCCATCTGGGGAACACACTCTCCTCACTTATACTCTTCACCAGGTAACATGTCCTGTGAATATTAAACTATCAGGGGAACACATTCTCCTCACATATACTGTTCACCTGGTGACATGTCCCGTGTGCATTAAACCATCATTGGAACACACTCTCCTCACTTATACTGTTCACCTGGTAACATGTCCTGTGTATATTAAACCATCAGGGGAACACACTCTCCTCACTTATACTGTTTACCTGGTAACATATCCTGTGTATGTTAAACCATCAGGGGCAGACACTCTCCTCACTTATACTCTTCACCTGGTAACATGTCCCGTGTGTATTAAACCATTAGGGGAACACACTCTCCTCACTTATACTGTTCACCTGGTAAAATGTCCCGTGCATGTTAAACCATCAGGGGAACACACTCTCCTCACTTATACTCTTCATCAGGTAACGTGTCCCGTGTATATTAAATCATCAGGGGAACACACTCTCCTCACTTATACTCTTCACCTGGTAACATGTCCTGTGAATATTAAACCATCAGGGGAACACACTCTCCTCACTTATACTGTTCACCTGGTGACATGTCCCATGTATATTAAACCATCAGTGGAACACTCTCTCCTCACTCATACTGTTCACCTGGTAACATCTCCCGTGCGTATTAAACAATCAGGGGAACACACTCTCCTCACTTATACTGTTCACCTGGTAACTTGTCCCGTGCGCATTAAACCATCAGGGGAAAACATTCTCCTCACTATTCTGTTCACCTGGTAACATGTCCCGTGTGTATTAAACAATCAGGGGAACACACTCTCCTCACTTATACTGTTCACCTGGAAACATGTCCCATGTATATGAAACCATCAGGGGAACACACTCTCCTCACTTCTACTGTTCACCTGGTAACATGTCCCGTGTGCATTAAAAAATCAGGGGAACACACTCTCCTCACTTATACTGTTCACCTGGTGACATGTCCCGTGCGTATTAAACAATCAGGGGAACACACTCTCCTCACTTGCACTTTTCACCTAGTGACATGTCCTGTGTATATTAAACAATCAGGGGAACACACTCTCCTCACTTATACTGTTCACCTGGTAACATGTCCTGTGCATATTCAGCCATCTGGGGAACACACTCTCCTCACTTATACTCTTCACCAGGTAACATGTCCTGTGAATATTAAACCATCAGGGGAACACACTCTCCTCACATATACTGTTCACCTGGTAACATGTCCCTTGTGAATTAAACAATCGGTGAACACACTCTCCTCACTTATACTGTTCACCTGGTAACATGTCCTGTGTCTATTAAACCATCAGGGGAACACACTCTCCTCACTTATACTGTTTACCTGGTAACATATCCTGTGTATGTTAAACCATCAGGGGCACACACTCTCCTCACTTATACTCTTCACCTGGTAACATGTCCCGTGTGTATTAAACCGTGAGGAAAACACACTCTCCTCACTTATACTGTTCACCTGGTAACATGTCCCGTGTATATTAAACCCTCAGGGGAACACACTCTCCTCACTTATACTGTTCACCTGGTGACATGTCCCGTGCGTATTAAACAATCAGGGGAACACACTCTCCTCACTTATACTGTTCACCTGGTAACATGTCCCGTGTACATTAAACCATCAGGGGAACACACTCTCCTCACTTCTACTGTTCACCTGGTAAAATGTCTCGTGTGCATTAAAAAATCAGGGGAACACACTCTCCTCACTTATACTGTTCATCTGGTAACATGTCCCGTGTATATTAAACCATCAGGGGAACACACTCTCCTCACTTATACTGTTCACCTGGTCACATGTCCCGTGTATATTAAACAATCAGGGGAACACACTCTCCTCACTTATACTTTTCACCTAGTGACATGTCCTGTGTATATTAAACCATCAGGGGAACACACTCTCCTCACTTATACTGTTCACCTGGTAACATGTCCTGTGCATATTCAGCCATCTGGGGAACACACTCTCCTCACTTATACTCTTCACCAGGTAACATGTCCTGTGAATATTAAACCATCAGGGGAACACACTCTCCTCACATATACTGTTCACCTGGTGACATGTCCCGTGTGCATTAAACCATCATTGGAACACACTCTCCTCACTTATACTGTTCACCTGGTAACATGTCCTGTGTATATTAAACCATCAGGGGAACACACTCTCCTCACTTATACTGTTTACCTGGTAACATATCCTGTGTATGTTAAACCATCAGGGGCAGACACTCTCCTCACTTCTACTCTTCACCTGGTAACATGTCCCGTGTGTATTAAACAATCAGGGGAACACACTCTCCTCACTTATACTCTTCATCAGGTAACGTGTCCCGTGTATATGAAACCATCAGGGGAACACACTCTCCTCACTTCTACTGTTCACCTGGTAACATGTCCCGTGTGCATTAAAAAATCAGGGGAACACACTCTCCTCACTTATACTGTTCATCTGGTAACATGTCCCGTGTATATTAAACCATCAGGGGAACACACTCTCCTCACTTATACTGTTCATCTGGTAACATGTCCCGTGTATATTAAACCATCAGGGGAACACACTCACCTCACTTATACTGTTCACCTGGTGACATGTCCCGTGTGTATTAAACCATCAGGGGAACACACTCTCCTCACTTCTACTTTTCACCTAGTGACATGTCCTGTGTATATTAAACCATCAGGGGAACACACTCTCCTCACTTATACTGTTCACCTGGTAAAATTTCCTGTGCATATTCAGCCATCTGGGGAACACACTCTCCTCACTTATACTCTTCACCAGGTAACATGTCCTGTGAATATTAAACCATCAGGGGAACACACTCTCCTCACTTATACTGTTCACCTGGTAACATGTCCCTTGTGAATTAAACAATTGGTGAACACACTCTCCTCACTTATACTGTTCACCTGGTAACATGTCCTGTGTCTATTAAACCATCAGGGGAACACACTCTCCTCACTTATACTGTTTACCTGGTAACATATCCTGTGTATCTTAAACAATCAGGGGAACACACTCTCCTCACTTATACTCTTCACCTGGTAACATGTCCCGTGTGTATTAAACCCTCAGGGGAACACACTCTCCTCACTTATACTGTTCACCTGGTGACATGTCCCGTGTATATTAAACCATCAGGGGAACACACTCTCCCCACTTCTACTGTTCACCTGGTAACATGTCTCGTGTGCATTAAACAATCAGGGGAACACACTCTCCTCACTTATACTTTTCACCTAGTGACATGTCCTGTGTATATTAAACCATCAGGGGAACACACTCTCCTCACTTATACTGTTCACCTGGTAACATTTCCTGTGCATATTCAGCCATCTGGGGAACACACTCTCCTCACATATACTGTTCACCTGGTGACATGTCCCGTGTGCATTAAACCATCATTGGAACACACTCTCCTCACTTATACTGTTCACCTGGTAACATATCCTGTGTATGTTAAACCATCAGGGGACGACACTCTCCTCACTTATACTCTTCACCTGGTAACATGTCCCGTGTGTATTAAACCATTAGGGGAACACACTCTCCTCACTTATACTGTTCACCTGGTAAAATGTCCCGTGCATGTTAAACCATCAGGGGAACACACTCTCCTCACATATACTGTTCACCTGGTAACATGTCTCTTGTGTATTAAACCATCAGGGGAACACACTCTCCTCACTTATACTGTTCACCTGGTAACATGTCGCGTGTATATTAAACCATCAGGGCAACACTCTCTCCTCACATATACTGTTCACCTGGTAACATGTCGCGTGTATATTAAACCATCAGGGGAACACACTCTCCTTACTTCGACTGTTCACCTGGTGACATGTCCCGTGTATATTAAACCATCAGGGGAACACACTCTCCTCACTTATACTGTTCACCTGGTAACATGTCCCGTGTATGTTAAACAATCAGGGGAACACAATCTCCTCACTTTTACTGTTCACCTGGTAAAATGTCCCGTGTATGTTAAACCATCAGGGGAACACACTCTCCTCACTTATACTCTTCACCTGGTGACATATCCCGTGTGCATTAAACAATCAGGGGAACACACTCTCCTCACTTATACTCTTCATCAGGTAAAGTGTCCTGTGTATATTAAACCATCAGGCAAACACACTCTCCTCACATATACTGTTCACCTGGTAACATGTCTCGTGTATATTAAACCATCAGGGGAACTCACTCTCCTCCCTTATACTTTTCACCTAGTAACATGTCCTGTGTATATTAAACCATCAGGGGAACACACTCTCCTCACTTATACTCTTCACCTGGTAACATGTCCCGTGTGTATTAAACATTAGGGGAACGCACTCTCCTCACTTATACTGTTCACCTAGTGACATGTCCTGTGTATATTAAACAATCAGGGGAACACACTCACCTCACTTATACTGTTCACCTGGTGACATGTCCCGTGCGTATTAAACAATCAGGGGAACACACTCTCCTCACTTCTACTTTTCACCTGGTGACATGTTCCGTGTATATTAAACCATCAGGGGAACACAATCTCCTCACTTATACTGTTCACCTCGTAACATGTCGCTTGTGTATTAAACCATCAGGGCAACACACTCTCCTCACTTATACTGTTCACCTGGTAACATGTCTCGTGTATATTAAAACATCAGGGGAACACACTCTCCTCACTTATACTGTTCACCTGGTAAAATGTCCCGTGCTTGTTAAACCATCAGGGGAAAACCTACTCCTCACTTATACTCTTCACCTGGTGACATATCCCGTGTGCATTAAACAATCAGGGGAACACACTCTCCTCAAATATACTGTTCACCTGGTAACATTTCTCGTGTATATTAAACCATCAGGGGAACTCACTCTCCTCACTTATACTGTTCACCTGGTAACATGTCCCGTGCATATTAAGCCATCTGGGGAACACACTCTCCTCACTTATACTTTCCACCTAGTGACATGTCCTGTGTATATTAAAACATCAGGGGAACACACTCTCCTCACTTATACTCTTCCCCAGGTAACATGTCCTGTGATTATTAAACCATCAGGGGAACACACTCTCCTCACTTATACTGTTCACCTGGTGAAATGTCCCGTGTATACAGAACCATCAGGGGAACACACTCTCCTCACTTATACTCTTCCCCAGGTAACATGTCCTGTGATTATTAAACCATCAGGGGAACACACTTTCCTCACTTATACTGTTCACCTGGTGACATGTTCCGCGTATATTAAACCATCAGGGGAACGCACTCTCCTCTCTTATACTGTTCACCTGGTAACATGCCCCGTGCGTATTAAACAATCAGGGGAACACACTCTCCTCACTTATACTGTTCACCTGGTAACATGTCCCGTGTAAGTTAAACCATCATGGGAACTCACTCTCCTCACTTATAGATTTCACCTGGTAAACATGTCTTGTGTGCATTAAACAATCAGGGGAACACACTCTCCTCACTTATTCTGTTCACCTGGTGACATGTCCCGTGTGTATTAAACAATCAGGGGAACACACTCTCCTCACTTATACTGTTCATCTGGTAACATGTCCCGTGCGTATTAAACAATCAGGGGAACACACTCTCCTCACTTATACTGTTCACCTGGTGACATGTCCCGTGTGTATTAAACAGTCAGGGGAACACACTCTCCTCACTTATACTGTTCACCTGGTAACATGTCCCGTGTGCATTAAACAATCAGGGGAACACACTCTCCTCACTTATAATGTTCACCTGGTGACATGTCCCGTGCGTATAAAACAATTAGGGGAACACACTCTCCTCACTTATACTGTTCACCTGGAAACATGTCGCGTGTATATTAAACCATCAGGGCAACACCCTCTCCTCACATATACTGTTCACCTGGTAACATGTCTCGTGTATATTAAACCATCAGGGGAACACACTCTCCTCACTTATACTGTTCACCTGGTGACATGTCCCAAGTTTATTAAACAATCATGGGAACACACTCTCCTCACTTCTGCTCTTCACCTGGAAACATGTCCCGTGTATATTAAATCATCAGGGCAACAAACTCTCCTCACAGATACTGTTCACCTGGTAACATGTCCCGTGCGCATTCAACCATCAGGGGAAAACACTCTCCTCACTATTCTGTTCACCTGGTAACATGTCCCGTGTGTATAAAACAATCAGGGGAACACTCTCTCCTCACTTATACTGTTCACCTGGTAACATGTCCTGTGTATATTAAACCATCAGGGGAACACTCCCTCTTCACTTTCCTGTTCACCTGGTAACATGTCCCATGTATATGAAACCATCAGGGGAACACACTCTCCTCACTTCTACTGTTCACCTGGTAACATGTCCCGTGTGCATTAAAAAATCAGGATAACACACTCTCCTCACTTATACTGTTCATCTGGTGATGTGACCCGTGTGTATTAAACCATTAGGGGAACACACTCTCCTCACCTCTACTCTTCACCTGGTAACATGTCCTGTGTATATTAAACCATCAGGGCAACACAGTCTCCTCACTTATACTGTTCACCTGGTAACATGTCCCGTGTATATTAAACCATCAGGGGAACACACTCTCCTCACTTGTACTCTTCACCTGGTAACATGTCCTGTGTGTATTAAACCATCAGGGGAACACACTCTCCTCACTTATACTGTTTACCTGGTAACATATCCAGTGTATGTTAAACTATCAGGGGCACACACTCTCCTCACTTATACTGTTCACCTGGTCACATGTCCCGAGTGTATTAAACCATTAGGGGAACACACTCTCCTCACTTCTACTCTTCACCTGGTAACATGTCCTGTGTATATTAAGCCATCAGGGCAACACACTCTCCTCACTTATACTGTTCACCTGGTAACATGTCCCGTGTATAATAAACCATCAGGGGAACACACTCTCCTCACTTATACTGTTCACCTGGTAACATGTCCCGTGTATATTAAACCATCAGGGGAACACACTCTCCTCACTTATACTGTTCACCTGGAGACATGTCCCGTGTCTATTAAACCATCAGGGGAACACACTCTCCTCACATATACTGTTCACCTGGTAACATGTCTCGTGTATATTAAACCATCAGGGTAACACACTCTCCTCACTTATACTGTTCACCTGGTAAAATGTCCCGTGCATGTTAAACCATCAGGGGAACACACTCTCCTCACATATACTGTTCACCTGGTAACATGTCTCGTGTATATTAAACCATCAGGGCAACACACTCTCCTCACATATACTGTTCACCTGGTAACATGTCTCTTGTATATTAAACCATCAGGGCAACACACTCTCCTCACATACACTGTTCACCTGGTAACATGTCTCGTGTATATTAAACCGTCAGGGGAACTCACTCTCCTCACTTATGCTGTTCACCTGGTAACATGTCCCGTGCATATTAAGCCATCTGGGGAACACAATCTCCTCACTTATAGATTTCACCTTGTAACATGTCCCGTGTGCATTAAACAATCAGGGGAACACCCTCTCCTCACATATACTGTTCACCTGGTAACATGTCTCGTGTATATTAAACCGTCAGGGGAACTCACTCTCCTCACTTATGCTGTTCACCTGGTAACATGTCCCGTGCATATTAAGCCATCTGGGGAACACAATCTCCTCACTTATACTTTTCACCTAGTGACATGTCCTGTGTATATTAAACCATCAGGGGAACACACTCTCCTCACTTATACTCTTCCCCAGATAACATGTCCTGTGAATATTAAACCATCAGGGGAACACACTCTCCTCACTTATACTGTTCACCTGGTGACATGTCCTGTGCATATTAAACAATCAGGGGAACACACTCTCCTCACTTATACTGTTCACCTGGTGACGTGTCCCGTGTGCATTAAACAATCAGGGGAACACACTCTCCTCACTATTATGTTCACCTGGTAACATGTCCCGTGCGTATTAAACAATCAGGGGAACACACTCTCCTCACTTATACTGTTCACCTGGTAACATGTCCTGTGTATATTAAACCATCAGGGGAACACACTCTCTTCACTTACACTGTTCACCTGGTAACATGTCCCATGTATATGAAACCATCAGGGGAACACACTCTCCTCACTTCTACTGTTCACCTGGTAACATGTCCTGTGTGCATTAAAAAATCAGGGGAACACACTCTCCTCACTTATACTGTTCACCTGGTGACATGTCCCGTGTGTATTAAACCATCATGGGAAAACACTCTCCTCACTATTCTGTTCACCTGGTAACATGTCCCGTGTGAATTAAACAATCAGGGGAACACACTCTCCTCACTTATACTGTTCACCTGGTAACATGTCCTGTGCATATGAACCCATCAGGGGAACACACTCTCCTCACTTATACTGTTTACCTGGTAACATATCCTGTGTATGTTAAACCATCAGGGGCACACAATCTCCACACTTATACTGTTCACCTGGTCACATGTCCCTTGTGTATTAAACCATTAGGGGAACGCACTCTCCTCACTTCTACTCTTCACCTGGTAACATGTCCTGTGTATATTAAACCATCAGGGCAACACAATCTCCTCACTTATACTCTTCACCTCGTAACATGTCTCGTGTATATTAAACCATCAGGGGAACACACTCTCCTCGCTTATACTGTTCACCTGGTAAAATGTCCCGTGTGCATAAAACCATCAGGGGAACACACTCTCCTCACTTATACTGTTCACCTGGTGACATGTCCCGTGTGCATTAAACAATCAGGGGAACACAATCTCCTCACTTATACTGTTCACCTGGTGACATGTCCCGAGTTTATTAAACAATCAGGGGAACACACTCTCCTCACTTCTGCTCTTCACCTGGAAACATGTCCCGTGTATATTAAATCATCAGGGCAACACACTCTCCTCACAGATACTGTTCACCTGGTAACATGTCCTGTGTGTATTAAACCATCAGGGGAACACACTCTCCTCACTTATACTGTTTACCTGGTAACATGTCCCGTGCGTACTAAACAATCAGGGGAACACACTCTCCTCACTTATACTGTTCACCTGGTGACATGACCCGTGCATATTAAACCATCAGGGGAACACACTCTCCTCACATATACTGTTCACCTGGTAACATGTCTCGTGTATATTAAACCATCAGGGGAACACACTCTCCTCACTTATACTGTTCACCTGGTAACATGACCCGTGTATATTAAACCATCAGGGGAACACACTCTCCTCACTTATACTGTTCACCTGGTAACATGTCCCGTGTATATTAAACCATCAGGGGAACACACTCTCCTCACTTATACTCTTCCCCAGGTAACATGTCCTGTGAATATTAAACCATCAGGGGAACACACTCTCCTCACTTATACTGTTCACCTGGTGACATGTCCCGCGTATATTAAACCATCAGGGGAACGCACTCTCCTCTCTTATACTGTTCACCGGGTGACATGTCCTGTGAATATTAAACCATCAGGGGAACACACTCTCCTCACTTATACTGTTCACCTGGTGACATGTCCCGTGTATATAGAACCATCAGGGGAACACACTCTCCTCACTTATACTGTTCACCTGGTGACATGTCCCGTGTATATTAAACCATCAGGGGAACACACTCTCCTCACTTATACTCTTCCCCAGGTAACATGTCCTGTGTATATTAAACCATCAGGGGAACTCACTCTCCTCACTTATACTGTTCACCTGGTAACATGTCCCGTGTATATTAAACCATCAGGGGAACACACTCTCCTCACTTATACTCTTCCCCAGGTAACATGTCCTGTGAATATTAAACCATCAGGGGAACACACTCTCCTCACTTATACTGTTCACCTGGTGACATGTCCCGCGTATATTAAACCATCAGGGGAACGCACTCTCCTCTCTTATACTGTTCACCGGGTGACATGTCCTGTGAATATTAAACCATCAGGGGAACACACTCTCCTCACTTATACTGTTCACCTGGTGACATGTCCCGTGTATATAGAACCATCAGGGGAACACACTCTCCTCACTTATACTGTTCACCTGGTGACATGTCCCGTGTGTATTAAACAATCAGGGGAACACTCTCTCCTCACTTATACTGTTCACCTGGTGACATGTCCCGTGTGTATTAAACAATCAGGGGAACACTCTCTCCTCACTTATCCTGTTCACCTGGTAACATGTCCCGTGCGTATAAAACAATCAGGGGAACACACTCTCCTCACTTATACTGTTCGCCTGGTAACATGTCCCGTGCGCATTAATCCATCAGGGGAAAACACTCTCCTCACTATTCTGCTCACTGGTAACATGTCCTGTGTATATTAAACCATCAGGGGAACACACTCTCCTCACTTACACTGTTCACCTGGTCACATGTCCCGTGTGTATTAAACCATCAGGGGAACACACTCTCCTCACTTCTACTCTTCACCTGGTAACATGTCCTGTGTATATTAATCCATCAGGGCAACACACTCTCCTCACTTATACTGTTCACCTGGTAACATGTCCCGTGTATATTAAACCATCAGGGGAACACACTCTCCTCACATATACTGTTCACCTGGTAACATGTCCTGTGTATATTAAACCATCAGGGCAACACACTCTCCTCACTTATACTGTTCACCTGGTGACATGTCCCGTGTATATTAAACCATCAGGGGAACAGACTCTCCTCACTTATACTGTTCAGCTGGTAACATGTCCCGTGTATATTAAACCATCATGGGAACACAATCTCCTCACTTATACAGTTCACCTCGTAACATGTCGTGTGTATATTATACCATCAGGGCAACACATTCTCCTCACATATACTGTTCACCTGGTAACATGTCTCGTGTATATTAAACCATCAGGAGAACACACTCTCCTCACTTATACTGTTCACCTGGAAAAATGTCCCGTGCATGTTAAACCATCAGGGGAACACACTCTCCTCACTTGTACTGTTCACCTGGTGACATGTCCCGTGCGCATAAAACCATCAGGGGAATACACTCTCCTCTCTTATACTGTTCACCTGGTGACATGTCCCGTGTGCATTAAACAATCAGGGGAACACACTCTCCTCACTTATACTCTTCATCAGGTAACGTGTCCCGTGTATCTTAAACCATCAGGGGAACACACTCTCATCACTTATACTGTTCACCTGGTGACATGTCCCACATATATTAAACCATCAGTGGAACACACTCTCCTCACTTATACTGCTCACCTGGTAACATGTCCCGTGCGTATTAAACAATCAGGGGAACACACTCTCCTCACTTCTACTGTTCACCTGGTAACATGTCCCGTGCGTATTAAACAATCAGGGGAACACACTCTCCTCACTTATACTGTTCACCTGGTAACATGTCTCGTGTATATTAAACCATCAGGGCAACACACTCTCCTCACATATACTGTTCACCTGGTAACATGTCTCGTGTATATTAAACCGTCAGGGGAACTCACTCTCCTCACTTATGCTGTTCACCTGGTAACATGTCCCGTGCATATTAAGCCATCTGGGGAACACAATCTCCTCACTTATACTTTTCACCTAGTGACATGTCCTGTGTATATTAAACCATCAGGGGAACACACTCTCCTCACTTATACTCTTCCCCAGATAACATGTCCTGTGAATATTAAACCATCAGGGGAACACACTCTCCTCACTTATACTGTTCACCTGGTGACATGTCCCGTGTATATAGAACCATCAGGGGAACACACTCTGCTGACTTATACTGTTCACCTGGTGACATGTCCCACGTTTATTAAACCATCAGTGGAACTCACTCTCCTCACTTATACTGTTCACCTGGTGACATGTCCCACGTTTATTAAACCATCAGGGGAACACACTCTCCTCACTTATACTGTTCACCTGGTGACATGTCCTGTGTGCATTAAACAATCAGGGGAACACACTCTCCTCACTTATACTGTTGACCTGGTAACATGTCCCGTGGGCTTTCAACTATCATGGGAAAACACTCTCCTCACTATTCTGTTCCCCAGGTAACATGTCCTGTGAATATTAAATCATCAGGGGAAAACACTCTCCTCACTATTCTGTTCACCTGGTAACATGTCCCGTGTGTATTAAACAATCAGGGGAACACACTCTCCTCACTTATACTGTTCACCTGGTAACATGTCCTGTGCATATTAAACAATCAGGGGAACACACTCTCTTCACTTATACTGTTCACCTGGTAACATGTCCCATGGATATGAAACCATCAGGGGAACACACTCTCCTCACTTCTACTGTTCACCTGGTAACATGTCCCGTGTGCATTAAAAAATCAGGGGAACACACTCTCCTCACTTATACTGTTCACCTGGTAACATGTCCTGTGTATATTAAACCATCAGGGCAACACACTCTCCTCACTTATACTGTTCACTTGGTAACATGTCCCGTGTGTATTAAATCATCAGGGGAACACACTCTCCTCACTTATACTGTTCACCTGGTAACATGTCCCGTGTGCATTAAACCATCAGGGCAACACACTCTCCTCACTTATACTGTTCACCTGGTAACATGTCCCGTGTATATTAAACTATCAGGGGAACACACTCTTCTCACTTATACTGTTCACCTGGTAACATGTCCCGTGTATGTTAAACCATCAGGGGAACACACTCTCCTCACTTATACTGTTCACCTGGTGACATGTCCCGTGCGTATTAAACCATCAGGGCAACACACTCTGCTCACTTATACTGTTCACCTGGTAACATGTCCCGTGCGCATTAAACCATCAGGGGAAAACTCTCTCCTCACTATTCTGTTCACCTGGTAACATGTCCCGTGTGTATTAAACAATCAGGGGAACACACTCTCCTCACTTATACTGTTCACCTGGTAACATGTCCTGTGTATATTAAACAATCAGGTGAACACGCTCTCCTCACCTCTGCACTTCACCTGGTAACATGTCCCGTGTATATTAAATCATCAGGGCAACACACTCTCCTCACATATACTGTTCACCTGGTAACATGTCTCGTGTATATTAAACCAGCAGGGGAACTCACTCTCCTCACTTATACTGTTCACCTGGTAACATGTCCCGTGCATATTAAGCCATCTGGGGAACACACTCTCTTCACTTATACTCTTCACCAGGTAACATGTCCTGTGAACATTAAACCATCAGGGGAACACACTCTCCTCACTTATACTGTTCACCTGGTGACATGTCCCGTGTGCATTAAACCATCAGGGGAACACACTCTCCTCACTTATACTCTTTACCTGGTAACATATCGTGTGTATGTTAAACCATCAGGGGCACACACTCTCCTCACTTATACTGTTCACCTGGTCACATGTCCCGTGTGTATTAAACCATTAGGGGAACACACTCTCCTCACTTATACTGTTCATCTGGTGACATGTCCCGTGCGTATTAAACCATCAGGGGAACACACTCTCCTCACTTATACTTTTCACCTGGTAACATGTCCCGTGTATATTAAACCATCAGGGGAACACACTCTCCTCACTTATACTGTTCACCTGGTGACATGTCCCGTGTATATTAAACCATCAGGGGAACACACTCTCCTCACTTATACTGTTCACCTGGTGACATGTCCCGTGTATATTAAACCATCAGGGGTACACACTCTCCTCACTTATACTCTTCACCTGGTGACATGTCCCGTGCACATAAAACCATCAGAAGCACACACTCTCCTCACTTATACTGTTCACCTGGTCACATGTCCCGTGTGTATTAAACCATTAGGGGAACACACTCTCCTCACTTATACTGTTCATCTGGTGACATGTCCCGTGCGTATTAAACCATCAGGGGAACACACTCTCCTCACTTATACTGTTCACCTGGTAACATGTCCCGTGTGCATTAAACCATCAGGGGAACACACTCTCCTCACTTATACTCTTCATCAGGTAACGTGTCCCGTGTATATTAAACCATCAGGGGAACACACTCTCCTCACTTATACTGTTCACCTGGTGACATGTCCCGAGTTTATTAAACAATGAGGGGAACACACTCTCCTCACTTCTGCTCTTCACCTGGTAACATGTCCCGTGTATATTAAATCATCAGGGCAACACACTCACCTCATATGTACTGTTCACCTGGTAACATGTCTCGTGGATATTAAATCATCAGGGGAACTCACTCTCCTCACTTATTCTGTTCACCTGGTAACATGTCCCGTGCATATTAAGCCATCTGGGGAACACACTCTCCTCACTTATACTTTTCACCTAGTGACATTTCCTGTGTATATTAAACCATCAGGGGAACACACTCTCCTCACTTATACTCTTCCCCAGGTAACATGTCCCGTGAATATTAAACCATCAGGGGAACACACTCTCCTCACTTATACTGTTCACCTGGTGACATGTCCCGTGTATATAGAACCATCAGGGGAACACACTCTGCTCACTTATACTGTTCACCTGGTGACATGTCCCGCGTATATTAAACCATCAGGGGAACGCACTCTCCTCTCTTATGCTGTTCACCTGGTGACATGTCCCACGTATATTAAACCATCTGTGGAACACCCTCTCCTCACTTATACTGTTCACCTGGTAACATGTCCCGTGTAAGTTAAACCATCATGGGAATTCACTCTCCTCACTTATAGATTTCACCTGGTAACATGTCCCGTGTGCATTAAACAATCAGGGGAACACACTCTCCTCACTTATTCTGTTCACCTGGTGACATGTCCCGTGTGTATTAAACAATCAGGGGAACACACTCTCCTCACTTATACTGTTCACCTGGTGACATGTCCCGTGCGTAAAAAACAATCAGGGGAACACAATCTCCTCACTTATACTCTTCACCTGGTAACATGTCCCGTGCGTATTAAACCATCAGGGGAAAACACTCTCCTCACTATTCTGTTCACCTGGTAACATGTCCCGTGTGTATTAAACAATCAGGGGAACACACTCTCCTCACTTATACTGTTCACCTGTTAACATGTCCTGTGTATATTAAACCATCAGGGGAACACACTCGCTTCACTTATACTGTTCACCTGGTAACATGTCCCATGTATATGAAACCATCAGGGGAACACACTCTCCTCTCTTCTACTCTTCACCTGGTAACATGTCCTGTGTATATTAAACCATCAGGGCAACACACTCTCCTCACTTATGCTGTTCACCTGGTAACATGTCCCGTGTATATTAAACCATCAGGGGAACACACTCTCCTCACTTCAACTGTTCACCTGGTAACATGTCCCGTGTGTATTAAACAATCCGGGCAACACACTCTCCTCACTTATACTGTTCACCTGGTAACATGTCCCGTGTATATTAAACCATCAGGGGAACACACTCTACTCACTTATGCTGTTCACCTGGTGACATGTCCTGTGCATGTTAAACCATCGGGGGAAAACACTCTCCTCACTATTCTGTTCACCTGGTAACATGTCCCGTATGTATTAAACAATCAGGGGAACTCACTCTCCTCACTTATCCTGTTCACCTGGTAACATGTCCCGTGCATATTAAGCCATCTGGGGAACACACTCTCTTCACTTATACTCTTAACCAGGTATCATGTCCTGTGAATATTAAACCATCGGGGGAAAACACTCTCCTCACTATTCTGTTCACCTGGTAACATGTCCCGTATGTATTAAACAATCAGGGGAACACACTCTCCTCACTTATACTGTTCACCTGGTGACATGTCCCGCGTATATTAAACCATCAGGGGAACGCCCTCTCCTCTCTTATACTGTTCACCTGGTGACATGTCCCACGTTTATTAAACCATCAGTGGAACTCACTCTCCTCACTTATACTGTTCACCTGGTAACATGTCCTGTGTGCATTAAACAATCAGGGGAACACACTCTCCTCACTTATACTGTTGACCTGGTAACATGTCCCGTGGGCTTTCAACTATCATGGGAAAACACTCTCCTCACTATTCTGTTCACCTGGTAACATGTCCCGTGTGTATTAAACAATCAGGGGAACACACTCTCCTCACTTATACTGTTCACCTGGTAACATGTCCTGTGCATATTAAACCATCAGGGGAACACACTCTCTTCACTTATACTGTTCACCTGGTAACATGTCCCATGGATATGAAACCATCAGGGGAACACACTCTCCTCACTTCTACTGTTCACCTGGTAACATGTCCCGTGTGCATTAAAAAATCAGGGGAACACACTCTCCTCACTTATACTGTTCACCTGGTAACATGTCCTGTGTATATTAAACCATCAGGGCAACACACTCTCCTCACTTATACTGTTCACTTGGTAACATGTCCCGTGTGTATTAAATCATCAGGGGAACACACTCTCCTCACTTATACTGTTCACCTGGTAACATGTCCCGTGTGCATTAAACCATCAGGGCAACACACTCTCCTCACTTATACTGTTCACCTGGTAACATGTCCCGTGTATATTAAACTATCAGGGGAACACACTCTTCTCACTTATACTGTTCACCTGGTAACATGTCCCGTGTATGTTAAACCATCAGGGGAACACACTCTCCTCACTTATACTGTTCACCTGGTGACATGTCCCGTGCGTATTAAACCATCAGGGCAACACACTCTGCTCACTTATACTGTTCACCTGGTAACATGTCCCGTGCGCATTAAACCATCAGGGGAAAACTCTCTCCTCACTATTCTGTTCACCTGGTAACATGTCCCGTGTGTATTAAACAATCAGGGGAACACACTCTCCTCACTTATACTGTTCACCTGGTAACATGTCCTGTGTATATTAAACAATCAGGGGAACACGCTCTCCTCACTTCTGCTCTTCACCTGGTAACATGTCCCGTGTATATTAAATCATCAGGGGAACACACTCTCCTCACTATACTGTTCACCTGGTGACATGTCCCGTGTGCATTAAACCATCATGGGAAAACACTCTCCTCACTATTCTGTTCACCTGGTAACATGTCCTGTGTATATTAAACCATCAGGGGAACACACTCTCCTCACTTATACTCTTTACCTGGTAACATATCGTGTGTATGTTAAACCATCAGGGGCACACACTCTCCTCACTTATACTGTTCACCTGGTCACATGTCCCGTGTGTATTAAACCATTAGGGGAACACACTCTCCTCACTTATACTGTTCATCTGGTGACATGTCCCGTGCGTATTAAACCATCAGGGGAACACACTCTCCTCACTTATATTGTTCACCTGGTAACATGTCCCGTGTATATTAAACCATCAGGGGAACACACTCTCCTCACTTATACTGTTCACCTGGTGACATGTCCCGTGTATATTAAACCATCAGGGGAACACACTCTCCTCACTTATACTGTTCACCTGGTGACATGTCCCGTGTATATTAAACCATCAGGGGAACACACTCTCCTCACTTATACTCTTCACCTGGTGACATGTCCCGTGCACATAAAACCATCAGGGGAATACACTCTCCTCACTTATACTGTTCACCTGGTGACATATCCCGTGTTTATTAAACAATGAGGGGAACACACTCTCCTCACTTCTGCTCTTCACCTGGTGACATGTCCCGAGTTTATTAAACAATGAGGGGAACACACTCTCCTCACTTCTGCTCTTCACCTGGTGACATGTCCCGTGTATATTTAATCATCAGGGCAACACACTCACCTCATATGTACTGTTCACCTGGTAACATGTCTCGTGGATATTAAATCATCAGGGGAACTCACTCTCCTCACTTATTCTGTTCACCTGATAACATGTCCCGTGCATATTAAGCCATCTGGGGAACACACTCTCCTCACTTATACTTTTCACCTAGTGACATGTCCTGTGTATATTAAACCATCAGGGGAACACACTCTCCTCACTTATACTCTTCCCCAGGTAACATGTCCTGTGAATATTAAACCATCAGGGGAACACACTCTCCTCACTTATACTGTTCACCTAGTGACATGTCCTGTGTATATTAAACCATCAGGGGAACACACTCTCCTCACTTATACTCTTCCCCAGGTAACATTTCCTGTGAATATTAAACCATCAGGGGAACACACTCTGCTCACTTATACTGTTCACCTGGTGACATGTCCCGCGTATATTAAACCATCAGGGGAACGCACTCTCCTCTCTTATACTGTTCACCTGGTGACATGTCCCACGTATATTAAACCATCAGTGGAACACCCTCTCCTCACTTATACTGTTCACCTGGTAACATGTCCCGTGGAAGTTAAACCATCATGGGAATTCACTCTCCTCACTTATAGATTTCACCTGGTAACATGTCCCGTGTGCATTAAACAATCAGGGGAACACACTCTCCTCACTTATTCTGTTCACCTGGTGACATGTCCCGTGTGTATTAAACAATCAGGGGAACACACTCTCCTCACTTATACTGTTCACCTGGTGACATGTCCCGTGCGTAAAAAACAATCAGGGGAACACAATCTCCTCACTTATACTCTTCAACTGGTAACATGTCCCGTGCGCATTAAACCATCAGGGGAAAACACTCTCCTCACTATTCTGTTCACCTGGTAACATGTCCCGTGTGTATTAAACAATCAGGGGAACACACTCTCCTCACTTATACTGTTCACCTGTTAACATGTCCTGTGTATATTAAACCATCAGGGGAACACACTCGCTTCACTTATACTGTTCACCTGGTAACATGTCCCATGTATATGAAACCATCAGGGGAACACACTCTCCTCTCTTCTACTCTTCACCTGGTAACATGTCCTGTGTATATTAAACCATCAGGGCAACACACTCTCCTCACTTATGCTGTTCACCTGGTAACATGTCCCGTGTATATTAAACCATCAGGGGAACACACTCTCCTCACTTCAACTGTTCACCTGGTAACATGTCCCGTGTGTATTAAACCATCCGGGCAACACACTCTCCTCACTTATACTGTTCACCTGGTAACATGTCCCGTGTATATTAAACCATCAGGGGAACACACTCTACTCACTTCTGCTGTTCACCTGGTGACATGTCCTGTGCATGTTAAACCATCGGGGGAAAACACTCTCCTCACTATTCTGTTCACCTGGTAACATGTCCCGTATGTATTAAACAATCAGGGGAACTCACTCTCCTCACTTATCCTGTTCACCTGGTAACATGTCCCGTGCATATTAAGCCATCTGGGGAACACACTCTCTTCACTTATACTCTTAACCAGGTAACATGTCCTGTGAATATTAAACCATCGGGGGAAAACACTCTCCTCACTATTCTGTTCACCTGGTAACATGTCCCGTATGTATTAAACAATCAGGGGAACACACTCTCCTCACTTATACTGTTCACCTGGTGACATGTCCCGAGTATATTAAACCATCAGGGGAACGCACTCTCCTCACTTATACTCTTCACCAGGTAATATGTCCTGTGAATATTAAACCATCAGGGGAAAACACTCTCCTCACTTATCCTGTTCACCTGGTAACATGTCCCGTGCATATTAAGCCATCTGGGGAACACACTCTCTTCACTTATACTCTTCACCAGGTAACATGTCCTGTGAATATTAAACCATCAGGGGAACACACTCTCCTCACTTATCCTGTTCACCTGGTAACATGTCCCGTGCATATTAAGCCATCTGGCGAACACACTCTCTTCACTTATACTCTTCACCAGGTAACATGTCCTGTGAATATTAAACCATCAGGGGAACACACTCTCCTCACTTATAGATTTCACCTGGTAACATGTCCCGTGTGCATTAAACCATCAGGGGAACACACTCTGCTCACCTATACTGTTCACCTGGTAACATGTCCTGTGTATATTAAACAATCAGGGGAACACACTCTCCTCACTTATATTGTTCATCTGGTAACATGTCACGTGCGCATTAAACAATCAGGGGAACACACTCTCCTCACTTATACTGTTCACCTGGTGACATGTCACGTGTATATTAAACCATCAGGGGAACACACTCTGCTCACTTATACTGTTCACCTGGTGACATGTCCCATGTATATTAAACCATCAGGGGAACACACTCTCCTCACTTATACTGTTCACCTGGTGACATGTCCCGTGTATATTAAACCATCAGGGGAACACACTCTGCTCACTTATACTGTTCACCTGGTAAGATGTCCCGTGTATATTAAACAATCAGGGGAACACACTCTCCTCACTTATAGATTTCACCTGGTAACATGTCCCGTGTGCATTAAACCATCATGGGAACACACTCTCCTCACTTATACTGTTCACCTGGTGACATGTCCCGCGTATATTAAACCATCATGGGAACACACTCTCCTCACTTATACTGTTCACCTGGTTACATGTCCCGCGTATATTAAACCATCAGGGGAACACACTCTCCTCACTTATACTGTTCACCTGGTAACATGTCCCGTGCGCATTAAACAATCAGGGGAACACACTCTCCTCACTTATACTGTTCACCTGGTAACATGTCCCGTGTGTATTAAACAATCAGGGGAAAACACTCTCCTCACTTATACTGTTCACCTGGTGACATGTCCCGTCTGTATTAAACCATCAAGGGAAAACACTCTCCTCACTTATACTGTTCACCTGGTAACATGTCCCGTGTGTATTAAACAATCAGGGGAACACACTCTCCTCACTTATACTGTTCACCTGGTAACATGGCCCGTGCGTATAAAACAATCAGGGGAACACACTCTCCTCACTTATACTGTTCACCTTGTAACATGTCCCGTGCGCATTAAACCATCAGGGGAAAACACTCTCCTCACTATTCTGTTCACCTGGTAACATGTCCCGTGTGTATTAAACAATCAGGGGAACACACTCTCCTCACTTATACTGTTCACCTGGTGACATGTCCCGTGTATATTAAACCATCAGGGGAACACACTCTCTTCACTTATATTGTTCACCTGGTAACATGTCCCGTGTATATTAAACCATCAGGGGAACACACTCTCTTCACTTATACTGTTCACCTGGTAACATGTCCCATATATGTGAAACCATCAGGGGAACACACTCTCCTCACTTCTACTGTTCACCTGGTAACATGTCCCGTGTGCATTAAACCATCAGGGGAAAACACTCTCCTCACTATTCTGTTCACCTGGAAACATGTCCCGTGTGTATTAAACAATCAGGGGAACACACTCGCATCACTTATACTGTTCATCTGGTGATGTGACCCGTGTGTATTAAACCATTAGGGGAACACACTCTGCTCACTTCTACTCTTCACCTGGTAACATTTCCCGTGCGCATTAAACCATCAGGGGAAAACACTCTCCTCACTATTCTGTTCACCTGGTAACATGTCCCGTGTGTATTAAACAATCAGGGGAACACACTCGCCTCACTGATACTGTTCACCTGGTAACATGTCCTGTGTATATTAAACCATCAGGGGAACACACTCTCTTCACTTATACTGTTCACCTGGTAACATGTCCCGTGTATATTAAAACATCAGGGGAACACACTCTCCTCACTTATACTGTTCACCTGGTAACATGTCCCGTGTGTATTAAACCATCAGGGCAACACACTCTCCTCACTTACACTGTTCATCTGGTAACATGTCCCGTGTATATTAAACCATCAGGGGAACACACTATCCTCACTTATACTGTTCACCTGGTGACATGTCCCGTGCGTATTAAACCGTCAGGGCAACACACTCTGCTCACTTATACTGTTCACCTGGTGACATGTCCCGCGTATATTAAACCATCAGGGGAAAACACTCTCCTCACTATTCTGTTCACCTGGTAACATGTCCTGTGTATATTAAACAATCAGGGGAACACACTCTCCTCACTTCTGCTCTTCATCTGGTAACATGTAATGTGAATATTAAACCATCAGGGGAACACACTCTCCTCACTTATACTGTTCACCTGGTGACATGTCCTGTGTATATTAAACCATCAGGGGAACACACTCTGCTCACTTATACTGTTCACCTGGTGACATGTCCCGCGTATATTAAACCATCAGGGGAACACACTCTCCTCACTTATACTGTTCACATGGTAACATGTCCCGTGTGCATTAAACAATCAGGGGAACACACTCTCCTCACTTATACTGTTCACCTGGTGACATGTCCCGTGTGCATTAAACAATCAGGGGAACACACTCTCCTCACTTATACTGTTCACCTGGTGACATGTCCCGTGCGCATTAAACCATCAGGGGAACACACTCGCCTCACTTATACTGTTCACCTGGTAACATGTCCTGTGTATATTAAACCATCAGGGGAACACACTCTCTTCACTTATACTGTTCACCTGGTAACATGTCACATGTATATGAAACCATCAGGGGAACACACTCTCCTCACTTATACTGTTCATCTGGTGATGTGACCCGTGTGTATTAAACCATCAGGGGAACACACTCTCCTCACTTCTACTCTTCACCTGGTAACATGTCCCGTGTGTATTAAACCATCAGGGCAACACACTCTCCTCACTTATACTGTTCACCTGGTAACATGTCCCGTGCGCAATAAACCATCAGGGAAAAACACTCTCCTCACTATTCTGTTCACCTGGTAACATGTCCCATGCGCAATAAACCATCAGGGAAAAACACTCTCCTCACTATTCTGTTCACCTGGTAACATGTCCCGTGTGTATTAAACAATCAGGGGAACAGACTCTCCTCACTTATACTGTTCACATGGTAACATGTCCCATGTATATTAAATCATCAGGGCAAGACACCGTCCTCACATATACAGTTCACCTGGTAACATGTCTCGTGTATATTAAACCATCAGGGGAACTTACTCTCCTCACTTATACTGTTCACCTGGTAAAATGTCCCTTGCATATTAAGCCATCTGGGGAACACACTCTCCTCACTTATACTCTTCACCAGGTAACATGTCCCATGTATATTAAACCATCAGGGGAACACACTCTGCTCACTTATACTGTTCACCTGGTAACATGTCCCATGTATATTAAACCATCAGTGGAACACCCTCTCCTCACTTATACTGTTCACCTGGTAACATGTCCCATGTAAGTTAAACCATCATGGGAACTCATTCTCCTCACTTATAGATTTCACCTGGCAACATGTCCCGTGTGCATTAAACAATCAGGGGAACACATTCTCCTCTCTTATACTGTTCATCTGTTAACATGTCCCGTGCGTATGAAACAATCAGGGGAACACACTCTCCTCACTTATACTGTTCACCTGGTAACATGTCCCGTGTATATTAAACCATCAGGGGAACACACTCTCCTCACTTATACTGTTCACCTGGTAAAATGTCCCGTGCATATTAAACAATCAGGGGAACACACTCTCCTCACTTATAATGTTCACCTGGTGACATGTCCTGTGTGCATTAAACAATCAGGGGAACACACTCTCCTCACCTATACAGTTCACCTGGTAACATGTCCCGTGTATATTAAACCATCAGGGGAACACACTCTCCTCACTTATACTGTTCACCTGGTAAAATGTCCCGTGCATATTAAACAATCAGGGGAAAACACTCTCCTCACTTATACTCTTCACCAGGTAACATGTCCTGTGAATATTAAACCATCAGGGGAACACACTCTCCTCACTTATACTGTTCACCTGGTAACATGTCCCTTGCATATTAAGCCATCTGGGTAACACACTCTCCTCACTTTTACTTTTCACCTAGTGACATGTCCTGTGTATATTAAACCATCAGGGGAACACACTCTCCTCACTTATACTCTTCACCTGGTGACATGTCCCGCGTATATTAAACCATCATGGGAACACACTCTCCTCACTTCTACTGTTCACGTGGTGACATGTCCCATGTATATTAAACCATCAGTGGAACACCCTCTCCTCACTGATAATGTTCACCTGGTAACATGTCCCGTGTAAGTTAAACCATCATGGGAACTCATTCTCCTCACTTATAGATTTCACCTGGTAACATGTCCCGTGTGCATTAAACAATCAGGGGAACACACTCTCCTCACTTATACTGTTCACCTGGTGACATGTCCCGTGTGTATTAAACAATCAGGGGAACACACTCTCCTCTCTTATACTGTTCATCTGTTAACATGTCCCGTGCGTATTAAACAATCAGGGGAACACACTCTCCTCTCTTATACTGTTCATCTGTTAACATGTCCCGTGCGTATTAAACAATCAGGGGAACACACTCTCCTCACTTATACTGTTCACCTGGTGACATGTCCCGTGTGTATTAAACAATCAGGGGAACACACTCTCCTCTCTTATACAGTTCATCTGTTAACATGTCCCGTGCGTATTAAACAATCAGGGGAACACACTCTGCTCACTTATACTGTTCACCTGGTAACATGTCCCGTGTATATTAAACCATCAGGGGAACACACTCTCCTCACTTATACTGTTCACCTGGTGACGTGTCCCGTGTGCATTAAACAATCAGTGGAACACACTCTCCTCACTTATACTCTTCATCAGGTAACGTGTCCCGTGTATATTAAACCATGAGGGGAACACAATCTCCTCACTTATACAGTTCAACTGGCAACATGTCCTGTGTATATTAAACCATCAGGGGAACACACTCTCTTCACTTATACTGTTCATCTGGAAACATGTCCCGTGCGTATTAAACAATCAGGGGAACACACTCTCCTCACTTATAATGTTCACCTGGTAACATGTCCTGTGTATATTAAACCATCAGGGGAACACATTCTCTTCACTTATGCTGTTCACCTGGTAACATGTCCCATGTATATGAAACCATCAGGGGAACAAACTCTCCTCACTTATACTGTTCATCTGGAAACATGTCCCGTGCGTATTAAACAATCAGGGGAACACACTCTCCTCACTTATACTGTTCATCTGGTGATGTGACCCGTGTGTATTAAACCATTAGGGGAACACACTCTCCTCACTTCTACTCTTCACCTGGTAACATGTCCCGTGCGCAATAAACCATCAGGGGAAAACACTCTCCTCACTATTCTGTTCACCTGGTAACATTACCCGTGTGCATTAAACAATCAGGGGAACACACTCTCCTCACTTATACTGTTCACCTGGTAACATGTCCCATGTATATTAAATCATCGGGGCAACACACTCTCCTCACATATACAGTTCACCTGGTAACATGTCTCGTGTATATTAAACCATCAGGGGAACACACTCTCATCACTTATACTCTTCACCAGGTAACATGTCCTGTGAATATTAAACCATCAGGGGAACACACTCTCCTCACTTATACTGTTCACCTGGTGACATGTCCCGTGTATATTAAACCATCAGGGGAACACACTCTGCTCACTTATACTGTTCACCTGGTGACATGTCCCGTGTATATTAAACCATCATGGGAACACACTCTCCTCACTTATACTGTTCACCTGGTGACATGTCCCGTGTATATTAAACCATCATGGGAACACACTCTCCTCACTTATACTGTTCACCTGGTGACATGTCCCCTGCATATTAAACCATCAGGGGAACACACTCTCCTCACTTATACTGTTGACCTGGTGACATGTCCCGTGTATATTAAACCATCAGGGGAAAACACTCTCCTCACTTATACTGTTCACCTGGTGACATGTCCCGAGTGTATTAAACAATCAGGGAAACACACTCTCCTCACTTCTGCTCTTCACCTGGTAACATGTCCCGTTTATACTAAATCATCAGGGCAACACACTCTCTTCACATATACTGTTCACCTGGTAACATGTCTCGTGTATATTAAACCATCAGGGGAACACAATCTCCTCACTTATACTGTTCAACTGGCAACATGTCCTGTGTATATTAAACCATCAGGGGAATACACTCTGCTCACTTATACTGTTCACCTGGTAACATGTCCCGTGTGAGTTAAACCATCATGGGAACTCACTCTCCTCACTTATACTGTTCACCTGGTAACATGTCCCGTTTATATTAAATCATCAGGGCAACACACTCTCTTCACATATACTGTTCACCTGGTAACATGTCTCGTGTATATTAAACCATCAGGGGAACACAATCTCCTCACTTATACTGTTCAACTGGCAACATGTCCCGTGTGTATGAAACAATCAGGGGAACACACTCTCCTCACTTATACTGTTCACCTGGTAACATGTCCCGTGTGAGTTAAACCATCATGGGAACTCACTCTCCTCACTTATACTGTTCACCTGGTAACATGTCCCGTGTGCATTAAACAATCAGGGGAACACACTCTCCTCACTTATTCTGTTCACCTGGAGAGATGTCCCGTGTGTATTAAACAATCAGGGGAACACACTCTCCTCACTTATTCTGTTCACCTGGTAACATGTCCTGTGCATATTAAACCATCAGGGGAAAACACTCTCTTCACTCATACTGTTCACCTGTTAACATGTCCCATGTATAAGAAACCATCAGGGGAACACACTCTCCTCACTTCTACTGTTCACCTGGTAACATGTCCCGTGTGCATTACAAAATCAGGGGATCACAATCTCCTCAATTATACTGTTCATCTGGCAACATGTCCCGTGCGTTTTAAATAATCAGGGAACACACTCTCCTCACTTATACTGTTCACCTGGTAACATGTCCCGTGCGTATCAAACAATCAGGGGAACACACTCTCCTCACTTATACTGTTCACCCGGTAACATGTCCCCTGTGCATTAAACCATCAGGGAACGCATTCTCCTCACTTACACTGTTCACCTGGTAACATGTCCCGTGCGTATCAAACAATCAGTGGAACACACTCTCCTCACTTATACTGTTCACCTGGTAACATTTCCCGTGTGCATTAAACCATCAGGGGAACACACTCTCCTCACTTATACTGTTCACCTGGTAACATTTCCCGTGTGCATTAAACCATCAGGGGAACACACTCTCCTCACTTCTACTGTTCACCTGGTGACATTTCCCGTGTATATTAAAGCATCAGGGGAATACACTCTCCTCACTTATACTGTTCACCTGGTGACATGTCCCGACTGTATTAATCAATCAGGGAAACACACTCTCCTCACTTCTGCTCTTCACCTGGTAACATGTCCCGTTTATATTAAATCATCAGGGGAACTCACTCTCCTCACTTATACTGTTCACCTGGTAACATGTCCCGTGCATATTAAGCCATCTGGGGAACACACTCTCCTCACTTATACTTTTCACCAAGTAACATGTCCTGTTTATATTAAACCATCAGGGGAACACACTCTCCTCACTTATACTGTTCACCTGGTAACATGTCCCGTGTGAGTTAAACCATCATGGGAACTCACTCTCCTCACTTATACTCTTCACCAGGTAACATGTCTTGTGAATATTAAACCATCAGGGGAACAGACTCTCCTCACTTATACTGTTCACCTGGTAACATGTCCTGTGTATATTAAACCATCAGGGGAACACACTCTCTTCACTCATACTGTTCACCTGGTAACATGTCCCATGTATAAGAAACCATCAGGGGAACACACTCTCCTCACTTACACTGTTCACCTGGTAACATGTCCTGTGTATATTAAACCATCAGGGGAACACATTCTCTTCACTCATACTGTTCACCTGGTAACATGTCCCATGTATAAGTAACCATCAGGGGAACACACTCTCCTCACTTCTACTGTTCACCTGGTAACATGTCCCGTGTGCATTACAAAATCAGGGGAACACACTCTCCTCACTTATACTGTTCATCTGGCAGCATGTCCCGTGCGTTTTAAACAATCATGGAACACACTCTCCTCACTTATACGGTTAATCTGGTAACATGTCCCGTGTGCATTAAACAATCAGGAAACACATTCTCCTCACTTACACTGTTCACCTGGTAACATGTCCCGTGCGAATCAAACAATCAGGGGAACACACTCTCCTCACTTCTACTGTTCACCTGGTAACATGTCCCGTGTGCATTAAACCATCAGGGGAACACACTCTCCTCACTTCTACTGTTCACCTGGTGTCATTTCCCGTGTATATTAAACCATCAGGGGAACACACTCTCCTCACTTATACTGTTCACCTGGTGACATGTCCCATGCGCATTAAACAATCAGGGGAACACACTCTCCTCACTTCTACTGTTCACCTGGTGACATGTCCCGTGTGCATTAAACAATCTGGGGAACACACTCTCCTCACTTATACTCTTCATCAGGTAACGTGTCCCGTGTATATTAAACCATCAGGGGAACTCTCTCTCCTCACTTATACTGTTCACCTGTTGACATGTCCCGTGTGCATTAAACAATCAGGGGAACACACTCTCCTCACTTATACTCTTCATCAGGTAACGTGTCCCGTGTATATTAAACCATCAGGGGAACACACTCTCCTCACTTCTGCTCTTCACCTGGTAACTTGTCCCCTGTATATTAAATCATCAGGGCAACACACTCTCCTCACATATACTGTTCACCTGGGAACATGTCTCGTGTATATTAAACCATCAGGGGAACACACTCTCCTCACTTATACTGTTCACCTGGTAACGTGTGCCGTGCATATTAAGCCATCAGGGGAACACACTCTCCTCACTTATACTGTTCACCTGGTAACATGTCTCGTGTATATTAAACCATCAGGGGAACACACTCTCCTCACTTATACTGTTCACCTGGTAACATGTCCCGTGTATATAGAACCATCAGGGGAACACACTCTCTTCACTTATACTGTTCACCTGGTGACATGTCCCACGTATATTAAACCATCAGTGGAACACCCTCTCCTCACTTATACTGTTCACCTGGTAACATGTCCCGTGTAAGTTAAACCATCATGGGAACTCAATCTCCTCAATTATAGATTTCACCTGGTAACATGTCCCGTGTGCATTAAACAATCAGGGGAACACACTCTCCTCACTTATACTGTTCACCTGGTGACGTGTCCCGTCTGCATTTAACAATCAGGGGAACACACTCTCCTCACTTATACTGTTCACCTGGTAACATGTCCCGTGTATATTAAACCATCAGGGGAACACACTCTCCTCACGAAAACTGTTCACCTGGTGACATGTCCCGTGCGCATAAAACCATCAGGGGAATACACTCTCCTCACTTATTCTGTTCACCTGGTGACATATCCCGTGTGCATTAAACCATCAGGGGAACACACTCTCCTCACTTCTACTGTTCACCTGGTGTCATTTCCCGTGTATATTAAACCATCAGGGGAACACACTCTCCTCAATTCTGCTCTTCACCTGGTAACTTGTCCCGTGTATATTAAATCATCAGGGCAACACACTCTCCTCACTTATACTGTTCACCTGGTAACATGTCCCGTGCATATTAAGCCATCAGGGGAACACACTCTCCTCACTTATACTGTTCACCTGGTAACATGTCCCGTGTATATAGAACCATCAGGGGAACACACTCTCTTCACTTATGCTGTTCACCTGGTGACATGTCCCACGTATATTAAACCATCAGGGGAACACACTCTCTTCACTTATACTGTTCACCTGGTAACATGTCCCGTGTAAGTTAAAACATCAGGGGAACACACTCTTCACTTATACTGTTCACCTGGTAACATGTCCCGTCTGCATTAAACAATCAGGGGAACACACTCTCCTCACTTATACTGTTCAGCTGGTAACATGTCCCGTGCGCATTAAACCATCAGGGGAAAACACTCTCCTCACTGTTCTGTTCACCTGGTAACATGTCCCGTGTATATTAAACCATCAGGGGAACACACTCTCCTCACTTCTACTGTTCACCTGGTGACAGGTCCCGTGTACATTAAACCATCAGGGGAACATACTCTGCTCACTTATACTGTTCACCTGGTAACATGTCCTGTGTATATTAAACCATCAGGGGAACACACTCTCCTCACTTATACTGTTCACCTGGTAACATGTCCCTTGCGTATTAAACAATCAGGGGAACACACTCTCCTCACTTATACTGTTCACCTGGTAACATGTCCCGTGTATATAGAACCATCAGGGGAACACACTCTCTTCACTTATACTGTTCACCTGGTGACATGTCCCACGTATATTAAACCATCAGTGGAACACCCTCTCCTCACTTATACTGTTCACCTGGTAACATGTCCCGTGTAAGTTAAACCATCATGGGAACTCAATCTCCTCAATTATAGATTTCACCTGGTAACATGTCCCGTGTGCATTAAACAATCAGGGGAACACACTCTCCTCACTTATACTGTTCACCTGGTGACGTGTCCCGTCTGCATTTAACAATCAGGGGAACACACTCTCCTCACTTATACTGTTCACCTGGTAACATGTCCCGTGTATATTAAACCATCAGGGGAACACACTCTCCTCACGAAAACTGTTCACCTGGTGACATGTCCCGTGCGCATAAAACCATCAGGGGAATACACTCTCCTCACTTATTCTGTTCACCTGGTGACATATCCCGTGTGCATTAAACCATCAGGGGAACACACTCTCCTCACTTCTACTGTTCACCTGGTGTCATTTCCCGTGTATATTAAACCATCAGGGGAACACACTCTCCTCAATTCTGCTCTTCACCTGGTAACTTGTCCCGTGTATATTAAATCATCAGGGCAACACACTCTCCTCACTTATACTGTTCACCTGGTAACATGTCCCGTGCATATTAAGCCATCAGGGGAACACACTCTCCTCACTTATACTGTTCACCTGGTAACATGTCCCGTGTATATAGAACCATCAGGGGAACACACTCTCTTCACTTATGCTGTTCACCTGGTGACATGTCCCACGTATATTAAACCATCAGGGGAACACACTCTCTTCACTTATACTGTTCACCTGGTAACATGTCCCGTGTAAGTTAAAACATCAGGGGAACACACTCTTCACTTATACTGTTCACCTGGTAACATGTCCCGTCTGCATTAAACAATCAGGGGAACACACTCTCCTCACTTATACTGTTCAGCTGGTAACATGTCCCGTGCGCATTAAACCATCAGGGGAAAACACTCTCCTCACTGTTCTGTTCACCTGGTAACATGTCCCGTGTATATTAAACCATCAGGGGAACACACTCTCCTCACTTCTACTGTTCACCTGGTGACAGGTCCCGTGTACATTAAACCATCAGGGGAACATACTCTGCTCACTTATACTGTTCACCTGGTAACATGTCCTGTGTATATTAAACCATCAGGGGAACACACTCTCCTCACTTATACTGTTCACCTGGTAACATGTCCCTTGCGTATTAAACAATCAGGGGAACACACTCTCCTCACTTATACTGTTCACCTGGTAACATGTCCCGTGTATATTAAACCATCAGGGGAACACACTCTCCTCACTTATACTGTTCACCTGGTAACATGTCCCGTGTATATAGAACCATCAGGGGAACACACTCTCTTCACTTATGCTGTTCACCTGGTGACATGTCCCACGTATATTAAACCATCAGTGGAACACCCTCTCCTCACTTATACTGTTCACCTGGTAACATGTCCCGTGTAAGTTAAACCATCAGGGGAACACACTCTTCACTTATACTGTTCACCTGGTAACATGTCCCGTCTGCATTAAACAATCAGGGGAACACACTCTCCTCACTTATACTGTTCACCTGGTAACATGTCCCGTTTGCATTAAACAATCAGGGGAACACACTCTCCTCAATTATACTGTTCACCTGGTAACATGTCCCGTGCGCATTAAACCATCAGGGGAAAACACTCTCCTCACTGTTCTGTTCACCTGGTAACATGTCCCGTGTATATTAAACCATCAGGGGAACACACTCTCCTCACTTCTACTGTTCACCTGGTGACAGGTCCCGTGTACATTAAACCATCAGGGGAACATACTCTGCTCACTTATACTGTTCACCTGGTAACATGTCCTGTGTATATTAAACCATCAGGGGAACACACTCTCCTCACTTATACTGTTCACCTGGTAACATGTCCCTTGCGTATTAAACAATCAGGGTAACACACTCTCCTCACTTATACTGTTCACCTGGTAACATGTCCCATGTATATTAAACCATCAGGGGAACACACTCTCCTCACTTATACTGTTCACCTGGTAACATGTCCTGTGTATATTAAACCATCAGGGGAACACACTATCCTCACTTATACTGTTCACCTGGTAACATGTCCCGTGTGTATTAAACAATCAGGGGAACACACTCTCCTCACTTCTACTGTTCACCTGGTGACATGTCCCGTGTATATTAAACCATCAGGGGAACACAATCTCCTCACTTATACTGTTCACCTGGGAACATGTCCTGTGTGTATTAAACCATCAGGGGGACACAATCTCCTCACTTACACTGTTCACCTGGTAAAATGTCCCGTGTATGTTAAACCATCAGGGGAACACACTCTCCTCACTTATACTGTTCACCTGGTAACATGTCCCGTGTGTATTAAACCATCAGGGGAATACACTCTCCTCACTTATACTGTTCACCTGGTGACAAGTCCCGAGTGTATTAAACAATCAGGGAAACACACTCTCCCCACTTCTGCTCTTCACCTGGTAACATGTCCCGTTTATATTAAATCATCAGGGCAACACACTCTCCTCACATATACTGTTCACCTGGTAACATGTCTCGTGTATATTTAACCATCAGGGGAACACACTCTCCTCACTTATACTGATCACCTGGTAACATGTCCCGTCCATATTAAGCCATCTGGGGAACACACTCTCCTCACTTATACTTTTCACCAAGTAACATGTCCTGTGTATATTAAACCATCAGGGGAACACACTCTCCTCACTTATCCTCTTCACCAGGTAACATGTCCTGTGAATATTAAACCATCAGGGGAACACACTCTCCTCACTTATACTGTTCACCTGGTAACATGTCCCGTGTGAGTTAAACCATCATGGGAACTCACTCTCCTCACTTATGGAGTTCACCTGGTAACATGTCCCGTGTGCATTAAACAATCAGGGGAACACACTCTCCTCTCATATTCTGTTCACCTGGTGACATGTCCCGTGTGTATTAAACAATCAGGGGAACACTTTCTCCTCACTTATACTGTTCATCGGGAAACATGTCCCGTGTGTATTAAACAATCAGGGGAAAACACTCTCCTCACTTATTCTGTTCACCTGGTGACATGTCCCGTGTGTATTAAACAATCAGGGGAACACAATCTCCTCACTTATACTGTTCACCTGGTAACATGTCCTGTGTATGTCAAACCATCAGGGGAACACACTCTCTTCACTTATACTGTTCACCTGGTAACATGTCCCGTGTGCATTACAAAATCAGGGGAACACACTCTCCTCACTTATACTGTTCATCTGGTAACATGTCCCGTGTGCATTACAAAATCAGGGGAACACACTCTCCTCACTTCTACTGTTCACCTGGTAACATGTCCCGTGTGCATTACAAAATCAGGGGAACACAGTCTCCTCACTTATACTGTTCATCTGGTAACATGTCCCGTGCGTTTTAAACAATCAGGGAACACACTCTCCTCACTTATACGGTTAATCTGGTAACATGTCCCATGTGCATTAAACCATAATGGGAAAACACTCTCCTCACTATTCTGTTCACCTGGTAACACGTCCTGTGTATATTAAACCATCAGGGTAACACACTCTCCTCACTTATACTTTTCACCTGGTCACATGTCCCGTGTGTATTAAACCATCAGGGGCACACACTCACCTCACTTATACTTTTCACCTGGTCACATGTCCCGTGTGTATTAAACCATCAGGGGACAACACTCTCCTCACTTATACTTTTCACCTGGTAACATGTCCCGTGTATATTAAACAATCAGGGGAACACACTCTCCTCACTTATACTGTTCATCTGGTGACATGTCCCGTGCGTATTAAACAATCAGGGGAACACACTCTCCTCACTTATACTGTTCACCTGGTGACATGTCCCGTGTGCATTAAACAATCAGGGGAACACACTCTCCTCACTTATACTCTTCATCAGGTAAGGTGTCCCGTGTATATTAAACCATCAGGGGAACACAATCTCCTCACTTATACTGTTCACCTGGTGACATGTCCCGAGTTTATTAAACAATCAGGGGAACACACTCTCCTCACTTATACTGTTCACCTGGTAACATGTCCCGTGCATATTAAGCCATCTGGGGAACACACTCTCCTCACTTATACTTTTCACCTAGTGACATGTCCTGTGTATATTGAACCATCAGCAGGACACACTCTCCTCACTTATACTGTTCACCTGGTGACATGTCCCGAGTTTATTAAACAATCAGGGGAACACACTCTCCTCACTTATACTGTTCACCAGGTAACATGTCCTGTGAATATTAAACCATCAGGGGAAAACACTCTCCTCTCTTATACTGTTCACCTGCTGACATGTCCCGTGTATTTAGAACCATCAGGGGAACACACTCTGCTCAAATATACTGTTCACCTGGTGACATGTCCCGTGTGTATTAAACAATCAGGGGAACACACTCTCCTCACTTATACTGTACACCTGGTGACATGTCCCGTGTGTATTAAAAAATCAGGGGAACACACTCTCCTCACTTATACTGTTCACCTGGTGACATGTCCCGTGTGTATTAAATAATCAGGGGAACACACTCTCCTCACTTATACTGTTCACCTGGTAACATGTCCCGTGCGTATTAAACAATCAGGGGAACACACTCTCCTCACTTATAGAGTTCACCTGGTAACATGTCCCGTGTGCATTAAACAATCAGGGGAACACACTCTCCTCACATATTCTGTTCACCTGGTGACATGTCCCGTGTGTATTAAACAATGAGGGGAACACACTCTCCTCACTTATACTGTTCACCTGGTAACATGTCCCGTGCGTATTAAACAATCATGGGAACTCACTCTCCTCACTTATAGAGTTCACCTGGTAACATGTCCCGTGTGCATTAAACAATCAGGGGAACACACTCTCCTCACATATTCTGTTCACCTGGTAACATGTCCCGTGTGTATTAAACAATGAGGGGAACACACTCTCCTCACTTATACTGTTCACCTGGAAACATGTCCCGTGCGCTTTAAACAATCAGGGGAACACACTCTCCTCACTTATACTGTTCACCTGGTGACATGTCCCGTGCGCATTAAACAATCAGGGGAAAACACTCTCCTCACTTATTCTGTTCACCTGGTGACATGTCCCGTGTGTATTAAACAATCAGGGGAACAAAATCTCCTCACTTATACTTTTCACCTGGTAACATGTCCTGTGTATGTCAAACCATCAGGGGAACACACTCTCTTCACTTATACTGTTCACCTGGTAACATGTCCCATGTATAAGAAAACATCAGGGGAACACACTCTCCTCACTTCTACTGTTCACCTGGTAACATGTCCCGTGTGCATTACAAAATCAGGGGAACACACTCTCCTCACTTATACTGTTCATCTGGTAACACGTCCTGTGTATATTAAACCATCAGGGTAACACACTCTCCTCACTTATACTGTTTACCTGGTAACATATCCTGTGTATGTTAAACCATCAGTGGCACACACTCTCCTCACTTATACTTTTCACCTGGTCACATGTCCCGTTTGTATTAAACCATCAGGGGCACACACTCTCCTCACTTATACTTTTCACCTGGTCACATGTCCCGTGTGTATTAAACCATCAGGGGCACACACTCTCCTCACTTATACTTTTCACCTGGTAACATGTCCCGTGTATATTAAACAATCAGGGGAACACACTCTCCTCACTTCTACTGTTCACCTGGTGACATATCCCGGGTGCATTAAACAATCAGGGGAACACACTCTCCTCACTTATACTCTTCATCAGGTAACGTGTCCCGTGTATATTAAACCGTCAGGGGAACACAATCTCCTCACTTATATTGTTCACCTGGTGACATGTCCCGAGTTTATTAAACAATCAGGGGAACACACTCTCCTCACTTCTGCTCTTCACCTGGTAACATCTCCCGTGTATATTAAATCATCAGGGCAACACACTCTCCTCACATATACTGTTCACCTGGTAACATGTTTCACGTATATTAAAACATCAGGGGAACTCACTCTCCTCACTTATACTGTTCACCTGGTAACATGTCCCGTGCATATTAAGCCATCTGGGGAACACACTCTCCTCACTTATACTTTTCACCTAGTGACATGTCCTGTGTATATTAAACCATCAGCAGGACACACTCTCCTCACTTATACTCTTCACCAGGTAACATGTCCTGTGAATATTAAACCATCAGGGGAAAACACTCTCCTCACTTATACTGTTCACCTGCTGACATGTCCCGTGTATTTAGAACCATCAGGGGAACACACTCTGCTCACTTATACTGTTCACCTGGTGACATGTCCCGTGTGTATTAAATAATCAGGGGAACACACTCTCCTCACTTATCCTGTTCACCTTGTAACATGTCCAGTGCGTATTAAACAATCAGGGGAACACACTCTCCTCACTTATACTGTACACCTGGTAACATGTCCCGTGCGTATTAAACAATCAGGGGAACACACTCTCTTCACTTATACTGTTCACCTGGTAACATGTCCCGTGCGCATTAAACAATCAGGGGAACACACTCTCCTCACTTCTACTGTTCACCTGGTAACATGTCCGTGTGTATTAAACAATCAGGGAACAAACTCTCCTCAATTATACTGTTCACCTGGTAACATGTCCCGTGTGTATTAAACAATCAGCGGAACACACTCTCCTCACTTATACTGTTCACCTGGTAACATGTCTCGTGTATATTAAACCATCAGGGGAAAACACTCTCCTCACTATTCTGTTCACCTGGTACCATGTCCCGTGTGTATTAAACAATCAGGGGAACACAGTCTCCTCACTAATACTGTTCACCTGGTAACATGTCCCGTGTGTATTAAACAATCAGGGGAACACACTCTCCTCACTTATACTGTTCACCTGGTAACATGTCCCGTGTGTATTAAACAATCAGGGGAACACACTCTCCTCACTTATACTGTTCACCTGGTAACATGTCCTGTGTATATTAAACCATCAGGGGAACACACTCTCTTCACTTATACTGTTCACCTGGTAACATGTCCCATGTATATGAAACCATCAGGGGAACACACTCCCCTCACTTCTACTCTTCACCTGGTAACATGTCCTGTGTATATTAAACCATCAGGGGAACACACTCTCCTCACTTATACTGTTCACCTAGTGACTTGTCCCGTGCGTATTAAACCATCAGGGCAACACACTCTCCTAACTTATACTGTTCACCAGGTAACATGTCCCGTGTATATTAAACCATCAGGGGAACACACTCTCTTCACTTATACTGTTCACCTGGTAACATGTCCCATGTATATGAAACCATCAGGGGAACACACTCCCCTCACTTCTCCTGTTCACCTGGTAACATGTCCCGTGTGCATTAAAAAATCGGGGGAACACACTCTCTTCACTTATGCTGTTCACCTGGTAACATGTTCCGTGCGTATTAAACAATCAGGGGAACACACTCTCCTCTCTTATACTGTTCTTTTGGTGATGTGACCCGTGTATATTAAACCATTAGGGGAACACACTCTCCTCACTTATACTGTTCACCTGGTAACATGTCCTGTGTGTATTAAACCATCAGGGGAACACACTCTCCTCACTTCTACTCTTCACCTGGTAACATGTCCTGTGTATATTAAACCATCAGGGGAACACCCTCTCCTCACTTATAGATTTCACCTGGTAACATGTCCCGTGTGCATTAAACAATCAGGGGAACACACTCTCCTCACTTATACTGTTCATCTGGTAACATGTCCCGTGCGTATTAAACGATCAGGGGAACACACTCTCCTCACTTATTCTGTTCACCTGGTGACATGTGCCGTGTGTATTAAACAATCAGGGGAACACACTCTCCTCACTTATACTTTTCACCTGGTAACATGTCCCGTGCGCATTAAAGCATCAGGGGAAAACACTCTCCTCACTGTTCTGTTCACCTGGTAACATTTCCCGTGTATATTAAACCATCAGGGCAACAGACTCTCCTCACTTATACTGTTCACCTGGTAACATGTCCCGTGTATATTAAACCATCAGGGGAACACACTCTCCTCACTTCTACTGTTCACCTGGTAACATGTCCCGTGTATATTAAACCATCAGGGGAACACACTCTCCTCACTTATACTGTTCAACTGGCAACATGTTCTGTGTATATTAAACAATCAGGGGAACACACTCTCCTCACTTATACTGTTCACCTGGTAACATGTCCTGTGTATATAAAACCATCAGAGGAACACACTCTCCTCACTTCTACTGTTCACCTGGTGCCATGGCCTGTGTATATTAAACCATCAGGGGAACACACTCTCCTCACTTATACTGTTCACCTGGTAACATTTCCTGTGTGTATTAAACAATCAGGGGAACACACTCTCCTCACTTCTACTGTTCACCTGGTGACATGTCCTGTGTATATTAAACCATCAGGGGAACACACTCTCCTCACTTATACTGTTCACCTGGTAACATTTCCTGTGTGTATTAAACAATCAGGGGAACACACTCTCCTCACTTCTACTGTTCACCTGGTGACATGTCCTGTGTATATTAAACCATCAGGGGAACACACTCTCCTCACTTATACTGTTCACCTGGTAACATTTCCTGTGTGTATTAAACAATCAGTGGAACACACTCTCCTCACTTCTACTGTTCACCTGCTGACATGTCCCGTGCGTATTAAACAATCAGGGGAACACTCTCTCCTCACTTATACTGTTCACCTGGTAACATGTCCTGTGTATATAAAACCATCAGAGGAACACACTCTCCTCACTTCTACTGTTCACCTGGTGCCATGGCCTGTGTATATTAAACCATCAGGGGAACACACTCTCCTCACTTATACTGTTCACCTGGTAACATTTCCTGTGTGTATTAAACAATCAGTGGAACACACTCTCCTCACTTCTACTGTTCACCTGCTGACATGTCCCGTGCGTATTAAACAATCAGGGGAACACTCTCTCGTCACTTATACTGTTCACCTGGTAACATGTCCTGTGTATATAAAACCATCAGAGGAACACACTCTCCTCACTTCTACTGTTCACCTGGTGCCATGGCCTGTGTATATTAAACAATCAGGGGAACACACTCTCCTCACTTCTACTGTTCACCTGGTGACATGTCCTGTGTATATTAAACCATCAGGGGAACACAATCTCCTCACTTATACTCTTCACCAGGTAACATGTCCTGTGAATATTAAACCATCAGGGGAACACACTCTCCTCACTTATACTTTTCACCTGGTGACATGTCCCACGTATATTAAACCATCAGTGGAACACTCTCTCCTCACTTATACTGTTCACCTGGTAACATGTCCCGTGTGAGTTAAACCATCAGGGGAACACACTCTCCTCACTTATAGAGTTCACCTGGTAACATGTCCCGTGTGCATTAAACAATCAGGGGAACACACTCTCCTCACTTATACTGTTCATCTGGATACATGTCCCTTGCGTATTAAACAATCAGGGGAACACACTCTCCTCACTTATACTGTTCACCTGGTGACATGTCCCGTGTGCATTAAACAATCAGGGGAACACACTCTCCTCGCTTATACTGTTCATCTGGAAACATGTCCCGTGTATATTAAACAATCAGGGGAACACACTCTCCTCACTTCTACTGTTCACCTGGTGACATGTCCCTTGTGCATTAAACCATCATGGGGACACAATCTCCTCACTTATACTGTTCACCTGGTAAAATGTTCCGTGTATGTTAAACCATCACGGGAACACACTCTACTCACTTACACTTTTCACCTGGTGACATGTCCCGTGTGCATTAAACAATCAGGGGAACACACTCTCCTCACTTATACTGTTCATCTGGAAACATGTCCCGTGCGTATTAAACAATCAGGGGAACACACTCTCCTCACTTATACTCTTCACCTGGTGACATGTCCCTTGCGTATTAAACAATCAGGGGAACACACTCTCCTCACTTATACTGTTCACCTGGTGACATGTCCCGTGTGCATTAAACAATCAGGGGAACACACTCTCCTCGCTTATACTGTTCATCTGGAAACATGTCCCGTGTATATTAAACAATCAGGGGAACACACTCTCCTCACTTCTACTGTTCACCTGGTGACATGTCCCTTGTGCATTAAACCATCAGGGGGACACAATCTCCTCACTTATACTGTTCACCTGGTAAAATGTTCCGTGTATGTTAAACCATCACGGGAACACACTCTACTCACTTACACTTTTCACCTGGTGACATGTCCCGTGTGCATTAAACAATCAGGGGAACACACTCTCCTCACTTATACTGTTCATCTGGAAACATGTCCCGTGCGTATTAAACAATCAGGGGAACACACTCTCCTCACTTATACTCTTCACCTGGTGACATGTCCCGTGCGCATAAAACCATCAGGGGAACACACTCTCCTCACTTATACTGCTCACCTGGTAACATGTCCCGTGTGCATTAAACAATCAGGGGAACACACTCTCCTCACTTATACTTTTCACCTGGTAACATGTCCCGTGCATATTAAGCCATCTGGGGAACACACTCTCCTCACTTATACTTTTCACCAAGTAACATGTCCTGTGTATATTAAACCATCAGGGGAACACACTCCCCTCACTTCTACTCTTCACCAGGTACCATGTCCTGTGAATATTAAACCATTAGGGGAACACACTCTCCTCACTTATACTGTTCACCTGGTGACATGTCCCACGTATATTAAACCATCAGTGGAACACTCTCTCCTCACTTATACTGTTCACCTGGTAACATGTCCCGTGCGTATTAAACAATCAGGGGAACAGACTCTCCTCACTTATACTGTTCATCTGGTGACGTGTCCCGTGTGCATTAAACAATCAGGGGAACACACTCTCCTCACTTATACTTTTCACCTGGTAACATGTCCCGTGCGCATTAAACCATCAGGGGAAAACACTCTCCTCACTGTTCTGTTCACCTGGTAAGATGTCCCGTGTATATTAAACCATCAGGGCAACACACTCTCCTCACTTATACTGTTCACCTGGTAACATGTCCCGTGTATATTAAACCATCAGGGGAACACACTCTGCTCACTTCTACTGTTCACCTGGTGACATGTCCCGTGTATAATAAACCATCAGGGGAACACACTCTCCTCACTTATACTGTTCACCTGGTAACATGTCCTGTGTGTATTAAACCATCAGGGGGACACAATCTCCTCACTTATACTGTTCACCTGGTAACATGTCCCGTGCGCATAAAACCATCATGGGAATACACTCTCCTCACTTCTACTGTTCACCTGGTGACATGTCCCGTGGGCATAACACCATCAGGGGAATACACTCTACTCACTTATACTCTTCATCAGGTAACGTGTCCCGTGTATATTAAACCATCAGGGGAACACAATCTCCTCACTTATACAGTTCAACTGGCAACATGACCTGTGTATATTAAACCATCAGGGGATCACACTCTCCTCACTTATACGGTTCACCTGGAAAAATGTCCCGTGTATGTTAAACCATCAGGGGAACACACTCTCCTCACTTATACTCTTCACCTGGTAACATGTCCCGTGCGCATAAAACCATCAGGGGAATACACTCTCCTCACTTCTACTGTTCACCTGGTGACATATCCCGTGTGCATTACAAAATCAGGGGAACACACTCTCCTCACTTATACTCTTCATCAGGTAACGTGTCCCGTGTATATTAAACCATCAGGGGAACACAATCTCCTCACTTATACAGTTCAACTGGCAACATGACCTGTGTATATTAAACCATCAGGGGAACACACTCTCCTCACTTATACTGTTCACCTGGTGACATGTCCTGTGTATATTAAACCATCTGGGGAACACACTCTCCTCACTTCTACTGTTCACCTGGTAACATGTCCCGTGTGCATTACAAAATCAGGGGAACACACTCTCCTCACTTATACTGTTCACCTGGTAACATGTCCCGTGTGCATTAAACCATCATGGGAAAACACTCTCCTCACTATTCTGTTCACCTGGTAAAATGTCCCGTGTGAATTAAACAATCAGGGGAACACACTCTCCTCACTTATACTGTTCACCTGGTAACATGTCCTGAGTATATTAAACCATCAGGGGAACACACTCTCCTCACTTATACTGTTCACCTGGTGACATGTCCCGTGTATATTAAACCATCATGGGAATACACTCTCCTCACTTATACTGTTCACCTGGTAACATGTCCCGTGTAAGTTAAACAATCATGGGAACTCACTCTCCTCAGTTATAGATTTCACCTGGTAACATGTCCCGTGTGCATTAAACAATCAGGGGAACACACTCTCCTCACTTATTCTGTTCACCTGGTAACATGTCCCGAGTTTATTAAACAATCAGGGGAACACACTCTCCTCACTTCTGCTCTTCACCTGGTAACATGTCCCGTGTATATTAAATCATCAGGGCAACACACTCTCCTCACATATACTGTTCACCTGGTAACATGTCTCGTGTATATTAAACCATCAGGGGAACACACTCACCTCACTTATACTGTTCACCTGGTAACATGTCTCGTGTATATTAAACCATCAGGGGAACACACTCTCCTCACTTATAATCTTCACCTAGTGACATGTCCTGTGTATATTAAACCATCAGGGGAACACACTCACCTCACTTATACTCTTCACCAGGTAACATGTCCTGTGAATATTAAACCATCAGGGGAACACACTCTCCTCACTGATACTGTTCACCTGGTGACATGTCCCGTGTATATTAAACCATCATGGGAATACACTCTCCTCACTTATACTGTTCACCTGGTAACATGTCCCGTGTAAGTTAAACAATCATGGGAACTCACTCTCCTCAGTTATAGATTTCACCTGGTAACATGTCCCGTGTGCATTAAACAATCAGGGGAACACACTCTCCTCACTTATTCTGTTCACCTGGTAACATGTCCCGTGTGTATTAAACAATCAGGGGAACACACTCTCCTCACTTATTCTGTTCACCTGGTAACATGTCCTGTGTGTGTTAAACAATCAGGGGAACACACTCTCCTCACTTATACTGTTCACCTGGTAACATGTCCCGTGTGTATTAAACAATCAGGGGAACACACTCTCCTCACTTATACTGTTCACCTGGTAACATGTCCTGTGTGTATTAAACAATCAGGGGAACACAATCTCCTCACTTATACATTTCACCTTGTGACATGTCCCGTGTGTATTAAACAATCAGGGGAACACACTCTCCTCACTTATACTGTTCACCTGGTAACATGTCCCGTGTGTATTAAACAATCAGGGGAACACACTCTCCTCACTTATACTGTTCACCTGGTAACATGTCCCGTGTGTATTAAACAATCAGGGGAACACACTCTCCTCACTTATACTGTTCACCTGGTAACATGTCCCGTGTGTATTAAACAATCAGGGGAACACACTCTCCTCACTTATACTGTTCACCTGGTAACATGTCCCGTGTGTATTAAACAATCAGGGGAACACACTCTCCTCACTTATACTGTTCACCTGGTAACATGTCCCGTGTGTATTAAAAAATCAGGGGAACACACTCTCCTCACTTCTCCTGTTCACCTGGTAACATCTCGCGTTTGCATTAAACAATCAGGGGAACACACTCTCCTCACTTATACTTTTCACCTGGTAACATGTCCCGTGGGCTTTAAACCATCATGGGAAAACACTCTCCTCACTATTCTGTTCACCAGGTATCATGTCCCGTGTGAATTAAACATTCAGGGGAACACACTCTCCTCACTTATTCTGTTCACCTGGTGACATGTCCCATGTGTATAAAACAATCACGGGAACACACTCTCCTCACTTATACTGTTCACCTGGTAACATGTCCCGTGCGTATTAAACAATCAGGGGAACAGACTCTCCTCACTTATACTGTTCACCTGGTAACATGTCCCGTTTGCATTAAACAATCAGGGGAACACACTCTCCTCACTGTTCTGTTCACCTGGTAACATTTCCCGTGTATATTAAACCATCAGGGCAACAGACTCTCCTCACTTATACTGTTCACCTGGTAACATGTCCCGTGTATGTTAAACCATCAGGGGAACACACTCTCCTCACTTCTACTGTTCACCTGGTAACATGTCCCGTGTATATTAAACCATCAGGGGAACACACTCTCCTCACTTATACTGTTCACCTGGTGACATGTCCCGTGCGTATTAAACAATCAGGGGAACACACTCTCCTCACTTATACTGTTCACCTGGTAACATGTCCTGTGTATATAAAACCATCAGGGGAACACACTCTCCTCACTTCTACTGTTCACCTGATGACATGGCCTGTGTATATTAAACCATCAGGGGAACACACTCTCCTCACTTATACTGTTCACCTGGTAACATGTCCTGTGTGTATTAAACAATCAGGGGAACACAATCTCCTCACTTATACTCTTCACCAGGTAACATGTCCTGTGAATATTAAACCATCAGGGGAACACACTCTCCTCACTTATACTTTTCACCTGGTGACATGTCCCACGTATATTAAACCATCAGTGGAACACTCTCTCCTCACTTATACTGTTCACCTGGTAACATGTCCCGTGTGAGTTAAACCATCAGGGGAACACACTCTCCTCACTTATAGAGTTCACCTGGTAACATGTCCCGTGTGCATTAAACAATCAGGGGAACACACTCTCCTCACTTATACTGTTCACCTGGTAACATGCCCCGTGTATATTAAACCATCAGGGGAACACACTCTCCTCACTTATACTGTTCACCTGGTAACATGTCCCGTGTGTATTAAACAATCAGGGGAACACACTCTCCTCACTTATACTGTTCACCTGGTAACATGTCCCGTGTGTATTAAACCATCAGGGGAACACACTCTCCTCACTTATACTGTTCACCTGGTAACATGTCCCGTGTGTATTAAACAATCAGGGGAACACACTCTCCTCACTTATACTGTTCACCTGGTAACATGTCCCGTGTGTATTAAACAATCAGGGGAACACACTCTCCTCACTTATACTGTTCACCTGGTAGCATGTCCCATGTGTATTAAACAATCAGGGGAACACACACTCCTCACTTATACTGTTCACCTGGTAACATGTCCCGTGTGTATAAAACAATCACGGGAACACACTCTCCTCACTTATACTGTTCACCTGGTAACATGTCCCGTGTAAGTTAAACCATCATGGGAACTCACTCTCCTCACTTATAGATTTCACCTGGTAACATGTCCCGTGTTGTTAAACCATCAGGGGAACACACTCTCTTCACTTATACTGTTCACCTGGTAACATGTCCCATGTATATGAAACCATCAGGGGAACACACTCCCCTCACTTCTCCTGTTCACCTGGTAACATGTCCCGTGTGCATTAAAAAATCGGGGGAACACACTCTCTTCACTTATGCTGTTCACCTGGTAACATGTTCCGTGCGTATTAAACAATCAGAGGAACACACTCTCCTCTCTTATACTGTTCTTTTGGTGATGTGACCCGTGTATATTAAACCATTAGGGGAACACACTCTCCTCACTTATACTGTTCACCTGGTAACATGTCCTGTGTGTATTAAACCATCAGGGGAACACACTCTCCTCACTTCTACTCTTCACCTGGTAACATGTCCTGTGTATATTAAACCATCAGGGGAACACCCTCTCCTCACTTATAGATTTCACCTGGTAACATGTCCCGTGTGCATTAAACAATCAGGGGAACACACTCTCCTCACTTATACTGTTCATCTGGTAACATGTCCCGTGCGTATTAAACGATCAGGGGAACACACTCTCCTCACTTATTCTGTTCACCTGGTGACATGTGCCGTGTGTATTAAACAATCAGGGGAACACACTCTCCTCACTTATACTTTTCACCTGGTAACATGTCCCGTGCGCATTAAAGCATCAGGGGAAAACACTCTCCTCACTGTTCTGTTCACCTGGTAACATTTCCCGTGTATATTAAACCATCAGGGCAACAGACTCTCCTCACTTATACTGTTCACCTGGTAACATGTCCCGTGTATATTAAACCATCAGGGGAACACACTCTCCTCACTTCTACTGTTCACCTGGTAACATGTCCCGTGTATATTAAACCATCAGGGGAACACACTCTCCTCACTTATACTGTTCAACTGGCAACATGTTCTGTGTATATTAAACAATCAGGGGAACACACTCTCCTCACTTATACTGTTCACCTGGTAACATGTCCTGTGTATATAAAACCATCAGAGGAACACACTCTCCTCACTTCTACTGTTCACCTGGTGCCATGGCCTGTGTATATTAAACCATCAGGGGAACACACTCTCCTCACTTATACTGTTCACCTGGTAACATTTCCTGTGTGTATTAAACAATCAGGGGAACACACTCTCCTCACTTATACTGTTCACCTGGTAACATTTCCTGTGTGTATTAAACAATCAGTGGAACACACTCTCCTCACTTCTACTGTTCACCTGCTGACATGTCCCGTGCGTATTAAACAATCAGGGGAACACTCTCTCCTCACTTATACTGTTCACCTGGTAACATGTCCTGTGTATATAAAACCATCAGAGGAACACACTCTCCTCACTTCTACTGTTCACCTGGTGCCATGGCCTGTGTATATTAAACCATCAGGGGAACACACTCTCCTCACTTATACTGTTCACCTGGTAACATTTCCTGTGTGTATTAAACAATCAGGGGAACACACTCTCCTCACTTCTACTGTTCACCTGGTGACATGTCCTGTGTATATTAAACCATCAGGGGAACACAATCTCCTCACTTATACTCTTCACCAGGTAACATGTCCTGTGAATATTAAACCATCAGGGGAACACACTCTCCTCACTTATACTTTTCACCTGGTGACATGTCCCGTGTGAGTTAAACCATCAGGGGAACACACTCTCCTCACTTATAGAGTTCACCTGGTAACATGTCCCGTGTGCATTAAACAATCAGGGGAACACACTCTCCTCACTTATACTGTTCATCTGGATACATGTCCCTTGCGTATTAAACAATCAGGGGAACACACTCTCCTCACTTATACTGTTCACCTGGTGACATGTCCCGTGTGCATTAAACAATCAGGGGAACACACTCTCCTCGCTTATACTGTTCATCTGGAAACATGTCCCGTGTATATTAAACAATCAGGGGAACACACTCTCCTCACTTCTACTGTTCACCTGGTGACATGTCCCTTGTGCATTAAACCATCATGGGGACACAATCTCCTCACTTATACTGTTCACCTGGTAAAATGTTCCGTGTATGTTAAACCATCACGGGAACACACTCTACTCACTTACACTTTTCACCTGGTGACATGTCCCGTGTGCATTAAACAATCAGGGGAACACACTCTCCTCACTTATACTGTTCATCTGGAAACATGTCCCGTGCGTATTAAACAATCAGGGGAACACACTCTCCTCACTTATACTCTTCACCTGGTGACATGTCCCTTGCGTATTAAACAATCAGGGGAACACACTCTCCTCACTTATACTGTTCATCTGGAAACATGTCCCGTGTATATTAAACAATCAGGGGAACACACTCTCCTCACTTCTACTGTTCACCTGGTGACATGTCCCTTGTGCATTAAACCATCAGGGGGACACAATCTCCTCACTTATACTGTTCACCTGGTAAAATGTTCCGTGTATGTTAAACCATCACGGGAACACACTCTACTCACTTACACTTTTCACCTGGTGACATGTCCCGTGTGCATTAAACAATCAGGGGAACACACTCTCCTCACTTATACTGTTCATCTGGAAACATGTCCCGTGCGTATTAAACAATCAGGGGAACACACTCTCCTCACTTATACTCTTCACCTGGTGACATGTCCCGTGCGCATAAAACCATCAGGGGAACACACTCTCCTCACTTATACTGCTCACCTGGTAACATGTCCCGTGTGCATTAAACAATCAGGGGAACACACTCTCCTCACTTATACTTTTCACCTGGTAACATGTCCCGTGCATATTAAGCCATCTGGGGAACACACTCTCCTCACTTATACTTTTCACCAAGTAACATGTCCTGTGTATATTAAACCATCAGGGGAACACACTCCCCTCACTTCTACTCTTCACCAGGTACCATGTCCTGTGAATATTAAACCATTAGGGGAACACACTCTCCTCACTTATACTGTTCACCTGGTGACATGTCCCACGTATATTAAACCATCAGTGGAACACTCTCTCCTCACTTATACTGTTCACCTGGTAACATGTCCCGTGCGTATTAAACAATCAGGGGAACAGACTCTCCTCACTTATACTGTTCATCTGGTGACGTGTCCCGTGTGCATTAAACAATCAGGGGAACACACTCTCCTCACTTATACTTTTCACCTGGTAACATGTCCCGTGCGCATTAAACCATCAGGGGAAAACACTCTCCTCACTGTTCTGTTCACCTGGTAAGATGTCCCGTGTATATTAAACCATCAGGGCAACACACTCTCCTCACTTATACTGTTCACCTGGTAACATGTCCCGTGTATATTAAACCATCAGGGGAACACACTCTGCTCACTTCTACTGTTCACCTGGTGACATGTCCCGTGTATAATAAACCATCAGGGGAACACACTCTCCTCACTTATACTGTTCACCTGGTAACATGTCCTGTGTGTATTAAACCATCAGGGGGACACAATCTCCTCACTTATACTGTTCACCTGGTAACATGTCCCGTGCGCATAAAACCATCATGGGAATACACTCTCCTCACTTCTACTGTTCACCTGGTGACATGTCCCGTGGGCATAACACCATCAGGGGAATACACTCTACTCACTTATACTCTTCATCAGGTAACGTGTCCCGTGTATATTAAACCATCAGGGGAACACAATCTCCTCACTTATACAGTTCAACTGGCAACATGACCTGTGTATATTAAACCATCAGGGGATCACACTCTCCTCACTTATACGGTTCACCTGGAAAAATGTCCCGTGTATGTTAAACCATCAGGGGAACACACTCTCCTCACTTATACTCTTCACCTGGTAACATGTCCCGTGCGCATAAAACCATCAGGGGAATACACTCTCCTCACTTCTACTGTTCACCTGGTGACATATCCCGTGTGCATTACAAAATCAGGGGAACACACTCTCCTCACTTATACTCTTCATCAGGTAACGTGTCCCGTGTATATTAAACCATCAGGGGAACACAATCTCCTCACTTATACAGTTCAACTGGCAACATGACCTGTGTATATTAAACCATCAGGGGAACACACTCTCCTCACTTATACTGTTCACCTGGTGACATGTCCTGTGTATATTAAACCATCTGGGGAACACACTCTCCTCACTTCTACTGTTCACCTGGTAACATGTCCCGTGTGCATTACAAAATCAGGGGAACACACTCTCCTCACTTATACTGTTCACCTGGTAACATGTCCCGTGTGCATTAAACCATCATGGGAAAACACTCTCCTCACTATTCTGTTCACCTGGTAAAATGTCCCGTGTGAATTAAACAATCAGGGGAACACACTCTCCTCACTTATACTGTTCACCTGGTAACATGTCCTGAGTATATTAAACCATCAGGGGAACACACTCTCCTCAATTATACAGTTCACCTGGTGAAATGTCCCGAGTTTATTAAACAATCAGGGGAACACACTCTCCTCACTTCTGCTCTTCACCTGGTAACATGTCCCGTGTATATTAAATCATCAGGGCAACACACTCTCCTCACATATACTGTTCACCTGGTAACATGTCTCGTGTATATTAAACCATCAGGGGAACACACTCACCTCACTTATACTGTTCACCTGGTAACATGTCTCGTGTATATTAAACCATCAGGGGAACACACTCTCCTCACTTATAATCTTCACCTAGTGACATGTCCTGTGTATATTAAACCATCAGGGGAACACACTCACCTCACTTATACTCTTCACCAGGTAACATGTCCTGTGAATATTAAACCATCAGGGGAACACACTCTCCTCACTGATACTGTTCACCTGGTGACATGTCCCGTGTATATTAAACCATCATGGGAATACACTCTCCTCACTTATACTGTTCACCTGGTAACATGTCCCGTGTAAGTTAAACAATCATGGGAACTCACTCTCCTCAGTTATAGATTTCACCTGGTAACATGTCCCGTGTGCATTAAACAATCAGGGGAACACACTCTCCTCACTTATTCTGTTCACCTGGTAACATGTCCCGTGTGTATTAAACAATCAGGGGAACACACTCTCCTCACTTATACTGTTCACCTGGTAACATGTCCTGTGTGTGTTAAACAATCAGGGGAACACACTCTCCTCACTTATACTGTTCACCTGGTAACATGTCCCGTGTGTATTAAACAATCAGGGGAACACACTCTCCTCACTTATACTGTTCACCTGGTAACATGTCCTGTGTGTATTAAACAATCAGGGGAACACAATCTCCTCACTTATACATTTCACCTGGTGACATGTCCCGTGTGTATTAAACAATCAGGGGAACACACTCTCCTCACTTATACTGTTCACCTGGTAACATGTCCCGTGTGTATTAAACAATCAGGGGAACACACTCTCCTCACTTATACTGTTCACCTGGTAACATGTCCCGTGTGTATTAAACAATCAGGGGAACACACTCTCCTCACTTATACTGTTCACCTGGTAACATGTCCCGTGTGTATTAAACAATCAGGGGAACACACTCTCCTCACTTATACTGTTCACCTGGTAACATGTCCCGTGTGTATTAAACAATCAGGGGAACACACTCTCCTCACTTATACTGTTCACCTGGTAACATGTCCCGTGTGTATTAAAAAATCAGGGGAACACACTCTCCTCACTTCTCCTGTTCACCTGGTAACATCTCGCGTTTGCATTAAACAATCAGGGGAACACACTCTCCTCACTTATACTTTTCACCTGGTAACATGTCCCGTGGGCTTTAAACCATCATGGGAAAACACTCTCCTCACTATTCTGTTCACCAGGTATCATGTCCCGTGTGAATTAAACATTCAGGGGAACACACTCTCCTCACTTATTCTGTTCACCTGGTGACATGTCCCATGTGTATAAAACAATCACGGGAACACACTCTCCTCACTTATACTGTTCACCTGGTAACATGTCCCGTGCGTATTAAACAATCAGGGGAACAGACTCTCCTCACTTATACTGTTCACCTGGTAACATGTCCCGTTTGCATTAAACAATCAGGGGAACACACTCTCCTCACTGTTCTGTTCACCTGGTAACATTTCCCGTGTATATTAAACCATCAGGGCAACAGACTCTCCTCACTTATACTGTTCACCTGGTAACATGTCCCGTGTATGTTAAACCATCAGGGGAACACACTCTCCTCACTTCTACTGTTCACCTGGTAACATGTCCCGTGTATATTAAACCATCAGGGGAACACACTCTCCTCACTTATACTGTTCACCTGGTGACATGTCCCGTGCGTATTAAACAATCAGGGGAACACACTCTCCTCACTTATACTGTTCACCTGGTAACATGTCCTGTGTATATAAAACCATCAGGGGAACACACTCTCCTCACTTCTACTGTTCACCTGATGACATGGCCTGTGTATATTAAACCATCAGGGGAACACACTCTCCTCACTTATACTGTTCACCTGGTAACATGTCCTGTGTGTATTAAACAATCAGGGGAACACAATCTCCTCACTTATACTCTTCACCAGGTAACATGTCCTGTGAATATTAAACCATCAGGGGAACACACTCTCCTCACTTATACTTTTCACCTGGTGACATGTCCCACGTATATTAAACCATCAGTGGAACACTCTCTCCTCACTTATACTGTTCACCTGGTAACATGTCCCGTGTGAGTTAAACCATCAGGGGAACACACTCTCCTCACTTATAGAGTTCACCTGGTAACATGTCCCGTGTGCATTAAACAATCAGGGGAACACACTCTCCTCACTTATACTGTTCACCTGGTAACATGCCCCGTGTATATTAAACCATCAGGGGAACACACTCTCCTCACTTATACTGTTCACCTGGTAACATGTCCCGTGTGTATTAAACAATCAGGGGAACACACTCTCCTCACTTATACTGTTCACCTGGTAACATGTCCCGTGTGTATTAAACCATCAGGGGAACACACTCTCCTCACTTATACTGTTCACCTGGTAACATGTCCCGTGTGTATTAAACAATCAGGGGAACACACTCTCCTCACTTATACTGTTCACCTGGTAACATGTCCCGTGTGTATTAAACAATCAGGGGAACACACTCTCCTCACTTATACTGTTCACCTGGTAGCATGTCCCATGTGTATTAAACAATCAGGGGAACACACACTCCTCACTTATACTGTTCACCTGGTAACATGTCCCGTGTGTATAAAACAATCACGGGAACACACTCTCCTCACTTATACTGTTCACCTGGTAACATGTCCCGTGTAAGTTAAACCATCATGGGAACTCACTCTCCTCACTTATAGATTTCACCTGGTAACATGTCCCGTGTTGTTAAACCATCAGGGGAACACACTCTCTTCACTTCTACTGTTCACCTGGTAACATGTCCCATGTATATGAAACCATCAGGGGAACACACTCTCCTCATTACTCCTGTTCACCTGGTAACAAGTCCCGTGAGCATTAAAAAATCAGGGGAACACACTCTCCTCACTTCTACTGTTCACCTGGTAACATCTCGCGTTTGCATTAAACAATCAGGGGAACACACTCTCCTCACTTATACTTTTCACCTGGTAACATGTCCCGTGGGCTTTAAACCATCATGGGAAAACACTCTCCTCACTATTCTGTTCACCAGGTATCATGTCCCGTGTGAATTAAACATTCAGGGGAACACACTCTCCTCACTTATTCTGTTCACCTGGTGACATGTCCCATGTGTATAAAACAATCACGGGAACACACTCTCCTCACTTATACTGTTCACCTGGTAACATGTCCCGTGCGTATTAAACAATCAGGGGAACAGACTCTCCTCACTTATACTGTTCACCTGGTAACATGTCCCGTTTGCATTAAACAATCAGGGGAACACACTCTCCTCACTGTTCTGTTCACCTGGTAACATTTCCCGTGTATATTAAACCATCAGGGCAACAGACTCTCCTCACTTATACTGTTCACCTGGTAACATGTCCCGTGTATGTTAAACCATCAGGGGAACACACTCTCCTCACTTCTACTGTTCACCTGGTAACATGTCCCGTGTATATTAAACCATCAGGGGAACACACTCTCCTCACTTATACTGTTCACCTGGTGACATGTCCCGTGCGTATTAAACAATCAGGGGAACACACTCTCCTCACTTATACTGTTCACCTGGTAACATAGAACATAGAACATAGAACATAGAACATACAGCACAGAACAGGCCCTTCGGCCCACAATGTTGTGCCGATCCTTTGTCCTCTGTCAAGGACAATTTAATCTATACCCCATCATTCTCCTTTATCCATATACCTATCCAAAAGCCTTTTGAAAGTCCCTAAAGTTTCTGACTCAACAACTTCCCCGGGCAAGGCATTCCATGCCTCGACCACTCTCTGGGTAAAGAACCTTCCCCTGACATCCCCCTTATATCTCCCACCCTTCACCTTAAATTTATGACCCCTTGTAACGCTTTGCTCCACCCGTGGAAAAAGTTTCTGACTGTCTACCCTATCTATTCCCCTGATCATCTTATAAACCTCTATCATGTCACCCCTCATCCTTCTCCTTTCTAATGAGAAGAGGCCTAGAATGTTCAGCCTTTCCTCGTAAGACTTATTCTCCATTCCAGGCAACATCCTGGTAAATCTCCTCTGCACCCTCTCCAAGGCTTCCACATCCTTCCTAAAATGAGGCGACCAGAACTGCACACAGTACTCCAAATGAGGCCTTACCAAGGTCCTGTACAGCTGCATCATCACCTCACGGCTCTTAAATTCAATCCCTCTGCTAATGAACGCTAACACCCCATATGCCTTCTTCACAGCCCTATCCACTTGAGTTGCAACTTTCAATGATCTATGCACATAGACCCCAAGGTCTCTCTGCTCCTCCACATGCCCAAGAACCCTACCGTTAACCCAGTATTTTGCATTCGTGTTTGTCCTTCCAAAATGGACGACCTCACACTTTTCAGGGTTAAACTCCATCTGCCACTTTTCAGCCCAGCACTGCAACCTATCCAAGTCCCTTTGCAGACGACAATAGCCCTCCTCGGTATCCACAACTCCACCAACCTTTGTATCATCTGCAAATTTACTGACCCACCCTTCGACTTCCTCATCCAAGTCGTTAATAAAAATCACAAACAGGAGAGGACCCAGAACTGATCCCTGCGGCACGCCACTGGTAACTGGGCTCCAGGCTGAGTATTTACCATCTAAGACCACTCTCTGCCTTCTATCAGTTAGCCAATTCTTAATCCAACTGGCCACATTCCCCACTATCCCATGCCTCCTGACTTTCTCCATAAGTCTACCATGGGGGACCTTATCAAATGCCTTACTAAAATCCATGTACACCACATCCACTGGTTTACCCTCATCCACTTGCTTGGTCACCTGCTCAAAGAATTCAATCAGGCTTGTGAGGCAAGACCTACCCCTCACAAAACCGTGCTGACTGTCCCGAATCAAGCAGTGTCTTTCCAGATGCTCAGAAATCCTATCCCTCAGCACCTTTTCCATCAACTTGCCTACCACCGAAGTAAGACTAACTGGCCTGTAATTCCCAGGGTTGTTCCTATTCCCTTTCTTGAACAGGGGCACAACATTTGCCACCCTCCAATCACCTGGTACCACCCCCGTCAACAGAGAAGATGAAAAGATCATTGCCAGCGGCTCTGCAATTTCATCCCTTGCTTCCCATAACATCCTTGGATATACCCCGTCAGGCCCGGGAGACTTGTCTATCTTCAAGTTATTCAAAAACCCCAACACATCTTCCCTCCTAACGAGCACTTCCTCGAGCTTACCAGTCTGTTTCACACCGTCCTCTTCAGTAATACACCCCTTCTCATTCGTAAATACCGAAGAGAAGTACTCATTCAAAACCTCACTTATCTCTTCCGGCTCAACACACAGTCTCCCGCTATTGTCCTTGACCGGACCTATGGTCCCCCTAGTCATCCTCATATTTCTGACATACGCGTAAAAGGCCTTGGGGTTTTCTTTTATCCTACCCGCCAAGCATTTTTCATGCCCTCTCTTAGCTCTCCTAATCCCTTTCTTCAGATCCTTCCTGGCCATCTTGTATCCCTCCAGAGCTATGCCTGTGCCCTTTTTCCTCAACTTTATATACGCATCCTTCTTCTTCCTAACAAGACTCTCAACCTCTCTTGTCAACCACGGTTCCCTCACATGACCATCCCTTCCCTGTCTGACAGGGACATGCTTATCAATGGCCCCTACTATCTGCTCCTTGAAAAAGTTCCACATTTCGACCGTGCCCTTCCCTGCCAGCATATGCTCCCAACTTATGCTCCTCAGTTCCTGCCTGACAGCATCATATCTACCCTTCCCCCAATTGTAAACCTTGCCCTGTTGCACATACCTATCCCTCTCCATTACCACAGTGAATGCTACAGAATTGTGATCACTATCTCCAAAGTGCTCGCCCACCAACAGCTCTATCACTTGCCCTGGTTCATTACCTAGTACCAAATCCAATATTGCCTCCCCTCTGGTCGGGCAGTCTACATACTGAGTCAGAAAAGCTTCCTGGACATACTGCACAAACACTACCCCATCCAAACTATTCGATCTAAAGAGTTGCCAATCAATATTTGGGAAGTTGAAATCCCCCATAATTACTACCCTGTGACTTCTGCTCCTTTCCAAAATCTGTTTCCCAATCTGCTCTTCCACCTCCCTGCTGCTATTGGGGGGCCGATAGAAAACTCCCATCAAGGTGACTGCTCCTTTCCTGTTCCTGACCTCAACCCACAGTGCCTCAGTCGGCAGATCCTCCTCGAAAATTCTTTCAGCAGTTGTTACACTATTTCTAACTAACAATGCCACCCCCCCACCTCTTTTACCACCATTCCTAATCTTATGAAAACATCTATAACCAGGTACCTCCAAAAACCATTCCTCCCCCTCACCTATCCACGTTTCAGTGATGGCCACAACATCGTAGTCCCAAGTGCCCATCCACGCCTTCAATTCACTCACCTTATTCCTGTGTATATAAAACCATCAGGGGAACACACTCTCCTCACTTCTACTGTTCACCTGATGACATGGCCTGTGTATATTAAACCATCAGGGGAACACACTCTCCTCACTTATACTGTTCACCTGGTAACATGTCCTGTGTGTATTAAACAATCAGGGGAACACACTCTCCTCACTTCCACTGTTCACCTGGTGACATGTCCTGTGTATATTAAACCATCAGGGGAACACAATCTCCTCACTTATACTCTTCACCAGGTAACATGTCCTGTGAATATTAAACCATCAGGGGAACACACTCTCCTCACTTATACTTTTCACCTGGTGACATGTCCCACGTATATTAAACCATCAGTGGAACACTCTCTCCTCACTTATACTGTTCACCTGGTAACATGTCCCGTGTGAGTTAAACCATCAGGGGAACACACTCTCCTCACTTATAGAGTTCACCTGGTAACATGTCCCGTGTGCATTAAACAATCAGGGGAACACACTCTCCTCAATTATACTGTTCATCTGGAAACATGTCCCTTGCGTATTAAACAATCAGGGGAACACACTCTCCTCACTTATACTGTTCACCTGGTGACATGTCCCGTGTGCATTAAACAATCAGGGGAACACACTCTCCTCACTTATACTGTTCACCTGGTGACATGTCCCGTGTGCATTAAACAATCAGGGGAACACACTCTCCTCACTTATACTGTTCATCTGGAAACATGTCCCTTGCGTATTAAACAATCAGGGGAACACACTCTCCTCACTTATACTGTTCACCTGGTGACATGTCCCGTGTGCATTAAACAATCAGGGGAACACACTCTCCTCACTTATACTGTTCATCTGGAAACATGTCCCTTGCGTATTAAACAATCAGGGGAACACACTCTCCTCACTTATACTGTTCACCTGGTGACATGTCCCTTGCGTATTAAACAATCAGGGGAACACACTCTCCTCACTTCTACTGTTCACCTGGTGACATGTCCCTTGTGCATTAAACCATCAGGGGGACACAATCTCCTCACTTATACTGTTCACCTGGTAAAATGTTCCGTGTATGTTAAACCATCACGGGAACACACTCTACTCACTTACACTGTTCACCTGGTGACATGTCCCGTGTGCATTAAACAATCAGGGGAACACACTCTCCTCACTTATACTGTTCATCTGGAAACATGTCCCGTGCGTATTAAACAATCAGGGGAACACACTCTCCTCACTTATACTCTTCACCTGGTGACATGTCCCGTGCGCATAAAACCATCAGGGGAACACACTCTCCTCACTTATACTGCTCACCTGGTAACATGTCCCGTGTGCATTAAACAATCAGGGGAACACACTCTCCTCACTTATACTTTTCACCTGGTAACATGTCCTGTGCATATTAAGCCATCTGGGGAAAACACTCTCCTCACTTATACTTTTCACCAAGTAACATGTCCTGTGTATATTAAACCATCAGGGGAACACACTCCCCTCACTTCTACTCTTCACCAGGTACCATGTCCTGTGAATATTAAACCATCAGGGGAACACACTCTCCTCACTTATACTGTTCACCTGGTGACATGTCCCACGTATATTAAACCATCAGTGGAACACTCTCTCCTCACTTATACTGTTCACCTGGTAACATGTCCCGTGCGCATTAAACCATCAGGGGAAAACACTCTCCTCACTGTTCTGTTCACCTGGTGACGTGTCCCGTGTGCATTAAACAATCAGGGGAACACACTCTCCTCACTTATACTTTTCACCTGGTAACATGTCCCGTGCGCATTAAACCATCAGGGGAAAACACTCTCCTCACTGTTCTGTTCACCTGGTAACATGTCCCGTGTATCTTAAACCATCAGGGCAACACACTCTCCTCACTTATACTGTTCACCTGGTAACATGTCCCGTGTATATTAAACCATCAGGGGAACACACTCTCCTCACTTCTACTGTTCACCTGGTGACATGTCCCGTGTATATTAAACCATCAGGGGAACACACTCTCCTCACTTATACTGTTCACCTGGTAACATGTCCTGTGTGTATTAAACCATCAGGGGGACACAATCTCCTCACTTATACTGTTCACCTGGTAACATGTCCCGTGCGCATAAAACCATCATGGGAATACACTCTCCTCACTTCTACTGTTCACCTGGTGACATGTCCCGTGCGCATAAAACCATCAGGGGAATACACTCTCCTCACTTATACTCTTCATCAGGTAACGTGTCCCGTGTATATTAAACCATCAGGGGAACACAATCTCCTCACTTATACAGTTCAACTGGCAACATGACCTGTGTATATTAAACCATCAGGGGAAAACACTCTCCTCACTGATAGATTTCACCTGGTAACATGTCCCATGTGCATTAAACAATCAGGGGAACACACTCTCCTCACTTATTCTGTTCACCTGGTGACATGTCCCGTGTGTATTAAACAATCAGGGGAACACACTCTCCTCACTTATACTGTTCACCTTGTGACATGTCCCGTGCACGTTAAACCATCAGGGGAAAAAACTCTCCTCACTATTCTGTTCACCTGGTAACATGTCCCGTGTGCATTAAAAAATCAGGGGAACACATTCTCTTAACTTATACTGTACACCTGGTAACATGTCCAAGGTATATTAAACCATCAGGGGAACACGCTCTCCCCACTTCTACGGTTCACCTGGTAACATGTCCCATGTGCATTAAACAATCAGGGGAACACACTCTCTTAACTTATACTGTACACCTGGTAACATGTCCAAGGTATATTAAACCATCAGGGGAACACACTCTCCCCACTTCTACGGTTCACCTGGTAACATGTCCCATGTATATTAAACCATCAGGGGAACACACTCTCCTCACTTCTACTGTTCACCTGGTAACATGTCCCGTGTGCATTAAATAATCAGGGGAACACACTCTCCTCACTTCTACTGTTCACCTGGTAACATGGCCCGTGTGCATTAAAAAATCAGGGGAACACACTCTCCTCACTTATACTGTTCATCTGGTAACATGTCCTGTGTATATTAAACCATCAGGGGAAAACACTCTCCTCACTTATACTGTTCACCTGGTGACATGCCCCGTGTTTATTAAACAAACAGGGGAACACGCTCTCCTCACTTATACTGTTCACCTGTTAACATGTCCCGTGTATATGAAACCATCAGGGGAACACATTCTCCTCACTTTAATACACACGGGACATGTTACCAGGTGAACAGAATAGTGAGGAGAGTGTTTTCCACTGATGGTTTAATACGCACGGGACATGTTACCGGGTGAACAGTATAAGTGAGCAGAGTGTGTTCCCCTGATGGTTTAATACACACGGGACATGTTACCAGGTGAACTCTATAAGTGAGGAGGGTGTGTTCCCCTGATGGTTTAATCTATACAGTACATGTTACCAGATGAACAGTATAAGTGAGGAGAGTGTGTTCCCCTGATTGTTTAATATACACAGGACATGTTACCAGATGAACAGTATAAGTGAGGAGAGTGTGTTCCCCTGATGGTTTAATAGACACAGGACATGTTACCAGGTGAACAGTATAAGTGAGGAGAGTGTGTTCTCCTGATTGTTTAATATACACGGGACATGTTACCAGGTGAACAGTATAAGTGAGGAGAGTGTGTTCCCCTGATGGTGTAATACGCACGGTACATGTTACCAGGTGAACAGTATAAGTAAGGAGAGTGTGTTCCCCTGATGGTTTAATATACACAGGACATGTAACCAGGTGAACTGTATATGTGAGGGGCATGTGTTCCCCTGATGGTTTAATACGAACGGGACATGTTACCAGGTGAACAGTATAAGTGAGGAGAGTGTGTTCCCCTGATTGTTTAATAAACACGGGACATGTTACCAGATGAGCAGTATAAGTGAGGAGAGTGTGTTCCCCTGGTGGTTTAATATCGACGGGACATGTTACCAGGTGAACAGTATAAGTGAGGAGAGTGTGTTCCCCTGATGCTTTAATACACATGGGACATGTCACCAGGTGAACAGTGTAAGTGAGGGGAGTGTGTTCCCCTGATGGTTTTATACGCACGGGACATGTTTCCAGGTGAACAGTATAAGTGAGGAGAGTGTGTTCACCTGATTGTTTAATATACACAGGACATTTTACCAGGTGAACTCTATAACTGAGCAGATTCTGTTCCCCTGATGGTTTAATATACACGGGACATGTTACCAGCTCTAGAGTAGTAGTGAGGAGTGTGTGTTCCCTTGATTGTTTAATATACACTGGACATGTTACCAGCTCTAGAGTAGAAGTGAGGAGAGTATGCTCCCCTGATTGTTTAATACGCACGGGACATGTTACATGGTGAACAGTATAAGTGAGGAGACTGTGTTCCCCTGATGGTTTAATACACACAGGACATGTTACCAGGTGAACAGTATAAGTGAGGTGAATGTGTTCCCCTGATGGTGTAATACGCACGGTAAATGTTACCAGGTGAACAGTATAAGTGAGGGGAATGTGTTCCCCTGATTGTTTAATAAACACGGGACATGTTACCAGATGAACAGTATAAGTGAGGAGAGTATGTTCACCTGGTGGTTTAATACACACGGGACAAGTCACCAGGTGAACAGTATAAGTGAGGAGAGTGTGTTCCCCTGATGGTTTAATACGGACGGGACATGTTACCAGGTGAACAGTATAAGTGAGGAGAGTGTGATCCCCTGATGGTTTAATATACACAGGACATGTCACCAGGTGAACAGTATAAGTGAGGAGAGTGTGTTCCCCTGATGGTTAATATACACGTGACATGTTACCAGGTGAACAGTACAAGTGAGGAGACTGTGTTCCCATGATGGTTTAATGCACACAGGACATGTTACCAGGTGAACAGTCTAAGTGAGGAGAGGGTTTTCCCCTGATGGTTTAATGATCACGGGACATGTTACCATGTGAACTCCATAAGTGAGGAGAGTGTGTTCCCCTGATGGTTTAATACACATGGGACATGTTACCATGTGAACTCCATAAGTGAGGAGAATGTGTTCCCCTGATGGTTTAATACACACGGGACATGTCACCAGGTGAACAGTGTAAGTGAGGAGACTGTGTTCTCCTGATTGTTTAATAGACACGGGACATGTTACCATGTGAACAGTATAAGTGAGGAGAGTCTGTTCCCCTGATTGTTTAGTAAACACGGGACATGTTCCCAGATGAGCAGTATAAGTGAGGAGAGTGTGTTCCCCTGATTGTTTAATACGCCGGGACATGTCACCAGGTGAACAGTATAAGTGAGGAGAGTGTGTTCTCCTGACTGTTTAGTTTATACACGGGACATGTTACCACGTGAACAGGATAATTGAGGAGAGTGTGTTCCCCTGATGGTTTAATACACACGGGACATGTTACCAGGTGAACAGTATAAGTGAGGAGAGTGAGTTCCCCTGATTGTTTAAAACGCACGGGACATGTCATCAGGTGAACAGTATAAGTGAGGAGAGTGTGTTCCCCTGATTGTTTAATGCAGACAGGACATGTTACCAGGTGAACAGTGTAAGTGAGGAGAGTGTGTTCCCCTGATTGTTTAATGCACACGGGACATGTCACCAGGTGAACAGTATAAGTGAGGAGAGTGAGTTCCCCTGATTGTTTAAAACGCACGGGACATGTCATCAGGTGAACAGTATAAGTGAGGAGAGTGTGTTCCCCTGATTGTTTAATGCAGACAGGACATGTTACCAGGTGAACAGTATAAGTGAGGAGAGTGTGTTCCCCTGATGGTTTAATACACACGGGACATGTCACCAGGTGAACAGTGTAAGTGAGGAGACTGTGTTCTCCTGACTGTTTAGTTTATACACGGGACATGTTACCACGTGAACAGGATAAGTGAGGAGAGTGTGTTCCCCTAATGGTTTAATACACACGGGACATGTTACCAGGTGAACTCTATAAGTGAGGAGGGTGTGTTCCCCTGATGGTTTAATACACACAGGAAATGTTACCAGGTAAACAGTATAAGTGAGGAGAGAGTGTTCCCCTGATCGTTTAATATACACAGGAGATGTTCCCAAGTGAACAGTATAAGTGAGGAGAGTGTCTTCCCCTGATTGTTTAATACACAGGGGACATGTCACCAGGTGAACAGCATACGAGAGGAGAGTCTGTTCCCCTCATGGTTTAATATACACGGGACACGTCACCAGGTGAACAGTATAAGTGAGGAGAGTGTGTTCCCCTGAGGGTTTAATATACACGGGACATGTTACCAGGTGAACAGTATAAGTGAGGAGAGTGTGTTCCCCTGATGGTTTAATACACTTGGGACATGTTACCAGGTGAACAGTATAAGTGAGGAGAGTGTGTTCCCCTGATGGTTTAATACACTTGGGACATGTCACCAGGTGAACAGTATAATTGAGGAGAATGTTTTCCCCTGATGGTTTAATATACACGGGACATGTCACCAGTTGAACAGTATAAGTGAAGAGAATGTTTTCCCCTGATGGTTGAATATAGACGGGACATGTCACCAGGTGAACAGTATAAGTGAGGAGAATGTTTTCCCCTGATGGTTTAATATAGACGGGACATGTTACCTGGTGAACAGTATAAGTGAGGAGCGTGTGTTCCCCTGGTGTTTTAATATACACGGGACATGTTACCACGTGAACAGTATAAGTGAGCAGATTGTGTTCCCCTGATGGTTGAATACACACGGGACATGTCACCAGGTGAACAGTGTAAGTGAGGAGAGTGTGTTCCCCTGATGGTTTAATATACACAGGACATGACACTCGGTGAACAGTATAAGTGAGGAGAGTGTGTTCCCCTGATTGTTTAATATAAACAGGACATGTTACCAGGTGAACAGTATAAGTGAGCAAATTGTGTTCCCCTGATGGTTTAATACGAACGGGACATGTTACCAGGTGAACAGTATAAGTGAGGAGAGTGTGTTCCCCTGATTGTTTAATACACACGGGACCTGTTACCAGGTGAACAGCATAAGAGAGGAGAGTTTGTTCCCCTGATTGTTTAATACACACGGGACATGTCACCAGGTGAACAGTAGAAGTGAGGAGAGTGTGTTCCCCTGATTGTTTAATATACACAGGACATGTTACCAGATGGACTGTATAAGGAGCAGAGTGTGTTCCCCTGATGGTTTAATATACATGGGACATGTTAGCAGGTGAACTCTATAACTGAGCAGATTCTGTTCCCCTGATGGTTTAATATACACGGGACATGTTACCAGCTCTAGAGTAGAAGTGAGGAGAGAGTGTTCCCCTGATTGTTTAATACGCACGGGACATGTCACCAGGTGAACAGTATAAGTGAGGAGAGTGTGTTCCCCTGATGGTTTAATGCACACAGGACATGTTACCAGGTGAACAGCATAAGTGAGGAGACTGTGTTCCCCTGATGGTTTAATGTACACAGGACATGTTACCAGGTGAACAGCATAAGTGAGCAGAGTGTGTTCCCCTGATGGTTTAATACACACGGGACATGTTACCAGGTGACCTCGATAAGTGAGGAGGGTGTGTTCCCCTGATGGTTTAATCTATACAGGACATGTTACCAGGTGAACAGTACAAGTGAGGAGACAGTGTTCCCCTGATGGTTTAATGCACACAGGACATCTTACCAGGTGAACAGTATAAGTGAGGAGACTGTGTTCCGCTGATGGTTTAATATACACAGGACATGTTACCAGGTGAACAGTATAAGTGAGCAGAGTGTGTTCCCCTGACGGTTTAATACACACGGGACATGTTACCAGGTGAACTCTATAAGTGAGGAGAGTGTGTTCCCCCGATGGTTTAATCTATACAGGACATGTTACCAGGTGAACAGTATAAGTGAGCAGAGTTTGTTCCACTGATTGTTTAATACACACGGGAAATGTTACCAGGTGAACAGTAGAAGTGAGGAGAGTGTGTTCCCCTGATGGTTTAATACACACAGGAAATGTTACCAGGTAAACAGTATAAGTGAGGAGAGTGTGTTCCCCTGATGGTTTAATATACACAGGACATGTTCCCAAGTGAACAGTATAAGTGAAGAGAGTGTGTTCCCCTGATTGTTTAATACACAGGGGACATGTTACCAGGTGAACAGTATAAGTGAGGAGAGTGTGTTCCCCTGATGGTTTAATACACACGGGACATGTCACCAGGTGAACAGTGTAAGTGAGGAGACTGTGTTCTCCTGATTGTTTAATATACACGGGACATGTTACCATGTGAACAGTATAAATGAGGAGACTGTGTTCTCCTGATTGTTTAATATACACGGGACATGTTACCAGGTGAACAGTATAAGTGAGGAGAGTGAGTTCCCCTGATTGTTTAAAACGCACGGGACATGTCATCAGGTGAACAGTATAAGTGAGGAGAGTGTGTTCCCCTGATTGTTTAATGCAGACAGGACATGTTACCAGGTGAACAGTATAAGTGAGGAGAGTGTGTTCCCCTGATGGTTTAATACACACGGGACATGTCACCAGGTGAACAGTGTAAGTGAGGAGACTGTGTTCTCCTGACTGTTTAGTTTATACACGGGACATGTTACCACGTGAACAGGATAAGTGAGGAGAGTGTGTTCCCCTGATGGTTTAATACACACAGGAAATGTTACCAGGTAAACAGTATAAGTGAGGAGAGTGTGTTCCCCTGATGGTTTAATATACACAGGACATGGACCCAAGTGAACAGTATAAGTGAGGAGAGTCTGTTCCCCTCATGGTTTAATATACACGGGACACGTCACCAGGTGAACAGTATAATTGAGGAGAATGTTTTCCCCTGATGGTTTAATATACACGGGACATGTCACCAGTTGAACAGTATAAGTGAGGAGAATGTTTTCCCCTGATGGTTTAATATAGACGGGACATGTCACAAGGTGAACAGTATAAGTGAGGAGAATGTTTTCCCCTGATGGTTTAATATAGACAGGACATGTTACCTGGTGAACAGTATAAGTGAGGAGAGTGTGTTCCCCTGGTGTTTTAATATACACGGGACATGTTACCACGTGAACAGTATAAGTGAGCAGATTGTGTTCCCCTGCTGGTTTAATACACTCGGGACATGTCACCAGGTGAACAGTATAAGTGAGGAGAGTGTGTTCCCCTGATGGTTTAAGATACACAGGACATGTCACTCGGTGAACATTATAAGTGAGGAGAGTGTGTTCCCCTGATTGTTTAATATAAACAGGACATGTCACCAGGTGAACAGTATAAGTGAGGAGAGTGTGTTCCCCTGATGGTTTAATACGAACGGGACATGTTACCAGGTGAACAGTATAAGTGAGGAGAGTGTGTTCCCCTGGTGGTTTAATATACACGGGACATGTTACCAGGTGAACAGCATAAGTGATGAGAGTGTGTTCCCCTGATGGTTTAATACACTTGGGACATGTCACCAGGTGAACAGTATAATTGAGGAGAATGTTTTCCCCTGATGGTTTAATATAGACGGGACTTGTTACCTGGTGAACAGTATAAGTGAGGAGAGTGTGTTCCGCTGGTGTTTTAATATACACGGGACATGTTACCACCTGAACAGTATCAGTGAGCAGATTGTGTTCCCCTGATGGTTTAATACACACGGGACATGTCACCAGGTGAACAGTGTAAGTGAGGAGAGTGTGTTCCCCTGATGGTTTAATATACACAGGACATGTCACTCGGTGAACAGTATAAGTGAGGAGAGTGTGTTCCCCTGATTGTTTAATATAAACAGGACATGTCACCAGGTGAACAGTATAAGTGAGGAGAATGTGTTCCCCTGATGGTTTAATATACACGGGACATGTTACCAGGTGAACAGTAGAAGTGAGGAGAGTGTGTTCCCCTGGTATTTTAATATACACGGGACATGTCACCAGGTGAACAGTATAAGTGAGGAGAGTGTGTTCTAATGGTGGTTTAATGCACACAGGACATGTTACCAGATGAACTGTATAAGTGAGGAGACTGTGTTCCCCTGATGGTTAAATAGACACGGGACATGTTACCAGTTGAACAGTGTAAGTGAGGAGAGTGTGTTCCCCTGATGGTGTAATACGCACGGGACACGTTACCAGATGAACAGTATAAGTGAGGAGAGTGTGTTCCCATGATGGTTTAATACGCACAGGACATGTTACCAGGTGAACAGTATAAGTCAGGAGAATGTGTTCCCCTGATGGTTTAATACTGACAGGACGTGTCACCAGGTGAAAAGTATAAGAGAGGCGATTGTGTTCCCCTGATGGTTTAATATATACTGGACATGTCTCCAGGTGAACAGTATAAGTGAGGAGAGTGTGTTCCCCTGATTGTTTAACGTTCACGGGACATGTTACCACGTGAATAGAACAAGTGAGGAGAGTGTGTTCCCCTGATTATTTAATACACACGGGACATGTTACCAGGTGAACAGTATAAGTGAGGTGAGTATGTTCCCCTGATGGTTTAATATACACGGGACATGTCACCAGGTGAACAGTGCAAGTGAGGAGAGTGTGTTCCCCTGATTGTTTAATATACACAGGAGATGTAACCAGGTGAACAGCATACGTGAGGAGAATGTGTTCCCCCGATGGTTTAATACACACGGGACATGTTACCAGGTGAACAGTATAAGTGAGGAGAGTATGTTCTCCTGATGGTTCAATATACACAGGACATGTTACCAGGTGAACAGAATAGTGAGGAGAGTGTGTCCCCCTGATTGTTAATATACACGGGACATGTTACCAGGTGAACAGAATAGTGAGGAGAGTGTTTTCCCCTGATGGTTTAATGCGCACGGGACATGTTACCAGGTGAACAGTATAAGTGAGGAGAGTGAGTTCCCCTGATGATTTAATATACACGGGACATGTTACCAGGTGAAGAGCCGAAGTGAGGAGAGTGTGTTCCCCTGATTGTTTAATACACTCGGGACATGTCACCAGGTGAACAGTATAAGTGAGGAGAGTGTGTTCCCCTGATGGTTTAACATACACGGGACATGTTACCAGGTGAACAGTATAAGTGTGGAGAGTGTGTTTCCCTGATGGTTTAACATACACGGGAAATGTTACCAGGTGAACAGTATAAGTGAGGAGAGTGTGTTCCCCTGATGGTTTAACATACACGGGACATGTTACCAGGTGAACAGTATAAGTGAGGAGAGTGTGTTCCCCTGATGGTTTATTATACACGCGACATGTTACCAGGTGAACAGTGTAAGTGAGCAGAGTGTGTTCCCCTGATGGTTTAATGCTCACGGGACATGTTACCAGAAAAACAGTAGAAGTGAGGAGTGTGTGTTCCCATAATGGTTTCATATACACGGGACATGTCACCAGGTGAACAGTATAAGTGAGGAGAGTGTGTTCCCCTGATGGTTTAATGCTCACGGGACATGTTACCAGAAAAACAGTAGAAGTGAGGAGTGTGTGTTCCCATAATGGTTTCATATACACGGGACATGTTACCAGGTGAACAGTATAAGTGAGGAGAGGGTGTTCCCCTGATTGTTTAATATACACAGAACATATTACCAGGTGAACATTATAAGTGAGGAGAGTGTCTTCCCCTGATGGTTTAATATACACGGGAAATGTCACCAGGTGAACAGTATAAGTGAGTAGAGTGTATTCCCCTGATGGTTTAACATACACGGGACATGTTACCAGGTGAACAGTATAAGTGAGGAGAGTGTGTTCCCCTGATGGTTTAATATACACGGGACATGTTACCAGGTGAACAGTATAATTGAGGAGAGTGTGTTACCCTGATTGTTTAATACACACGGGACATGTTACCAGGTGAACAGTATAAGTGAAGAGAGTGTGTTCCCATGATGGTTTCATGTACACAGGACATGTTACCAGGTGAACAGTATAAGTGAAGAGAGTGTGTTCCCCTGATGGTTTAATATACACAGGACATGTTACCAGGTGAACAGTATAAGTGAGGAGAGTGTGTTCCCCTGATGGTTTAATGTACACGGGACATGTTACCAGGTGAACAGTATAAGTGAGGAGAGTGTGTTCCCCTGATGGTTTCATATACATGGGACATGTTACCAGGTGAACAGTATAAGTGAGGAGAGTGTGTTCCCCTGATTGTTTAATACACACGGGACATGTTACTAGATGAACAGCATAGTGAGGAGAGTGTTTTCCCATGATGGTTTAATGCACACGGGACATGTTACCAGGTAAGCAGTATAAGTGAGGAGAGTGTGTTCCCCTGATTGTTTAATACGCACGGGACATGTTACCAGTTGAACATTAGAAGTGAGGAGAGTGTGTTCCCATGATGGTTTCATATACACGGGACATGTTACCTGGTGAACAGTATAAGTGAGGAGAGTGTGTTCCCCTGATGGTTTAATGTACACGGGACATGATACCAGGTGAACAGTATAAGTGAGGAGAGTGTGTTCCCCTGATGGTTTCATATACATGGGACATGTTACCAGGTGAACAGTATAAGTGAGGAGAGTGTGTTCCCCTGATTGTTTAATACACACGGGACATGTTACTAGATGAACAGAATAGTGAGGAGAGTGTTTTCCCATGATGGTTTAATGCACACGGGACATGTTACCAGGTGAACAGTATAAGTGAGGAGAGTGTGTTCCCCTGATTGTTTAATACACACGGGACATGTCACCAGGTGAACAGAATAACTGAGGAGAGTGTGTTCCCTGATTGTTTAATGCACACGGGACATGTTACCAGGTGAACAGTACAAGTGAGGAGAGTGTGTTCCACTGATGGTTTAATACGCACGGGACATGTCACCAGGTGAATAGTATAAGTGAGCAGAGTGTGTTCCCCTGATGGTTTAATATACACGGGACATGTCACCAGGGGAACAGTATAAGTGAGGAGAGTGTGTTCCCCTGAAGGTTTAATATACACAGGACATGTTACCTGGTGAAGACTATAAGTGAGGAGAGTGTGTTCCCCTGATGGTTTAATATACACACGACATGTCACCAGGTGAATAGTATAAGTGAGCAGAGTGTGTTCCCCTGATGGTTTAATATACACGGGACATGTCACCAGGGGAACAGTATAAGTGAGGAGAGTGTGTTCCCCTGAAGGTTTAATATACACAGGACATGTTACCTGGTGAAGAGTATAAGTGAGGAGAGTGTGTTCCCCTGATGGTTTAATATACACACGACATGTTACCAGGTGAACAGTCTAAGTGAGGAGAGTGAGTTCCCCTGATGGTTTATTAAACACGAGACATGTTACCAGGTGAACAGTATATGTGAGGAGAGTGTGTTGCCCTGATGATTTAATATACACGGGACATGTTACCAGGTGAAGAGCGGAAGTGAGGAGAGTGTGTTCCCATGATTGTTTAATACACTCGGGACATCTCACCAGGTGAACAGTGTAAGTGAGGAGATTGTGTTCCCCTGATTGTTTCATATACATGGGACATGTTACCAGGTGAACAGTATAAGTGAGGAGAGTGTGTTCCCCTGATTGTTTAATACACACGGGACATGTCACCAGGTGAACAGAATAACTGAGGAGAGTGTGTTCCCTGATTGTTTAATGCACACGGGACATGTTACCAGGTGAACAGTACAAGTGAGGAGAGTGTGTTCCACTGATGGTTTAATACGCACGGGACATGTAACCAGGTGAACAGTATAAGTGAGGAGAGTATGTTCCCATGATGGTTTAATATACGCGGGACATGTCACCAGGTGAACAGTATAAGTGAGCAGAGTGTGTTCCCCTGATGGTTTAATATACACGGGACATGTCACCAGGGGAACAGTATAAGTGAGGAGAGTGTGTTCCCCTGAAGGTTTAATATACACAGGACATGTTACCTGGTGAAGAGTATAAGTGAGGAGAGTGTGTTCCCCTGATGGTTTAATATACACAGGACATGTCACCAGGTGAACAGTATAAGTGAGCAGATTGTGTTCCCCAGATGGCTTAATATGCACGGGACATGTTACCAGGTGAAGAGTCTAAGTGAGGAGAGTGAGTTCCCCTGATGGTTTATTAAACACGAGACATGTTACCAGGTGAACAGTATATGTGAGGAGAGTGTGTTGCCCTGATGATTTAATATACACGGGACATGTTACCAGGTGAAGAGCGGAAGTGAGGAGAGTGTGTTCCCATGATTGTTTAATACACTCGGGACATCTCACCAGGTGAACAGTGTAAGTGAGGAGATTGTGTTCCCCTGATTGTTTCATATACATGGGACATCTTCCCAGGTGAACAGGATAAGTGAAGAGAGTGTGTTCCCCTGATGGTTTAATATGCACAGGACATGTTACCAGGTGAACAGTATAAGTGAGGAGAGTGTGTTCCCCTGATTGTTTAATGCACACGGGTCACGTCACCAGGTGAACAGTATAAGTGAGGAGAGTGTGTTCCCCTGATTGTTTCATATACATGGGACATGTTGCCAGGTGAACAGTATAAGTGAGGAGATTGTGTTCCCCTGATTGTTTAATACGCACGGGACATGTTACCAGGTGAACAGTCTAAGTGAGGAGAGTGAGTTCCCCTGATGGTTTATTATACACGAGACATGTTACCAGGTGAAGAGTATAAGTGAGGAGAGAGTGTTCCCCTGATGGTTTAATATACACAGGACATGTCACTAGGTGAAAAGTATATGTGAGGAGACTGTGTTCCACTGATTGTTTAATGCACACGGGACATGTGACAAGGTGAACATTATAAGTGAGGAGAGTGTGTTCCCCTTATGTTTTAATATCGACGGGACATATGACCAGATGAACAGAAGAAGTGAGGAGAGTGTGTTCCCCTGATGGTTTAATATACACGGGACACGTTACCAGATGAACAGTATAAGTGAGGAGAGTGTGTTCCCCTGATTTTTTAATGCACACGGGATATGTTACCAGGTGAACAGTGGAAGTGAGGAGAGTGTGTTCCCATGATGGTTTCATATACATGGGACATGTTACCAGGTGAACAGTGTAAGTGAGGAGAGTGTGTTCCCCTGATGGTTTAATATACACGGGATAGGTTACCAGGTGATCAGTATAAGTGAGGAGAGTGTGTTCCCCTGATGGTTTAATACACACGGGACATGTTACCAGGTGAACAGTATAAGTGAGGAGAGTGTGTTCCCCTGATTGTTTAATACACACGCGACATGTTACCAGATGAACAGTATAAGTGAGGAGAGAGTGTTCCCCTGATTGTTTAATAAACACGGGACATGTCAGCAGGTGAACAGTATAAGTGAGGAGAGTGTGTTCCCCTGATGGTTTAATATACACGGGACATGTTACCAGATGAACAGTATAAGTGAGTAGAGTGTGTTCCCCTGATGGTTTAATATACACGGGACATGTTCCCAGATGAACAGTATAAGTGAGGAGAGTGTGTTCCCCTGATGGTTTAATAACGACGGGACATATGACCAAATGAACAGTATAAGTGAGGAGAGTATGTTCCCCTGATGGTTTAATATACACGGGACACGTTACCAGATGAACAGTATAAGTCAGGAGAGTGTGTTCCCCTGATTGTTTAATACACAAGGGACATGTCACCAGGTGAACAGAATAAGTGAGGAGAGTGTGTTCCCCTGATGGTTTAATATACACGGGACATGTCACCAGGAGAACAGTGTAAGTGAGGAGAGTGTGTTCCCCTGATGGTTTAATATACACGGGACATGTTACCAGGTGAACAGTATAAGTGAGGAGAGTCTGTTCCCCTGATTGTTTAATACACACGCGACATGTTACGAGGTGAACAGTATAAGTGAGGAGAGTGTGTTACCCTGATTGTTTAATGCACACGGGACACGTCACCAGGTGAACAGGATAAGTGAGGAGATTGTGATCCCCTGATGGTTTAATATACACGGGACATGTCACCAGATGAACAGTATAAGTGAGGAGAGTGTGTTCCCCTGATTGTTTAATACACACGGGCCATGTTACCAGGTGAACAGAATAGTGAGGAGAGAGTTTTCCACTGATGGTTTAATGCGCAAGGGACATGTTAACAGATGAACAGTATAAGTGAGGAGAGTGTGTTCCCCTGATTGTTTAATGCACACGGGACACGTCACCAGGTGAACAGTATAAGTGAGGAGAGTATGTTCCCCTGATGGTTTAATATACACGGGACACGTTACCAGATGAACAGTATAAGTGAGGAGAGTCTGTTCCTCTGATTGTTTAATACACACGCGACATGTTACGAGGTGAACAGTATAAGTGAGGAGAGTGTGTTACCCTGATTGCTAAATGCACACGGGACACGTCACCAGGTGTACAGTATAAGTGAGGAGAGTGTGCTCCCCTGATAGTTTAATATACAAGGGACATGTTACCAGGTGAACAGTATAAGTGAGGAGAGTGTGTTCCCCTGATGGTTTCAAATACATGGGACATGTTACCAGGCGAACAGGATAAGTGAAGAGAGTGTGTTCCCCTGATGGTTTAATATGCACAGGACATGTTAAGAGGTGTACAGTATAAGTGAGGAGAGTGTGTTCCCCTGATTGTTTAATACACACGGGACATGTTACCAGGTGAACAGAATAGTGAGGAGAGTGTTTTCCCATGATGGTTTAATGCACAAGGGACATGTTACCAGGTGAACAGTATAAGTGAGGAGAATGTGTTCCCCTGATGGTTTAATATACACGGGACATGTCACCAGGGGAACAGTATAAGTGAGGAGAGTGTGTTCCCCTGAAGGTTTAATATACACAGGACATGTTACCTGGTGAAGAGTATAAGTGAGGAGAGTGTGTTCCCCTGATGGTTTAATATACACAGGACATGTCACCAGGTGAACAGTATAAGTGAGCAGATTGCGTTCCCCAGATGGCTTAATATGCACGAGACATGTTACCAGGTGAACAGTCTAAGTGAGGAGAGTGAGTTCCCCTGATGGTTTATTAAACACGAGACATGTTACCAGGTGAACAGTATATGTGAGGAGAGTGTGTTGCCCTGATGATTTAATATACACGGGACATGTTACCAGGTGAAGAGCGGAAGTGAGGAGAGTGTGTTCCCATGATTGTTTAATACACTCGGGACATCTCACAAGGTGAACAGTGTAAGTGAGGAGATTGTGTTCCCCTGATTGTTTCATATACATGGGACATGTTACCAGGTGAACAGTATAAGTGAGGAGAGTGTGTTCCCCTGATTGTTTAATACGCACGGTACATGTTACCAGGTGAACAGTATAAGTGAGGAGACTGTGTTCCCCTGATTGTTTAATACACACGGGTCACGTCACCAGGTGAACAGTATAAGTGAGGAGATTGTGTTCCCCTGATTGTTTAATACGCACGGGACATGTTACCAGGTGAACAGTATAAGTGAGGAGAGTGTGTTCCCCTGATTGTTTAATATACACGGGACATGTCACCAGGTGAACAGTATAAGTGAGGAGAGTGTGTTCCCCAGATGGCTTAATATGCACGGGACATGTTACCAGGTGAACAGTATAAGTGAGGAAAGTGTGTTCCCCTGATGGTTTAATATACTTAGGACATGTTACCTGGTGAAGAGTATAAGTGAGGAGAGAGTGTTCCCCTGATGGTTTAACATACACAGGACATGTCACTAGGTGAAAAGTATATGTGAGGAGACTGTGTTCCACTGATTGTTTAATGCACACGGGACATGTGACAAGGTGAACATTATAAGTGAGGAGAGTGTGTTCCCCTTATGGTTTAATATCGACGGGAAATATGACCAGATGAACAGAAGAAGTGAGGAGAGTGTGTTCCCCTGATGGTTTAATATACACGGGACACGTTACCAGATGAACAGTATAAGTGAGGAGAGTGTGTTCCCCTGATTTTTTAATGCACACGGGACATGTTACCAGGTGAACAGTAGAAGTAAGGAGAGTGTGTTCCCATGATGGTTTCATATACATGGGACATGTTACCACGTGAACAGTGTAAGTGAGGAGAGTGTGTTCCCCTGATGGTTTAATATACACGGGATAGGTTACCAGGTGATCAGTATAAGTGAGGAGAGTGTGTTCCCCTGATGGTTTAATACACACTGGACATGTTACCAGGTGAACAGTATAAGTGAGGAGAGTGTGTTCCCCTGATTGTTTAATACACACGCGACATGTTACCAGATGAACAGTATAAGTGAGGAGAGAGTGTTCCCCTGATTGTTTAATAAACACGGGACATGTCAGCAGGTGAACAGTATAAGTGAGGAGAGTGTGTTCCCCTGATGGTTTAATATACACGGGACATGTTCCCAGATGAACAGTATAAGTGAGGAGAGTGTGTTCCCCTGATGGTTTAATAACGACGGGACATATGACCAAATGAACAGTATAAGTGAGGAGAGTATGTTCCCCTGATGGTTTAATGTACACGGGACACGTTACCAGATGAACAGTATAAGTGAGGAGAGTGTGTTCCCCTGATTGTTTAATACACAAGGGACATGTCACCAGGTGAACAGTGTATGTGAGGAGAGTGTGTTCCCCTGATGGTTTAATATACACGGGACATGTCACCAGGTGATCAGAATAAGTGAGGAGAGTGTGTTCCCCTGATGGTTTAATATACACGGGACATGTCACCAGGAGAACAGTGTAAGTGAGGAGAGTGTGTTCCCCTGATTGTTTAATATACACGGGACATGTTACCAGGTGAACAGTATAAGTGAGGAGAGTCTGTTCCCCTGATTGTTTAATACACACGCGACATGTTACGAGGTGAACAGTATAAGTGAGGAGAGTGTGTTACCCTGATTGTTTAATGCACACGGGACACGTCACCAGGTGAACAGGATAAGTGAGGAGAGTGTGTTCCCCTGATGGTTTAATATACACGGGACATGTTACCAGGTGAACAGAATGGTGAGGAGAGAGTTTTCCCCTGATGGTTTAATGCGCAAGGGACATGTTAACAGATGAACAGTATAAGTGAGGAGAGTGTGTTCCCCTGATTGTTTAATGCACACGGGACACGTCACCAGGTGAACAGTATAAGTGAGGAGAGTATGTTCCCCTGCTGGTTTAATATACACGGGACACGTTAACAGATGAACAGTATAAGTGAGGAGAGTCTGTTCCCCTGATTGTTTAATACACACGCGACATGTTACGAGGTGAAAAGTATAAGTGAGGAGAGTGTGTTACCCTGATTGTTTAATACACACGGGACACGTCACCAGGTGTACAGTATAAGTGAGGAGAGTGTGTTCCCCTTATGGTTTCAAATACATGGGACATGTTACCAGGTGAACAGGATAAGTGAAGAGAGTGTGTTCCCCTGATGGTTTAATATGCACAGGACATGTTAAGAGGTGTACAGTATAAGTGAGGAGAGTGTGTTCCCCTGATTGTTTAATACACACGGGACATGTTACCAGGTGAACAGAATAGTGAGGAGAGTGTTTTCCCATGATGGTTTAATGCACAAGGGACATGTTACCAGGTGAACAGTATAAGTGAGGAGAATGTGTTCCCCTGATTGTTTAATACGCACTGGACATGTCACCAGGTGAACAGTATAAGTGAGGAGACTGTGTTCCCCTGATTGTTTAATACACACGGGACATGTCACCAGCTGAACAGTATAAGTGAGGAGAGTGTGTTCCCCTGATTGTTTAATACACACGGGACATGTTACCAGGTGAACAGTATAAGTGAGGAGAGTGAGTTCCCCTGATTGTTTAATGCACACGGGACATGTTACCAGGTGAACAGTATAAGTGAGGAGAGTGTGTTCCCCTGATTGTTTAATGCACACGGGACATGTTACCAGGTGAACAGTATAAGTGAGGAGAGTGTGTTCCCCTGATTGTTTAATACACACCGGACATGTTACCAGGTGAACAGTATAAGTGAGGAGAGTGTGTTCCCCTGATTGTTTAATACACACGGGACATGTTACCAGGTGAACAGTATAAGTGAGGAGAGTGTGTTCCCCTGATGGTTTAATATACACGGGACATGTCACCAGGTGAACAGTATAAGTGAGGAGAGTGTGTTCCCCTGATTGATTAATACACACGGGACATGTTACCAGGTGAACAGTATAAGTGAGGAGAGTGTGTTCCCCTGATGTTTTAATATACATGGGACATGTTACCAGATGAACAGTATAAGTGAGGAGATTGTGTTCCCCTGATTTTTTTATGCACACGGGACATGTTACCAGGTGAACAGTAGAAGTGAGGAGAGTGTGTTACCATTATGGTTTCATATACATGGGACATGTTACCAGGTGAACAGTATAAGTGAAGAGAGTGTGTTCCCCTGATGGTTTAATATACACAGGACATGTTACCAGGTGAACAGTATAAGTGAGGAGAGGGTGTTCCCCTGATTGTTTAATACACACGGGACATGTTACCAGGTGAACAGAATAGTGAGGAGAGTGTGTTCCCCTGATTGTTAAATGCACACGGGACATGTGACAAGGTGAACATTATAAGTGAGGAGAGTGTGTTCCCCTGATGGTTTAATATACACCGGACATGTCACCACGTGAACAGTCTAAGTGAGGAGAGTGTGTTCCCCTGATTGTTTAATACGCACGGGACATGTCACCAGGTGAACAGTATAAGTGAGGAGAGTGTGTTCCCCTGATGGTGTAATATACACGGGACATGTTACCAGGTGAACAGTATAAGTGAGGAGAGTGTGTTCCCCTGATTGTTTAATACACACGGGACATGTTACCAGGTGAACAGTATAAGACAGGAGAGTGTGTTCCCCTGATGGTTTAATATACACGGGACATGTTACCAGGTGAACAGTATAAGTGAGGAGAGTGTGTTCCCCTGATTGTTTAATCCACACGGGACATGTCACCAGGTGAACAGTATAAGTGAGGAGACTGTGTTCCCCTGATTGTTTACTATATTCGCGACATGTTACAAGGTGAACATTATAAGTGAGGAGAGTGTGTTCCCCTGATGGTGTAATATACACGGGACATGTCACCAGGTGAACAGTATAAGTGAGGAGACTGTGTTCCCCTGATTGTTTACTATACACGCGACATGTTACAAGGTGAACAATATAAGTGAGGAGAATGTGTTCCCCTGATGGTTTAATACACACGGGACATGTTGCCAGGTGAACAGTATAAGTGAGGAGAGTGTGTTCCCTTGATTGTTTAATAAACACGGGACATGTCACCAAGTGAACAGTATAAGTGAGGAGAGTGTGTTCCCCTGATGGTTTAAAACTCACGGGACATGTTACCAGGTGAACAGTATAAGTGAGGAGAGTGTGTTCCCCTGATTGTTTAATACACACGGGCCATGTTACCAGGTGAACAGAATAGTGAGGAGAGTGTGTTCCCCTGATGGTTTAATGCGCAAGGGACATGTTAACAGGTGAACAGTATAAGTGAGGAGAGTCTGTTCCCCAGATGGCTTAAAATGCACGGGACATGTTACCAGGTGAACAGTATAAGTGAGGAGAGTGTGTTCCCTTGATTGTTTAATACACACAGGACATGTTACCAGGTGAACAGTATAAGTGAGGAGAGTGTGTTCCCCAGATGGCTTAAAATGCACGGGACATGTTACCAGGTGAACAGTATAAGTGAGGAGAGTGTGTTCCCTTGATTGTTTAATGCACACAGGACATGTTACCAGGTGAACAGTATAAGTGAGGAGAGTGTGTTCCCCTGATTCTTTAATATACACAGGACATGTTAGCAGGTGAACAGTATAAGTGAGGAGAGTGTGTTCCCCTGATGGTTTAATATACACACGACATGATACCAGGTGAACAGTATAAGTGAGGGGAGTGAATTCCCCTGATTGTTTAATACACACGGACATGTCACCGGGTGAACAGGATAAGTGAGGAGAGCGTGTTCCCCTGATGGTTTAATATGCACGGGACATGTTACCATCTGAACAGGGAAAGTGAGGAGAGTGTGTTCCCCTGATGGTTTAATACGCACGGGACATTTCACTAAGTGAACTGTATAAGTGAGGAGAGAGTGTTCCACTGATGGTTTAATGCACACGGGACATGTTACCAGGTGAACAGTATAAGTGAGGAGAGAGTGTTCCACTGATGGTTTAATGCACATGGGACATGTTACCAGGTGAACAGTATAAGTGAGGAGAGTGCTTTCCCCTGATGGTTCAATATTCACGGGACATGTTACCAGGTGAACAGTATAAGTGAGGAGAGTGTGTTCCCCTGATGGTTTAACACGCACGGGACATGTCACCTGGAGATCAGTATAAGTGAGGAGAGTGTGTTCCTCTGATGGTTTAATACACACGGGACATGTCACCAGGTGAACAGTATAAAAGAGGAGAGTGTGTTCCCCTGATTGTTTAATACTCACGGGACATGTTGCCAGGTGAACAGTATAAGTGAGGAGAGTGTGTTCCCCTGATGGTTTAACACGCACGGGACATGTTACCAGGTGAACAGTATAAGTGAGGAGAGTGTGTTCCCCTGATTGTTTATTACACACGGGACATGTCACCTGGTGAACAGTATAAGTGAGGAGAGTTTGTTCCCCTGATGGTTTAACACACACGGGACATGTTACCAGGTGAACAGTATAAGTGAGGATAGTGTGTTCCCCTGATGGTTTAATATACACGGGACATGTTACCAGGTGAACAATATAAGTGAGGAGAGTGTGTTCCCTTGATTATTTAATACAGTCGGGACATGTTACCAGGTGAACAGTATAAGTGAGGAGAGTGTGTTCCCCTGATTGTTTAATACTCACGGGACATGTTACCAGGTGAACAGAATAGTGAGGAGAGTGTTTTCCCATGATGGTTTAATGCACACGGGACATGTCAACAGGTGAACAGTATAAGTGAGGAGAGTGTGTTCCCCTGATGGTTTAATATACACGGGACATGTTACCAGGTGAACAGTATAAGTGAGGAGAGTGTGTTCCCCTGATGGTTTAATACACACGGGACATGTCACCAGGTGAACAGGATAAGTGAGGAGAATGTGTTCCCCTGATTGTTTAATATACACGGGACATGTTACCAGCTGAACAGGGAAAGTGAGGAGAGTGTGTTCCCCTGATGGTTTAATACGCACGGGACATTTCACCAAGTGAACTGTATGAGTGAGGAGAGTGTGTTCCCCTGATGATTTAATGCACACAGGACATGTTACCAGGTGAACAGTATAAGTGAGGAGAGATTGTTCCACTGATGGTTTAATGCACACGGGACATGTTACCAGGTGAACAGTATAAGTGAGGAGAGAGTGTTCCACTGATGGTTTAATGCACACGGGACATGTTACCAGGTGAACAGTATAAGTGAGGAGAGTGCTTTCCCCTGATGGTTTAATATTCACGGGACATGTTACCAGGTGAACAGTATAAGTGAGGAGAGTGTGTTCCCCTGATTGTTTAATACTCACGGGACATGTTGCCAGGTGAACAGTATAAGTGAGGAGAGTGTGTTCCCCTGATGGTTTAATACACACGGGACATGTTACCAGGTGAACAGTATAAGTGAGGGGAGTGTGTTCCCCTGATTGTTTAATACACACGGGACATGTTACCAGGTGAACTGTATAAGTGAGGAGATTGTGTTCCCCTGATGGTTTAATACTGATGGGACATTTCCGCAGGTGAACAGTATAAGTGAGGAGAGTGTGTTCCCATGATGGTTTAATATGCACGGGACATGTAACCAAGTGAACAGTATAAGTGAGGAGAGTGTGTTCGTCTGATGATTTAACACGCACGGGACATGTTACCAGGTGAACATTATAAGTGAGGAGAGTGTGTTCCCCTGATTGTTTAATACACACGGGACATGTTACCAGGTGAACAGTATAAGTGAGGAGAATGTGTTCCCCTGATGGTTTAATATACACAGGACATGTTACCAGGTGAACAATATAAGTGAGGAGAGTGTGTTCCCCTGATTGTTTAATACGCACGGGACATGTTACCAGGTGAACAGTATAAGTGAGGAGAGTGTGTTCCCCTGATGGTTTCATATACACGGGACATGTTTCCAGGTGAACAGTATAAGTGAAGAGAGTGTGTTCCACTGATGGTTTAATATACACAAGACATGTTACCAGGTGAACAGTATAAGTGAGGAGAGTGTGTTCCCCTGATGGTTTAATATACACGGGACATTTTACCAGATGAACAGTATAAGTGAGGAGAGTGTGTTCCCCTGATGGTTTCAAATACACGGGACATGTTACCAGGTGAGCAGTATAAGTGAGGAGATTGTGTTCCCCTGATTGTTTAATTCACACGGGACATGTTACCAGGTGAACAGAATAGTGAGGAGAGTGTTTTCCCCTGATTGTTTAATACGCTGGGACATGTTACCAGGTGAACAGTAGAAGTGAGGAGAGTGTGTTCCCCTGATGGTTTAATGTAGACAGGACATGTTACCAGGTGAACAGTATAAGTGAGGAGAGGGTGTTCCCCTGATTGTTTAATACACATGGGACATGTTACCAGGTGAACAGTATAAGTGAGGAGAGTGTGTTCCCCTGATTGTTTAATACGCACGGGACATGTTACCAGGTGAACAGTATATGTGAGGAGAGAGTGTTTCCCTGATTGTTTAATGCACACGGGACATGTGACAAGGTGAACAGTATAAGTAAGGAGAGTGTGTTCCCCTGATTGTTTAATATACACCGGACATGTTACCAGGTGAACAGTATAAGTGAGGAGAGTGTGTTCCCCTGATGGTTTAATAGACACGGGACATGTCACCAGGTGAACAGTATAAGTGAGGAGAGTGTGTTCCCCTGATGGTTTAATATACACAGGACATGTTACCAGGTGAACAGTATAAGTGAGGAGAATGTGTTCCCCTGATGGTTTAATATACACAGGACATGTTACCAGGTGAACAATATAAGTGAGGAGAGTGTGTTCCCCTGATGGTTTAATATACACGGGACATGTTACCAGGTGAACAGTATAAGTGAGGAGAATGTGTTCCCCTGATGGTTTAATATACACAGGACATGTTACCAGGTGAACAATATAAGTGAGGAGAGTGTGTTCCCCTGATTGTTTAATACGCACGGGACATGTTACCAGGTGAACAGTATAAGTGAGGAGAGTGTGTTCCCCTGATGGTTTCATATACACGGGACATGTTACCAGGTGAACAGTATAAGTGAGGAGAATGTGTTCCCCTGATGGTTTAATATACACAGGACATGTTACCAGGTGAACAATATAAGTGAGGAGAGTGTGTTCCCCTGATGGTTTAATATACACGGGACATGTTACCAGGTGAACAGTATAAGTGAGGAGAATGTGTTCCCCTGATGGTTTAATATACACAGGACATGTTACCAGGTGAACAGTATAAGTGAGGAGAGTGTGTTCCCCTGATTGTTTAATACGCACGGGACATGTTACCAGGTGAACAGTATAAGTGAGGAGAGTGTGTTCCCCTGATGGTTTCATATACACGGGACATGTTTCCAGGTGAACAGTATAAGTGAAGAGAGTGTGTTCCCCTGATGGTTTAATATACACAGGACATGTTACCAGGTGAACAGTATAAGTGAGGAGAGTGTGTTCCCCTGATGGTTTAATATACACGGGACATTTTACCAGATGAACAGTATAAGTGAGGAGAGTGTGTTCCCCTGATGGTTTCATATACACGGGACATGTTACCAGGTGAACAGTATAAGTGAATAGAGTGTGTTCCCCTGATGGTTTAATACACGCAGGACATGTTACCAGGTGAACAGAATAGTGAGGAGAGTGTTTTCCCCTGATTGTTTAATACGCACGGGACATGTCACCAGGTGAACAGTATATGTGAGGAGAGAGTGTTTCCCTGATTGTTTAATGCACACGGGACATGTTACCAGGTGAACAGTATAAGTGAGGAGAGTGTGTTCCCCTGATTATTTAATATACACCGGACATGTTACCAGGTGAACAGTATAAGTGAGGAGAGTGTGTTCCCCTGATGGTTTAATAGACACGGGACATGTCACCAGGTGAACAGTATAAGTGAGGAGAGTGTGTTCCCCTGATGGTTTAATACGCACGGGACATGTTACCAGGTGAACAGAATAGTGAGGAGAGTGTTTTCCCCTGATGGTTTAATACACACAGGACATGTTACCAGGTGAACAGAATAGTGAGGAGAGTGTGTTTCCCTGATGGTTTAATGCACACGGGACATGTCAACAGGTGAACAGTATAAGTGAGGAGAGTGTGTTCCCCTGATGGTTTAATATACACACGACATGATACCAGGTGAACAGTATAAGTGACGGGAGTGAATTCCCCTGATTGTTTAATACACACGGGACATGTCACCAGGTGAACAGGATAAGTGAGGAGAATGTGTTCCCCTGATGGTTTAATATTCACTGGACATGTTACCAGATGAACAGTCTAAGTGAGGAGAGCGTGTTCCCCTGATGGTTTAATATGCACTGGACATGTTACCAGCTGAACAGGGAAAGTGAGGAGAGTGTGTTCCCCTGATGGTTTAATGCACACACGACATGTTACCAGGTGAACAGTATAAGTGAGGAGAGAGTGTTCCACTGATGGTTTAATGCACACGGGACATGTTACCAGGTGAACAGTATAAGTGAGGAGAGTGTGTTCCCCTGATGGTTTAACACGCAAGGGACATGTCACCTGGTGAACAGTATAAGTGAGGAGAGTGTGTTCCTCTGATGGTTTAATATACACGGGACATGTCACCAGGTGAACAGTATAAGTGCGGAGAGTGTGTTCCCCTGATTGTTTAATACTCACGGGACATGTTGCCAGGTGAACAGTATAAGAGAGGAGAGTGTGTTCCCCTGATGGTTTAACACGCACGGGGCATGTTACCAGGTGAACAGTATAAGTGAGGAGAGTGTGTTCCCCTGATTGTTTATTACACACGGGACATGTTACCAGGTGAACAGTATAAGTGAGGATAGTGTGTTCCCCTGATGGTTTAATATACACGGGACATGTTACCAGGTGAACAGTATAAGTGAGGAGACTGTATTCCCCTGATGGTTTAATATACACGGGACATGTTACCCGGTGAACAATATAAGTGAGGAGAGTGTGTACCCTTGATTGTTGAAAACACTCGGGACATGTTACCAGGTGAACAGTATAAGTGAGGAGAGTGTGTTCCCCTGATGGTTTAACACGCACGGGACATGTCACCTGGTGAACAGTATAAGTGAGGAGAGTGTGTTCCTCTGATGGTTTAATATACACGGGACATGTCACCAGGTGAACAGTATAATTGCGGAGAGTGTGTTCCCCTGATTGTTTAATACACACGGGACATGTCACCAGGTGAACAGTATAAGTGAGGAGAGTGTTTTCCCCTGATTGTTTAATACTGACGGGACATGTTGCCAGGTGAACAGTATAAGTGAGGAGTGTATGTTCCCCTGATGGTTTAACACGCACGGGACATGTCACCTGGTGAACAGTATAAGTGAGGAGAGTTTGTTCCCCTGATTGTTTAATACACACGGGACATGTTACCAGGTGAACAGTATAAGTGAGGAGACTGTATTCCCCTGATGGTTTAATATACACGGGACATGTTACCAGGTGAACTGTATAAGTGAGGAGACTGTATTCCCCTGATGGTTTAATACTCACGGGACATGTTGCCAGGTGAACAGAATATGTGAGGAGAGTGTGTTCCCTTGATTGTTTAATACACACGGGACATGTTACCAGGTGAACAGTATAAGTGAGGAGAATGTGTTCCCCTGATGGTTTATTATACACGGGACATGTTACCAGGTGAACAGTATAAGTGATTAGAGTGTGTTCCCTTGATTGTTTAATACACACGGGACATGTTACCAGGTGAACAGTATAAGTGAGGAGAATGTGTTCCCCTGATGGTTTAATATACACGGGACATGTTACCAGGTGAACAGTATAAGTGATTAGAGTGTGTTCCCCTGATTCTTTAATACTCACGGGACATGTTGCCAGGTGAACAGTATAAGTGAGGAGAGTGTGTTCCCTTGATTGTTTAATACACACGGGACATGTTACCAGGTGAACAGTATAAGTGAGGATAGTGTGTTCCCCTGATGGTTTAATATACACGGGACATGTTACCAGGTGAACTGTATAAGTGAGGAGACTGTATTCCCCTGATGGTTTAATATACACGGGACATGTTACCAGGTGAACAATATAAGTGAGGAGAGTGTGTTCCCTTGATTGTTTAATACACTCGGGACATGTTACCAGGTGAACAGTATAAGTGAGGAGAGTGTGTTCCCTTGATTGTTTAATACACACGGGACATGTTACCAGGTGAACAGTATAAGTGAGGAGAATGTGTTCCCCTGATGGTTTAATATACACGGGACATGTTACCAGGTGAACAGTATAAGTGAGGAGAGTGTGTTCCCTTGATTGTTTAATACACACGGGACATGTTACCAGGTGAACAGTATAAGTGAGGAGAGTGTGTTCCCCTGATTGTTTAATACTCACGGGACATGTTGCCAGGTGAACAGTATAAGTGAGGAGAGTGTGTTCCCTTGATTGTTTAATACACACGGGACATGTTACCAGGTGAATAGTATAAGTGAGGATAGTGTGTTCCCCTGATGGTTTAATATACACGGTACATGTTACCAGGTGAACTGTATAAGTGAGGAGACTGTATTCCCCTGATGGTTTAATATACACGGGACATGTTACCAGGTGAACAATATAAGTGAGGAGAGTGTGTTCCCTTGATTGTTTAATACACTCGGGACATGTTACCAGGTGAACAGTATAAGTGAGGAGAGTGTGTTCCCCTGATTGTTTAATACTCACGGGACATGTTGCCAGGTGAACAGTATAAGTGAGGAGAGTGTGTTCCCTTGATTGTTTAATACACACGGGACATGTTACCAGGTGAACAGTATAAGTGAGGAGAATGTGTTCCCCTGATGGTTTAATATACACAGGACATGTTACCAGGTGAACAATATAAGTGAGGAGAGTGTGTTCCCCTGATTGTTTAATACTCGCAGGACATGTTACCAGGTGAACAATATAAGTGAGGAGAGTGTGTTCCCCTGATTGTTTAATACGCACGGGACATGTTACCAGGTGAACAGTATAAGTGAGGAGAGTGTGTTCCCTTGATTGTTTAATACACACGGGACATGTTACCAGATGAACAGTATAAGTGAGGAGAGTGAGTTCCCCTGATTGTTTAATACACACGGGACATGTTACCAGGTGAACAGTATAAGTGAGGAGATTGTGTTCCCCTGATGGTTTAATACTGATGGGACATTTCCGCAGGTGAACAGTATAAGTGAGGAGAGTGTGTTCCCCTGATGGTTTAATATGCACGGGACATGTAACCAAGTGAACAGTATAAGTGAGGAGAGTGTGTTCCTCTGATGATTTAACACGCACGGGACATGTTACCAGGTGAGCAGTATAAGTGAGGGGAGTGAATTCCCCTGATTGTTTAATAAACACGGGACATGTCACCAGGTGAACAGGATAAGTGAGGAGAATGTGTTCCCCTGCTGGTTTAATATTCACTGGACATGTTACCAGATGAACAGTCTAAGTGAGGAGAGCGTGTTCCCCTGATGGTTTAATATGCACGGGACATGTTACCAGGTGAACAGTATAAGTGAGGAGAGTGTGTTCCCCTGATGATTTAATGCACACAGGACATGTTACCAGGTGAACAGTATAAGTGAGGAGAGAGTGTTCCACTGATGGTTTAATGCACACGGGACATGTTACCAGGTGAACAGTATAAGTGAGGAGAGAGTGTTCCACTGATGGTTTAATGCACACGGGACATTTCACCAAGTGAACTGTATAAGTGAGGAGAGTGTGTTCCCCTGATGATTTAATGCACACAGGACATGTTACCAGGTGAACAGTATAAGTGAGGAGAGAGTGTTCCACTGATGGTTTAATGCACACGGGACATGTTACCAGGTGAACAGTATAAGTGAGGCGAGTGCTTTCCCCTGATGGTTTAATATTCACGGAACATGCTACCAGGTGAACAGTATAAGTGAGGAGAGTGTGTTCCCCTGATGGTTTAACACGCACGGGACATGTCACCTGGTGAACAGTATGAGTGAGCAGAGTGTGTTCCTCTGATGGTTTAATATACACGGGACATGTTACCAGGTGAACAGTTTAAGTGAGGAGAATGTGTTCCCCTGATGGTTTAATACGCACGGGACATGTTACCAGGTGAACAGTATAAGTGAGGAGAGTGTGTTCCCCTGATGGTTTCATATACACGGGACATGTTTCCAGGTGAACAGTATAAGTGAAGAGAGTGTGTTCCCCTGATGGTTTAATATACACAGGACATGTTACCAGGTGAACAGTATAAGTGAGGAGAGTGTGTTCCCCTGATGGTTTAATATACACGGGACATTTTACCAGATGAACAGTATAAGTGAGGAGAGTGTGTTCCCCTGATGGTTTCAAATACACGGGACATGTTACCAGGTGAACAGTATAAGTGAAGAGAGTGTGTTCCCCTGATGGTTTAATATACACGGGACATTTTACCAGATGAACAGTATAAGTGAGGAGAGTGTGTTCCCCTGATGGTTTCAAATACACGGGACATGTTACCAGGTGAACAGTATAAGTGAGGAGAGGGTGTTCCCCTGATTGTTTAATACTCACGGGACATGTTGCCAGGTGAACAGTATAAGTGAGGAGAGTGTGTTCCCTTGATTGTTTAATATACACAGGACATGTTACCAGGTGAACAATATAAGTGAGGAGAGTGTGTTCCCCTGATTGTTTAATACGCACGGGACATGTTACCAGGTGAACAGTATAAGTGAGGAGAGTGTGTTCCCTTGATTGTTTAATACACACGGGACATGTTACCAGGTGAACTGTATAAGTGAGGAGAGTGTCTTCCCCTTATGGTTTAATACTGACGAGACATGCCACCAGGTGAACAGTATAAGTGAGGAGAGTGTGTTCCCCTGATGGTTTAATACTGATGGGACTTTTCCGCAGGTGAACAGTATAAGTGAGGAGAGTGTGTTCCCCTGATGGTTTAATATGCACGGGACATGTAACCAAGTGAACAGTATAAGTGAGGAGAGTGTGTTCCTCTGATGATTTAACACGCACGGGACATGTTACCAGGTGAACAGTATAAGTGAGGGGAGTGAATTCCCCTGATTGTTTAATACACACGGGACATGTTACCAGGTGAACAGGATAAGTGAGGAGAATGTGTTCCCCTGATGGTTTAATATTCACTGGACATGTTACCAGATGAACTGTCTAAGTGAGGAGAGCGTGTTCCCCTGATGGTTTAATATGCACGGGACATGTTACCAGGTGAACAGTATAAGTGAGGAGAGCGTGTTCCCCTGATGGTTTAATACGCACGGGACATTTCACCAAGTGAACTGTATAAGTGAGGAGAGTGTGTTCTCCTGATGATTTAATGCACACAGGACATGTTACCAGGTGAACAGTATAAGTGAGGAGAGAGTGTTCCACTGATGGTTTAATGCACACGGGACATGTTACCAGGTGAACAGTATAAGTGAGGAGAGTGCTTTCCCCTGATGGTTTAATATTCACGGGACATGTTACCAGGTGAACAGTATAAGTGAGGAGAGTGTGTTCCCCTGATGGTTTAATATACACGGGATAGGTCACCAGGTGAACAGTTTAAGTGAGGAGAATGTGTTCCCCTGATGGTTTAATATACACAGGACATGTTACCAGGTGAACAATATAAGTGAGGAGAGTGTGTTCCCCTGCTTGTTTAATACACACGGGACATGTTACCAGGTGAACAGTATAAGTGAGGAGAGTTTGTTCCCCTGAATGTTTAATACACACGGGACATGTTACCAGGTGAACTGTATAAGTGAGGAGAGTTTGTTCCCCTGAATGTTTAATATACACAGGACATGTTACCAGGTGAACAATATAAGTGAGGAGAGTGTGTTCCCCTGCTTGTTTAATACACACGGGACATGTTACCAGGTGAACAGTATAAGTGAGGAGAGTTTGTTCCCCTGAATGTTTAATACACTCGGGACATGTTACCAGGTGAACAGTATAAGTGAGGAGAGTGTGTTCCCTTGATTGTTTAATACACACGGGACATGTTACCAGGTGAACAGTATAAGTGAGGAGAATGTGTTCCCCTGATGGTTTAATATACACGGGACATGTTACCAGGTGAACAGTATAAGTGATTAGAGTGTGTTCCCTTGATTGTTTAATACACACGGGACATGTTACCAGGTGAACAGTATAAGTGAGGAGAATGTGTTCCCCTGATGGTTTAATTTACACGGGACATGTTACCAGGTGAACAGTATAAGTGATTAGAGTGTGTTCCCCTGATTGTTTAATACTCACGGGACATGTTGCCAGGTGAACAGTATAAGTGAGGAGAGTGTGTTCCCTTGATTGTTTAATACACACGGGACATGTTACCAGGTGAACAGTATAAGTGAGGATAGTGTGTTCCCCTGATGGTTTAATATACACGGGACATGTTACCAGGTGAACTGTATAAGTGAGGAGACTGTATTCCCCTGATGGTTTAATATACACGGGACATGTTACCAGGTGAACAATATAAGTGAGGAGAGTGTGTTCCCTTGATTGTTTAATACACTCGGGACATGTTACCAGGTGAACAGTATAAGTGAGGAGAGTGTGTTCCCCTGATTGTTTAATACTCACGGGACATGTTGCCAGGTGAACAGTAAAAGTGAGGAGAGTGTGTTCCCTTGATTGTTTAATACACACGGGACATGTTACCAGGTGAACAGTATAAGTGAGGAGAATGTGTTCCCCTGATGGTTTAATATACACAGGACATGTTACCAGGTGAACAATATAAGTGAGGAGAGTGTGTTCCCCTGATGGTTTAACACGCACGGGACATGTCACCTGGTGAACAGTATAAGTGAGGAGAGTTTGTTCCCCTGATTGTTTAATACACACGGGACATGTTACCAGGTGAACAGTATAAGTGAGGAGACTGTATTCCCCTGATGGTTTAATATACACGGGACATGTTACCAGGTGAACTGTATAAGTGAGGAGACTGTATTCCCCTGATGGTTTAATATACAAAGGACATGTTACCAGGTGAACAATATAAGTGAGGAGAGTGTGTTCCCTTGATTGTTTAATACACTCGGGACATGTTACCAGGTGAACAGTATAAGTGAGGAGATTGTGTTCCCCTGATTGTTTAATACTCACGGGACATGTTGCCAGGTGAACAGTATAAGTGAGGAGAGTGTGTTCCCTTGATTGTTTAATACACACGGGACATGTTACCAGGTGAACAGTATAAGTGAGGAGAATGTGTTCCCCTGATGGTTTAATATACACGGGACATGTTACCAGGTGAACAGTATAAGTGAGGAGAGTGTGTTCCCTTGATTGTTTAATACACACGGGACATGTTACCAGGTGAACAGTATAAGTGAGGAGAGTGTGTTCCCCTGATTGTTTAATACTCACGGGACATGTTGCCAGGTGAACAGTATAAGTGAGGAGAGTGTGTTCCCTTGATTGTTTAATACACACGGGACATGTTACCAGGTGAACAGTATAAGTGAGGATAGTGTGTTCCCCTGATGGTTTAATATACACGGGACATGTTACCAGGTGAACTGTATAAGTGAGGAGACTGTATTCCCCAGATGGTTTAATATACACGGGACATGTTACCAGGTGAACAATATAAGTGAGGAGAGTGTGTTCCCTTGTTTGTTTAATACTCACGGGACATGTTGCCAGGTGAACAGTATAAGTGAGGAGAGTGTGTTCCCCTGATGGTTTAATATACACAGGACATGTTGCCAGGTGAACAGTACAAGAGAGGAGAGTGTGTTCCCTTGATTGTTTAATACACACGGGACATGTTACCAGGTGAACAGTATAAGTGAGGAGAATGTGTTCCCCTGATGGTTTAATATACACAGGACATGTTACCAGGTGAACAATATAAGTGAGGAGAGTGTGTTCCCCTGATTGTTTAATACGCACGGGACATGTTACCAGGTGAACAGTATAAGTGAGGAGAGTGTGTTCCCTTGATTGTTTAATACACACGGGACATGTTACCAGATGAACAGTATAAGTGAGGAGAGTGAGTTCCCCTGATTGTTTAATACACACGGGACATGTTACCAGGTGAACAGTATAATGAGGAGATTGTGTTCCCCTGATGGTTTAATACTGATGGGACATTTCCGCAGGTGAACAGTATAAGTGAGGAGAGTGTGTTCCCCTGATGGTTTAATATGCACGGGACATGTAACCAAGTGAACAGTATAAGTGAGGAGAGTGTGTTCCTCTGATGATTTAACACGCACGGGACATGTTACCAGGTGAACAGTATAAGTGAGGGGAGTGAATTCCCCTGATTGTTTAATAAACACGGGACATGTCACCAGGTGAACAGGATAAGTGAGGAGAATGTGTTCCCCTGATGGTTTAATATTCACTGGACATGTTACCAGATGAACAGTCTAAGTGAGGAGAGCGTGTTCCCCTGATGGTTTAATATGCACGGGACATGTTACCAGGTGAACAGTATAAGTGAGGAGAGAGTGTTCCACTGATGGTTTAATGCACACGGGACATGTTACCAGGTGAACAGTATAAGTGAGGAGAGAGTGTTCCACTGATGGTTTAATGCACACGGGACATTTCACCAAGTGAACTGTATAAGTGAGGAGAGTGTGTTCCCCTGATGATTTAATGCACACAGGACATGTTACCAGGTGAACAGTATAAGTGAGGAGAGAGTGTTCCACTGATGGTTTAATGCACACAGGACATGTTACCAGGTGAACAGTATAAGTGAGGAGAGAGTGTTCCACTGATGGTTTAATGCACACGGGACATGTTACCAGGTGAACAGTATAAGTGAGAAGAGTGCTTTCCCCTGATGGTTTAATATTCACGGGACATGTCACCTGGTGAACAGTATGAGTGAGCAGAGTGTGTTCCTCTGATGGTTTAATATACACGGGACGTGTTACCAGGTGAACAATTTCAGTGAGGAGAGTGTGTTCCCCTGCTTGTTTAATACGCACGGGACATGTTACCAGGTGAACAGTATAAGTGAGGAGAGTGTGTTCCCCTGATGGTTTCATATACACGGGACATGTTTCCAGGTGAACAGTATAAGTGAAGAGAGTGTGTTCCCCTGATGGTTTAATATACACAGGACATGTTACCAGGTGAACAGTATAAGTGAGGAGAGTGTGTTCCCCTGATGGTTTAATATACACGGGACATTTTACCAGATGAACAGTATAAGTGAGGAGAGTGTGTTCCCCTGATGGTTTCAAATACACGGGACATGTTACCAGGTGAACAGTATAAGTGAAGAGAGTGTGTTCCCCTGATGGTTTAATATACACAGGACATGTTACCAGGTGAACAGTATAAGTGAGGAGAGTGTGTTCCCCTGATGGTTTAATATACACGGGACATTTTACCAGATGAACAGTATAAGTGAGGAGAGTGTGTTCCCCTGATGGTTTCAAATTCACGGGACATGTTACCAGGTGAACAGTATAAGTGAGGAGAGTGTGTTCCCCTGATTGTTTAATACTCACGGGACATGTTGCCAGGTGAACAGTATAAGTGAGGAGAGTGTGTTCCCTTGATTGTTTAATACACACGGGACATGTTACCAGGTGAACAGTATAAGTGAGGAGAATGTGTTCCCCTGATGGTTTAATATACACAGGACATGTTACCAGGTGAACAATATAAGTGAGGAGAGTGTGTTCCCCTGATTGTTTAATACGCACGGGACATGTTACCAGGTGAACAGTATAAGTGAGGAGAGTGTGTTCCCTTGATTGTTTAATACACACGGGACATGTTACCAGGTGAACTGTATAAGTGAGGGGAGTGTCTTCCCCTTATGGTTTAATACTGACGAGACATGCCACCAGATGAACAGTATAAGTGAGGAGAGTGAGTTCCCCTGATTGTTTAATACACACGGGACATGTTACCAGGTGAACAGTATAAGTGAGGAGAGTGTGTTCCTCTGATGATTTAATACGCACGGGACATGTTACCAGGTGAACAGTATAAGTGAGGAGAGTGTGTTCCCCTGATTGTTTAATACTCACGGGACATGTTGCCAGGTGAACAGTATAAGTGAGGAGAGTGTGTTCCCTTGATTGTTTAATACACACGGGACATGTTACCAGGTGAACAGTATAAGTGAGGAGAATGTGTTCCCCTGATGGTTTAATATACACAGGACATGTTACCAGGTGAACAATACAAGTGAGGAGAGTGTGTTCCCCTGATTGTTTAATACGCACGGGACATGTTACCAGGTGAACAGTATAAGTGAGGAGAGTGTGTTCCCTTGATTGTTTAATACACACGGGACATGTTACCAGATGAACAGTATAAGTGAGGAGAGTGAGTTCCCCTGATTGTTTAATACACACGGGACATGTTACCAGGTGAACAGTATAATGAGGAGATTGTGTTCCCCTGATGGTTTAATACTGATGGGACATTTCCGCAGGTGAACAGTATAAGTGAGGAGAGTGTGTTCCCCTGATGGTTTAATATGCACGGGACATGTAACCAAGTGAACAGTATAAGTGAGGAGAGTGTGTTCCTCTGATGATTTAACACGCACGGGACATGTTACCAGGTGAACAGTATAAGTGAGGGGAGTGAATTCCCCTGATTGTTTAATAAACACCGGACATGTCACCAGGTGAACAGGATAAGTGAGGAGAATGTGTTCCCCTGATGGTTTAATATTCACTGGACATGTTACCAGATGAACAGTCTAAGTGAGGAGAGCGTGTTCCCCTGATGGTTTAATATGCACGGGACATGTTACCAGGTGAACAGTATAAGTGAGGAGAGTGTGTTCCCCTGATGATTTAATGCAAACAGGACATGTTACCAGGTGAACAGTATAAGTGAGGAGAGAGTGTTCCACTGATGGTTTAATGCACACGGGACATGTTACCAGGTGAACAGTATAAGTGAGGAGAGAGTGTTCCACTGATGGTTTAATGCACACGGGACATTTCACCAAGTGAACTGTATAAGTGAGGAGAGTGTGTTCCCCTGATGATTTAATGCACACAGGACATGTTACCAGGTGAACAGTATATGTGAGGAGAGAGTGTTTCCCTGATTGTTTAATGCACACGGGACATGTGACAAGGTGAACAGTATATGTAAGGAGAGTGTGTTCCCCTGATTGTTTAATATACACGGGACATGTCACCAGGTGAACAGTATAAGTGAGGAGAGAGTGTTCCACTGATGGTTTAATGCACACGGGACATGTTACCAGGTGAACAGTATAAGTGAGGAGAGTGCTTTCCCCTGATGGTTTAATATTCACGGGACATGTTTCCAGGTGAACAGTATAAGTGAGGAGAGAGTGTTCCACTGATGGTTTAATGCACACAGGACATGTTACCAGGTGAACAGTATAAGTGAGGAGAGAGTGTTCCACTGATGGTTTAATGCACACGGGACATGTTACCAGGTGAACAGTATAAGTGAGAAGAGTGCTTTCCCCTGATGGTTTAATATTCACGGGACATGTCACCTGGTGAACAGTATGAGTGAGCAGAGTGTGTTCCTCTGATGGTTTAATATACACGGGATAGGTCACCAGGTGAACAGTTTAAGTGAGGAGAATGTGTTCCCCTGATGGTTTCATATACACGGGACATGTTTCCAGGTGAACAGTATAAGTGAGGAGAGTGTGTTCCCCTGATGGTTTCATATACACGGGACATGTTTCCAGGTGAACAGTATAAGTGAAGAGAGTGTGTTCCCCTGATGGTTTAATATACACAGGACATGTTACCAGGTGAACAGTATAAGTGAGGAGAGTGTGTTCCCCTGATGGTTTAATATACACGGGACATTTTACCAGATGAACAGTATAAGTGAGGAGAGTGTGTTCCCCTGATGGTTTCAAATACACGGGACATGTTACCAGGTGAACAGTATAAGTGAAGAGAGTGTGTTCCCCTGATGGTTTAATATACACAGGACATGTTACCAGGTGAACAGTATAAGTGAGGAGAGTGTGTTCCCCTGATGGTTTAATATACACGGGACATTTTACCAGATGAACAGTATAAGTGAGGAGAGTGTGTTCCCCTGATGGTTTCAAATACACGGGACATGTTACCAGGTGAACAGTATAAGTGAGGAGAGTGTGTTCCCCTGATTGTTTAATACTCACGGGACATGTTGCCAGGTGAACAGTATAAGTGAGGAGAGTGTGTTCCCTTGATTGTTTAATACACACGGGACATGTTACCAGGTGAACAGTATAAGTGAGGAGAATGTGTTCCCCTGATGGTTTAATATACACAGGACATGTTACCAGGTGAACAATATAAGTGAGGAGAGTGTGTTCCCCTGATTGTTTAATACGCACGGGACATGTTACCAGGTGAACAGTATAAGTGAGGAGAGTGTGTTCCCTTGATTGTTTAATACACACGGGACATGTTACCAGGTGAACTGTATAAGTGAGGGGAGTGTCTTCCCCTTATGGTTTAATACTGACGAGACATGCCACCAGATGAACAGTATAAGTGAGGAGAGTGAGTTCCCCTGATTGTTTAATACACACGGGACATGTTACCAGGTGAACAGTATAAGTGAGGAGAGTGTGTTCCTCTGATGATTTAATGCACACAGGACATGTTACCAGGTGAACAGTATAAGTGAGGAGAGTGTGTTCCACTGATGGTTTAATGCACACGGGACATGTCACCAGGTGAACAGTTTAAGTGAGGAGAGTGTGTTCCCCTGATGGTTTAATATACACAGGACATGTTACCAGGTGAACAATATAAGTGAGGAGAGTGTGTTCCCCTGCTTGTTTAATACGCACGGGACATGTTACCAGGGGAACAGTATAAGTGAGGAGAGTGTGTTCCCCTGATGGTTTAATATACACAGGACATGTTACCAGGTGAACAGTATAAGTGAAGAGAGTGTGTTCCCCTGATGGTTTAATATACACAGGACATGTTACCAGGTGAACAGTATAAGTGAGGAGAGTGTGTTCCCCTGATGGTTTAATATACACGGGACATTTTACCAGATGAACAGTATAAGTGAGGAGAGTGTGTTCCCCTGATGGTTTCAAATACACGGGACATGTTACCAGGTGAACAGTATAAGTGAAGAGAGTGTGTTCCCCTGATGGTTTAATATACACAGGACATGTTACCAGGTGAACAGTATAAGTGAAGAGAGTGTGTTCCCCTGATGGTTTAATATACACAGGACATGTTACCAGGTGAACAGTATAAGTGAGGAGAGTGTGTTCCCCTGATGGTTTAATATACACGGGACATTTTACCAGATGAACAGTATAAGTGAGGAGAGTGTGTTCCCCTGATTGTTTAATTCACACGGGACATGTTACCAGGTGAACAGAATAGTGAGGAGAGTGTTTTCCCCTGATTGTTTAATACGCTGGGACATGTAACCAGGTGAACAGTAGAAGTGAGGAGAGTGTGTTCCCCTGATGGTTTAATGTAGACAGGACTTGTTACCAGGTGAACAGTAGAAGTGAGGAGAGGGTGTTCCCCTGATTGTTTAATACACACGGGACATGTTACCAGGTGAACAGTATATGTGAGGAGAGTGTGTTCCCCTGATTGTTTAATACGCACGGGACATGTCACCACGTGAACAGTATATGTGAGGAGAGAGTGTTTCCCTGATTGTTTAATACACACGGGACATGTTACCAGGTGAACAGTATAAGTGAGGAGAATGTGTTCCCCTGATTGTTTAATATACACCGGACATGTTACCAGGTGAACAGTATAAGTGAGGAGAGTGTGTTCCCCTGATGGTTTAATAGACACGGGACATGTCACCAGGTGAACAGTATAAGTGAGGAGAGTGTGTTCCCCTGATTGTTTAATAAGCACGGGACATGTTACCAGGTGAACAGAATAGTGAGGAGAGTGTTTTCCCATGATGGTTTAATATGCACAGGACATGTTAACAGGTGTACAGTATAAGTGAGGAGAGTGTGTTCCCCTGATTGTTTAATACACACAGGACATGTTACCAGATGAACAGAATAGTGAGGAGAGTGTTTTCCCATGATGGTTTAATGCACACGGGACATGTTACCAGGTGAACAGTATAAGTGAGGGGAGTGAATTCCCCTGATTGTTTAATACACACGGGACATGTCACCAGGTGAACAGGATAAGTGAGGAGAATGTGTTCCCCTGATGGTTTAATATTCACTGGACATGTTACCAGATGAACAGTATAAGTGAGGAGAGTGTGTTCCCCTGATGGTTTAACACGCACGGGACATTTCACCAAGTGAACTGTATAAGTGAGGAGAGTGTGTTCCCCTGATGGTTTAATGCACACGGGACATGTTACCAGGTGAACAGTATAAGTGAGGAGAGAGTGTTCCACTGATGGTTTAATGCACACGGGACATGTCACCAGGTGAACAGTTTAAGTGAGGAGAGTGTGTTCCCCTGATGGTTTAATATACACAGGACATGTTACCAGGTGAACAATATAAGTGAGGAGAGTGTGTTCCCCTGCTTGTTTAATACGCACGGGACATGTTACCAGGGGAACAGTATAAGTGAGGAGAGTGTGTTCCCCTGATGGTTTAATATACACAGGACATGTTACCAGGTGAAAAGTATAAGTGAAGAGAGTGTGTTCCCCTGATGGTTTAATATACACAGGACATGTTACCAGGTGAACAGTATAAGTGAGGAGAGTGTGTTCCCCTGATGGTTTAATATACACGGGACATTTTACCAGATGAACAGTATAAGTGAGGAGAGTGTGTTCCCCTGATGGTTTCAAATACACGGGACATGTTACCAGGTGAACAGTATAAGTGAAGAGAGTGTGTTCCCCTGATGGTTTAATATACACAGGACATGTTACCAGGTGAACAGTATAAGTGAAGAGAGTGTGTTCCCCTGATGGTTTAATATACACAGGACATGTTACCAGGTGAACAGTATAAGTGAGGAGAGTGTGTTCCCCTGATGGTTTAATATACACGGGACATTTTACCAGATGAACAGTATAAGTGAGGAGAGTGTGTTCCCCTGATTGTTTAATTCACACGGGACATGTTACCAGGTGAACAGAATAGTGAGGAGAGTGTTTTCCCCTGATTGTTTAATACGCTGGGACATGTAACCAGGTGAACAGTAGAAGTGAGGAGAGTGTGTTCCCCTGATGGTTTAATGTAGACAGGACTTGTTACCAGGTGAACAGTAGAAGTGAGGAGAGGGTGTTCCCCTGATTGTTTAATACACACGGGACATGTTACCAGGTGAACAGTATATGTGAGGAGAGTGTGTTCCCCTGATTGTTTAATACGCACGGGACATGTCACCACGTGAACAGTATATGTGAGGAGAGAGTGTTTCCCTGATTGTTTAATACACACGGGACATGTTACCAGGTGAACAGTATAAGTGAGGAGAATGTGTTCCCCTGATTGTTTAATATACACCGGACATGTTACCAGGTGAACAGTATAAGTGAGGAGAGTGTGTTCCCCTGATGGTTTAATAGACACGGGACATGTCACCAGGTGAACAGTATAAGTGAGGAGAGTGTGTTCCCCTGATTGTTTAATAAGCACGGGACATGTTACCAGGTGAACAGAATAGTGAGGAGAGTGTTTTCCCATGATGGTTTAATATGCACAGGACATGTTAACAGGTGTACAGTATAAGTGAGGAGAGTGTGTTCCCCTGATTGTTTAATACACACAGGACATGTTACCAGATGAACAGAATAGTGAGGAGAGTGTTTTCCCATGATGGTTTAATGCACACGGGACATGTTACCAGGTGAACAGTATAAGTGAGGGGAGTGAATTCCCCTGATTGTTTAATACACACGGGACATGTCACCAGGTGAACAGGATAAGTGAGGAGAATGTGTTCCCCTGATGGTTTAATATTCACTGGACATGTTTCCAGATGAACAGTATAAGTGAGGAGAGTGTGTTCCCCTGATGGTTTAACACGCACGGGACATTTCACCAAGTGAACTGTATAAGTGAGGAGAGTGTGTTCCCCTGATGGTTTAATGCACACGGGACATGTTACCAGGTGAACAGTATAAGTGAGGAGAGAGTGTTCCACTGATGGTTTAATGCACACGGGACATGTTACCAGGTGAACAGTATAAGTGAGGAGAGTGCTTTCCCCTGATGGTTTAATATTCACGGGACATGTTACCAGGTGAACAGTATAAGTGAGGAGAGTGTGTTCCCCTGATGGTTTAACACGCACGGGACATGTCACCTGGTGAACAGTATAAGTGAGGAGAGTGTGTTCCTCTGATGGTTTAATATACACGGGACATGTCACCAGGTGAACAGTATATGTGCGGAGAGTGTGTTCCCCTGATTGTTTAATACACACGGGACATGTCACCAGGTGAACAGTATAAGTGAGGAGAGTGTGTTCCCCTGATTGTTTAATACTCACGGGACATGTTGCCAGGTGAACAGTATAAGTGAGGAGAGTGTGTTCCCCTGATGGTTTAACACGCACGGGACATGTTACCAGGAAAACAGTGTAAGTGAGGAGAGTGTGTTCCCCTGATGGTTTAATATACACGGGACATGTTACCAGGTGAACAGTATAAGTGAGGAGACTGTATTCCCCTGATGGTTTAATACACTCGGGACATGTTACCAGGTGAACAGTATAAGTGAGGAGAGTGTGTTCCCCTGATGGTTTAACACGCACGGGACATGTCACCTGGTGAACAGTATAAGTGAGGAGAGTGTGTTCCTCTGATGGTTTAATATACACGGGACATGTCACCAGGTGAACAGTATAAGTGCGGAGAATGTGTTCCCCTGATTGTTAAATACACACGGGACATGTCACCAGGTGAACAGTATAAGTGAGGAGAGTGTGTTCCCCTGATTGTTTAATACTCACGGGACTTGTTGCCAGGTGAACAGTATAAGTGAGGAGAGTGCTTTCCCCTGATTGTTAAATACGCACGGGACATATCACCTGGTGAACAGTATAAGTGAGGAGAGTTTGTTCCCCTGATTGTTTAATACACACGGGACATGTTACCAGGTGAACAGTATAAGTGAGGATAGTGTGTTCCCCTGATGGTTTAATATACACGGGACATGTTACCAGGTGAACAGTATAAGTGAGGAGACTGTATTCCCCTGAGGGTTTAATATACACGGGGCATGTTACCAGGTGAACAATATAAGTGAGGAGAGTGTGTTCCCTTGATTGTTTAATACACTCGGGACATGTTACCAGGTGAACAATATAAGTGAGGAGATTCTGTTCCCCTGATTGTTTAATACTCACGGTACATGTTACCAGGTGAACAGTATCAGTGAGGAGAGTGTGTTCCCTTGATTGTTTAATACACACGGGACATGTTACCAGGTGAACAGTATAAGTGAGGAGAATGTGTTCCCCTGATGGTTTAATATACACAGGACATGTTACCAGGTGAACAATATAAGTGAGGAGAGTGTGTTCCCCTGATTGTTTAATACGCACGGGACATGTTACCAGGTGAACGGTATAAGTGAGGAGAGTGTGTTCCCTTGATTATTAATACACACGGGACATGTTACCATGTGAACAGTATAAGTGAGGGGAGTGTCTTCCCCTTATGGTTTAATACTGACGAGACATGCCAACAGATGAACAGTATAAGTGAGGAGATTGTGTTCCCCTGATGGTTTAATACTGATGGGACATTTCCGCAGGTGAACAGTATAAGTGAGGAGAGTGTGTTCCCCTGATGGTTTAATATGCACGGGACATGTAACCAAGTGAACAGTATAAGTGAGGAGAGTGTGTCCCTCTGATGATTTAACACGCACGGGACATGTTACCAGGTGAACAGTAAAAGTGAGGAGAGTGTGTTCCCCTGATGGTTTAATATACACACGACATGATACCAGGTGAACAGTATAAGTGAGGGGAGTGAATTCCCCTGATTGTTTAATACACACGGGACATGTCACCAGGTGAACAGGATAAGTGAGGAGAATGTGTTCCCCTGATGGTTTAATATTCACTGGACATGTTACCAGATGAACAGTCTAAGTGAGGAGAGCGTGTTCCCCTGATGGTTTAATATGCACGGGACATGTTACCAGGTGAACAGTATAAGTGAGGAGAGTGTGTTCCCCTGATGGTTTAATACGCACGGGACATTTCACCAAGTGAACTGTATAAGTGAGGAGAGTGTGTTCCCCTGATGACTTAATGCACACAGGACATGTTACCAGGTGAACAGTATAAGTGAGGAGAGAGTGTTCCACTGATGGTTTAATGCACACGGGACATGTTACCAGGTGAACAGTATAAGTGAGGAGAGTGCTTTCCCCTGATGGTTTAATATTCACGGGACATGTTACCAGGTGAACAGCATAAGTGAGGAGAATGTGTTCCTCTGATGGTTTAATATACACGGGACATGTCACCAGGTGAACAGTATAAGTGAGGAGAGTGTGTTCCCCTGATTGTTCAATATACACAGGACATGTTACCAGGTGAACAATATAAGTGAGGAGAGTGTGTTCCCCTGATTATTTAATACACACGGGACATGTCACCAGGTGAACAGTTTAAGTGAGGAGAATGTGTTCCCCTGATGGTTTAATATACTTGGGACATGTCACCAGGTGAACAGTATAAGTGAGGAGAGTGTGTTCCCCTGATTGTTTAATGCACACGGGACATGTTACCAGGTGAATAATATAAGTGAGGAGAGTGTGTTCCCCTGATTGTTTAATACTCACGGGACATGTTGCCAGGCGAACAGTATAAGTGAGGAGTGTGTGTTCCCCTGATGGTTTAACACGCACGGGACATGTTACCAGGTGAACAGTATAAGTGAGGAGAGTGCGTTCCCTGATTGTTTAATACACACGGGACATGTCACCAGGTGAACAGTATAAGTGAGGAGAGTGTGTTCCCCTGATTGTTCAATATACACAGGACATGTTACCAGGTGAACAATATAAGTGAGGAGAGTGTGTTCCCCTGATTATTTAATACACACGGGACATGTCACCAGGTGAACAGTTTAAGTGAGGAGAATGTGTTCCCCTGATGGTTTAATATACTTGGGACATGTCACCAGGTGAACAGTATAAGTGAGGAGAGTGTGTTCCCCTGATTGTTTAATGCACACGGGACATGTTACCAGGTGAATAATATAAGTGAGGAGAGTGTGTTCCCCTGATTGTTTAATACTCACGGGACATGTTACCAGGTGAACAGTATAAGTGAGGAGAGTGCGTTCCCTGATTGTTTATTACACACGGGACATGTCACCTGGTGAACAATATAAGTGAGGAGAGTTTGTTCCCCTGATGGTTTAACACGCACGGGACATGTTACCAGGTGAACAGTATAAGTGAGGATAGTGTGTGCCCCTGATGCTTTAATACACCCGGGACATGTTACCAGGTGAACAGTATAAGTGAGGATAGTGTGTGCCCCTGATGCTTTAATACACCCGGGACATGTTACCAGGTGAACAGTAGAAGTGAGGAGAGTGTGTTCCCCTGATGGTTTAATATACACGGGACATGTTACCAGATGAACAGTATAAGTGAGGAGAGTGTGTTCCCCTGATTGTTTAATACACACGGGACATGTTAATAGGTGAACAGAATAAGTGAGGAGAGTGTGTTCCCCTGATTGTTTAATACACACGGGACATGTTACCAGATGAACAGTATAAGTGAGGAGAGTGTGTTCCCCTGATTGTTTAATACACACGGGACATGTTAATAGGTGAACAGAATAAGTGAGGAGAGTGTGTTCCCCTGACTGTTTAATGCACACGGGACATGTTACCAGGTGAACAGAATTAGTGAGGAGAGTGGGTTCCCCTGATTGTTTAATACACACGGGACATGTTACCAGGTGAACTCTATAAGTGAGGAGAGTGTGTTCCCCTGATTGTTTAATAAACACGGGACATGTCACCGGGTGAACAGTATAAGTGAGGAGAGTGTGTTCCCCTTATTGTTTAATAAACACGGGACATGTCACCGGGTGAACAGTATAAGTGAGGAGAGTGTGTTCCCCTGATGGTTTAATATACACGGGACATGTTACCAGGTGAACAGTATAAGTGAGGAGAGTTTGTTCCCCTGATGGTTTAACACGCACGGGACATGTTACCAGGTGAACAGTATAAGTGAGGATAGTGTGTGCCCCTGATGGTTTAATATACACGGGACATGTTACCAGGTGAACAGTATAAGTGAGGAGAATGTGTTCCCCTGATGGTTTAATATACACGGGACATGTCACCAGGTGAACAGGAAAAGTGAGGAGAGTGTGTTCCCCTTATTGTTTAATGCACACGGGACATGTCACCAGTTGAACAGTATAAGTGAGGAGAGTGTGTTCACCTGATTGTTTAATGCACACGGGACATGTCACCAGTTGAACAGTATAAGTGAGGAGAGTGTGTTCCCCTGATTGTTTAATACGCACGGGACATGTAAGCAAGTGAACAGTATAAGTGAGGAGAGTGTGTTCCCCTGATTGTTTAATACACACGTGACATGTCACCAATTGAACAGTATAAGTGAGGAGAGGGTGTTCCCCTGATGGTTTAATATACATGGGACTTGTTACCAGGTGAACAGTATAAGTGAGGAGAGTGTTTTCCCCTGATGGTTTAATATACATGGGACTTGTTACCAGGTGAACAGTATAAGTGAGGAGAGTGTGTTCCCCTGATGGTTTAATATACACGGGACATGTTCCCAGGTGAACAGTATAAGTGAGGAGAGTGCTTTCCCCTGATGGTTTAATATACACGGGACATGTTTCCAGGTGAACAATATAAATTAGGAGAGTGTGTTCCCCTGATCGTTTAGTATACACGGGACATGTTGCCAGGTGAACAGTATAAGTGAGGAGAGATTGTTACCCTGACTGTTTCGTACACACGGGACATGTCACCAGGTGAACAGTATAAGTGAGGAGAGTGTGTTCCCCTGATGGTTTAACACGCACGGGACATGTTACCAGGTGAACAGTATAAGTGATGAGAGTGTGTTCCCCTGATTGATTAACACACAAGGGACATGTTACCACGTAAACAGTATAAGTGAGGAGAGTGTGTTTCCCTGATGGTTTAATACACACGGGACATGTCACCAGGTGATCAGTATAAGTGAGGAGAGTGTGTTCCCCTGATGGTTTAATATACACGGGACATGTTACCAGGTGAACAGTATAAGTGAGGAGAGTGCTTTCCCCTGATGGTTTAATATACACGGGACATGTTACCAGGTGAACAGTATAAGTGAGGAGAGTGTGTTCTGCTGATGGTTTAATATACACGGGACATGTTACCAGGTGAACAGTATAAGTGAGGAGACGGTATTCCCCTGATGGTTTAATATACACGGGACATGTTAGCAGGTGAACAGTATAAGTGAGGATTATGTGTTCCGCTGATGGTTTAATATACACGGGACATGTTACCAGGTGAACATTATAAGTGAGGAGAGTGTGATCTGCTGATGGTTTAATATACACGGGACATGTTACCACGTAAACAGTATAAGTGAGGAGAGTGTGTTCCCCTGATTGTTAAATATGCACGGGACACGTTACCAGGCGAACAGTATAAGTGAGGAGAGTGTGTTCCCCTGATGGTTTAATATACACGGGACATGTTAGCAGGTGAACAGTATAAGTGAGGAGAATGTGTTCCTCTGATTGTTTAATATACACAGGACATGTTACCAGGTGAACAGTATAAGTGAGGAGACTGTATTCCCCTGATGGTTTAATATACACGGGACATGTTAGCAGGTGAACAGTATAAGTGAGCAGAATGTGTTCCCCTGATTGTTTAATACTCACGGGACATGTTACCAGGTGAACAGTATAAGTGAGGAGACTGTATTCCCCTGATGGTTTAATATACACAGGACATGTTACCAGGTGAACAGTATCAGTGAGGAGAGTGTGTTCCCCTGATTGTTTAATACTCACGGGACATGTTACCAGGTGAACAGTATAAGTGAGGAGACTGTGTTCCCCTGATGGTTTAATATACACAGGACATGTTACCAGGTGAACAGAATCAGTGAGGAGAGTGTGTTCCCCTGATTGTTTAATACACCCGGGACATGTTACCAGGTGAACAGTATAAGTGAGGAGAGTGTGATCCAATGATTGTTTCATACTGACGGGATGTGTCACCAGGTGAAGAGTAGAAGTGAGGAGAGTGTGTTCCCCTGATGGTTTAATATACGCGGGACATGTTACCAGGTGAACAGCATAAGTGAAGAGAGTTTGTTCCCCTGATTGTTTTATACACACGGGACATGTTACCAGGTGAACAGTATAAGTGAGGAGAGTGTGTTCCCCTGATGGTTTAATATACATGGGACATGTTACCAGGTGAACAGTATAAGTGAGGAGAGTGTGTTCCCCTGATTGTTTAATACACACGGGACATGTTACCAGGTGAACAGTATAAGTGAGGAGAGTGTGTTCCCCTGATGGTGTAATATACATGGGACATGTTACCAGGTGAACAGTATAAGTGAAGAGAGAGTGTTTCCCTGATTGTTTAATACACACAGGACATGTTACCAGGAGAACAGTATAAGTGAGGAGAGTGAGATCCCCTGATGGTTTAAAACAAACAGGACATGTCAACAGGTGAACAGTATAAGTGAGGAGAGTGTGTTCCCTTGATTGTTTAATACACACGGGACATGTTACCAGGTGAACAGTATAAGTGAGGAGAGTGCTTTCCCCTGATGGTTTAATATACACGGGACATGTTTCCAGGTGAACAATATAAATTAGGAGAGTGTGTTCCCCTGATCGTTTAGTATACACGGGACATGTTGCCAGGTGAACAGTATAAGTGAGGAGAGATTGTTACCCTGACTGTTTAGTACGCACGGGACATGTCACCAGGTGAACAGTATAAGTGAGGAGAGTGTGTTCCCCTGATGGTTTAACACGCACGGGACATGTTACCAGGTGAACAGTATAAGTGATGAGAGTGTGTTCCCCTGATTGATTAACACGCAAGGGACATGTTACCACGTAAACAGTATAAGTGAGGAGAGTGTGTTTCCCTGATGGTTTAATACACACGGGACATGTCACCAGGTGATCAGTATAAGTGAGGAGAGTGTGTTCCCCTGATGGTTTAATATACACGGGACAAGTTACCAGGAGAACAGTATAAGTGAGGAGAGTGCTTTCCCCTGATGGTTTAATATACACGGGACATGTTACCAGGTGAACAGTATAAGTGAGGAGAGTGTGTTCCGCTGATGGTTTAATATACACGGGAGATGTTACCAGGTGAACAGTATAAGTGAGGAGACAGTATTCCCCTGATGGTTTAATATACACGGGACATGTTAGCAGGTGAACGGTATAAGTGAGGATTATGTGTTCCCCTGATGGTTTAATATACACGGGACATGTTACCAGGTGAACAGTATAAGTGAGGAGAGTGTGTTCCCCTGATGGTTTAATATACACGGGACATGTTACCAGGTGAACAGTATAAGTGAGGAGACTGTATTCCCCTGATGGTTTAATATACACGGGAGATGTTACCAGATGAACAGTATAAGTGAGGAAATTGTGTTCCCCTGATGGTTTAATATAAACGGGACATGTTAACAGATGAAAAGTATAAGTGAAGAGAGTGTGTTCCCCTGATTGTTTAATACACACGGGACATGTTACCAGGTGAACAGTATAAGTGAGGAGAGTGTGTTCCCCTGATTGTTTTATACACACGGGACATGTTACCAGTTGAACAGTATAAGTGAAGAGAGTGTGTTCCCCTGATTGTTTTATACACACGGGACATGTTACCAGTTGAACAGTATAAGTGAGGAGAATATGTTCCCCTGATGGTTTCATACACACGGGACATGTTACCAGGTGAACAGAATTAGTGAGGAGAGTGGGTTCCTCTGATTGTTTAATACACACGGGACATGTTACCAGGTGAACTCTATAAGTGAGGGGAGTGTGTTCCCCTTATTGTTTAATAAACACGGGACATGTCACCAGGTGAACAGTATAAGTGAGGAGAGTGTGTTCCCCTGATGGTTTAATATACACAGGACATGTTACCAGGTGAACAGTATAAGTGAGGAGAGTGTGTGCCCATAACGGTTTAATATACACGGGACATGTTACCAGATGAACAGTATAAGTGAGGAGATTGTGTTCCCCTGATGGTTTAATATACACGGGACATGTTACCAGGTGAACAGTATAAGTGAGGAGAGAGTGTTCCCCTGATGGTTTAATACACACGGGACATGTTTCCAGGTGAACAGTATAAGTGAGGAGAGTGTGTTGCCTGATTGTTTAATACCCACGGGACATGTTACCAGCTGAACAGTATAAGTGAAGAGAGTGTGTTCCTCTGATTGTTTAATGCACACGGGACATGTTAGCAGGTGAACAGTATAAGTGAGGAGAGTGTGTTCCCCTGATTGTTTAATACTCACGGGACATGTTACCAGGTGAACAGGAAAAGTGAGGAGATTGTGTTCCTCTGATTGTTTAATGCACACGGGACATGTCACCAGTTGAACAGTATAAGTGAGGAGAGGGCTTTCCCCTGATGGTTTAATATTCACGGGACATGTCACCAGGTGAACAGTATAAGTGAGGAGAGTGTCTTCCCCTGATGGTTTAAAACACACGACATGTCAACAGGTGAACAGTAAAAGTGAAGAGAGTGAGTTCCACTGATGGTTTAATACACACGGGACATGTAAGCAAGTGAACAGTATAAGTGAGGAGAGTGTGTTCCCCTGATTGTTTAATACACACGTGACATGTCACCAATTGAACAGTATAAGTGAGGAGAGGGCTTTCCCCTGATGGTTTAATATACATGGGACTTGTTACCAGGTGAACAGTATAAGTGAGGAGAGTGCTTTCCCCTGATGGTTTAATATACACGGGACATGTTACCAGGTGAACAGTATAAGTGAGGAGAGTGCTTTCCCCTGATGGTTTAATATACACGGGACATGTTACCAGGTGAACAGTATAAGTGAGGAGAGTGTGTTCCGCTGATGGTTTAATATACACGGGACATGTTACCAGGTGAACAGTATAAGTGAGGAGACGGTATTCCCCTGATGGTTTAATATACACGGGACATGTTACCAGGTGAACAGTATAAGTGAGCAGATTGTGTTCCCCTGATTGTTAAATATACACGGGACACGTTACCAGGCGAACAGTATAAGTGAGCAGAGTGTGTTCCCCTGACGGTTTAATATACACGGGACATGTTTCCAGATGAACAGTATAAGTGAGGAGATTGTGTTCCCCTGATGGTTTAATATACACGGGACATGTTAGCAGGTGAACAGTATAAGTGAGGATTATGTGTTCCCCTGATGGTTTAATATACACGGGACATGTTACCAGGTGAACAGTATAAGTGAGCAGAGTGTGTTCCCCTAATTGTTAAATATACACGGGACATGTTACCAGGTGAACAGTATAAGTGAGGAGAGTGTGTTCCGCTGATGGTTTAATACACACGGGACATGTTACCAGGTGAACAGTATAAGTGAGGAGAGTGTGTTCCCCTGATGGTTTAATATACACGGGACATGTTACCAGGTGAACAGTAGAAGTGAGGAGAGTGTGTTCCCCTGATTGTTTAATACTCACGGGACATGTTAGCAGGTGAACAGTATAAGTGAGGAGAATGTGTTCCCCTGATGGTTTAATATACACAGGGCATGTTACCAGGTGAACAGTATAAGTGAGGAGACTGTATTCCCCTGATGGTTTAATATACACGGGACATGTTAGCAGGTGAACAGTATAAGTGAGGAGAATGTGTTCCCCTGATGGTTTAATATACACAGGACATGTTACCAGGTGAACAGTATAAGTAAGGAGAATGTGTCCCCTGATTGTTTAATACTCACGGGACATGTTACCAGGTGAACAGTATAAGTGAGGAGACTGTGTTCCCCTGATGCTTCAATACACCCGGGACATGTTACCAGGTGAACAGTGTAAGTGAGGAGAGTGTGATCCAATGATTGTTTCATACTGACGGGATGTGTCACCAGGTGAAGAGTAGAAGTGAGGAGAGTGTGTTCCACTGATGGTTTAATATACGCGGGACATGTTACCAGGTGAACAGCATAAGTGAAGAGAGAGTGTTCCCCTGATTGTTTTATACACACGGGACATGTTACCAGGTGAACAGTATAAGTGAGGAGAGTGTGTTCCCCTGATGGTTTAATATACATGGGTCATGTTACCAGGTGAACAGTATAAGTGAGGAGAGTGTGTTCCCCTGATTGTTTAATACACACGGGACATGTTACCAGGTGAGCAGTATAAGTGAGGAGAGTGTGTTCCCCTGATGGTTTAATATACATGGGACATGTTACCAGGTGAACAGTAGAAGTGAGGAGAGAGTGTTCCACTGATGGTTTAATGCACACGGGACATGTTACCAGGTGAACAGTATAAGTGAGGAGAGTGCTTTCCCCTGATGGTTTAATATTCACGGGACATGTTACCAGGTGAACAGTATAAGTGAGGAGAGTGTGTTCCCCTGATGGTTTAACACGCACGGGACATGTCACCTGGTGAACAGTTTAAGTGAGGAGAGTGTGTTCCCCTGATTGTTTAATACTCACGGGACATGTTGCCAGGTGAACAGTATAAGTGAGGAGAGTGTGTTCCCCTGATGGTTTAACATGTTACCTGGTGAACTCTCTAAGTGAGGTGAGAGTGTTCCCCAGATTGTTTAATATACACAGGACATGTTAGCAGGTGAACTCTCTAAGTGAGGAGAGAGTGTTCCCCAGATTGTTTAATATACACAGGACATGTTACCAGGTGAACAGTATAAGTGAGGAGAGTGTGTTCCCCTGATGGTTTAATACACACGGGACATGTCACCAGATGAACAGTATAAGTGAGGAGAGTGTGTTCCCCTGATGGTTTAATACACACTGGACATGTTACCAGGTGAACAGTATAAGTGAGGAGAGTGTGTTCCCCTCATTGTTTAATACACACAGGACATGTCACCAGGTGAACTGTGTAAGTGAGGAGAGTGTGATCCAATGATTGTTTCATACTGACGGGATGTGTCACCAGGTGAAGAGTAGAAGTGAGCAGAGTGTGTACCACTGATGGTTTAATATACGCGGGACATGTTACCAGGTGAACAGCATAAGTGAAGAGAGAGTGTTCCCCTGATTGTTTTATACACACGGGACATGTTACCAGGTGAACAGTATAAGTGAGGAGAGAGTGTTCCCCTGATTGTTTAATACACACGGGACATGTTACCAGGTGAGCAGTATAAGTGAGGAGAGAGTGTTCCCCAGATTGTTTAATATACACAGGACATGTTACCAGGTGAACAGTATAAGTGAGGAGAGTGTGTTCCCCTGATGGTTTAATACACACGGGACATGTTACCAGGTGAACAGTATAAGTGAGGAGAGTGTGTTCCCCTGATGGTTTAATACACACTGGACATGTTACCAGGTGAACAGTATAAGTGAGGAGAGTGTGTTCCCCTGATGGTTTAATACACACTGGACATGTTACCAGGTGAACAGTATAAGTGAGGAGAGTGTGTTCCCCTTATGGTTTAATACACACGGGACATGTTACCAGGTGAACAGTATAAGTGAGGAGAGTGTGTTCCCCTGATGGTTTAATACACACTGGACATGTTACCAGGTGAACAGTATAAGTGAGGAGAGTGTGTTCCCCTCATTGTTTAATACACACAGGACATGTCACCAGGTGAAAAGTATAAGTGAGGAGAGTGTGTTCCCCTGATGGTTTAATACACACGTGCAATGTTACGAGGTGAACAGTATAAGTGAGGAGAGTGTGTTCCCCTGATTGTTTAATACACACAGGCCATGTTACCAGGTGAACAGTGTAAGTGAGGAGAGTGTGTTCCCCTGATGGTTTAATATACATGGGACATGTTACCAGGTGAACAGTATAAGTGAGGAGAGTGTGTTCCCCTGATTGTTTAATACACACGGGACATGTTACCAGGTGAGCAATATAAGTGAGGAGAGTGTTTTCCCCTGATGGTTTAATATACATGGGACATGTTACCAGGTGAACAGTATAAGTGAAGAGAGAGTGTTCCCCTGATTGTTTAATACACACAGGACATGTTACCAGGAGAACAGTATAAGTGAGGAGAGTGTGATCCCCTGATGGTTTAAAACAAACAGGACATGTCAACAGGTGAACAGTATAAGTGAGGAGAGTGTGTTCCCCTGACTGTTTAATACACACGGGACATGTTACCAGGTGAACAGTATAAGTGAGGAGCGTGTGTTCCCCTGATTGTTTAATACGCACGGGTCATTTTACCAGGTGAACAGTATAAGTGAGGAGAGTGTGTTCCCCTGATGGTTTAATACACACGGGACATGTTACCAGGTGAACAGTATAAGTGAGGAGACTGTATTCCCCTGATGGTTTAATATACACGGGACATGTTAGCAGGTGAACAGTATAAGTGAGGAGAATGTGTTCCCCTGATGGTTTAATATACACAGGACATGTCACCAGGTGAACAGTATAAGTGAGGAGAGTGTGTTCCCCTGATTGTTTAATACTCACGGGACATGTTACCAGGTGAACAGTATAAGTGAGGAGACTGTGTTCCCCTGATGCTTTAATACACCCGGGACATGTTACCAGGTGAACAGTATAAGTGAGGAGAGTGTGATCCAATGATTGTTTCATACTGACGGGATGTGTCACCAGGTGAAGAGTAGAAGTGAGGAGAGTGTGTTCCCCTGATGGTTTAATATACGCGGGACATGTTACCAGGTGAACAGCATAAGTGAAGAGAGTGTGTTCCCCTGATTGTTTTATACACACGGGACATGTTACAAGGTGAACAGTATAAGTGAAGAGAGTGTGTTCCCCTGATTGTTTTATACACACGGGACATGTTACCAGGTGAACAGCATAAGTGAAGAGAGTGTGTTCCCCTGATTGTTTTATACACACGGGACATGTTACAAGGTGAACAGTATAAGTGAAGAGAGTGTGTTCCCCTGATGGTTTAATATACATGGGACATGTTACCAGGTGAACAGTATAAGTGAGGAGAGTGTGTTCCCCTGATGGTTTAATATACACTGGACATGTTACCAGGTGAACAGTATAAGTGAGGAGAGTGTGTTCCCCTGATGGTTTAATATACACTGGACATGTTACCAGGTGAACAGTATAAGTGAACTGAGTGTGTTCCCCTGATTGTTTAATACTCACGGGACATGTTACCAGGTGAACAGTATAAGTGAGGAGAATGTGTTCCCCTGATTGTTTAATACACACGGGACATGTTACCAGGTGAACAGTATAAGTGAGGAGAGTGTGTTCCCCTGATGGTTTAATATACATGGGACATGTTACCAGGTGAACAGTATAAGTGAAGAGAGAGTGTTCCCCTGATTGTTTAATACACACAGGACACGTTACCAGGAGAACAGTATAAGTGAGGAGAGTGAGATCCCCTGATGGTTTAAAACAAACAGGACATGTCAACAGGTGAACAGTATAAGTGAGGAGAGTGATTTCCCCTGATTGTTTAATACACACGGGTCATGTTACCAGGTGAACAGTATAAGTGAGGAGAGTGTGTTCCCCTGATGGTTTGACACGCACGGGGCATGTTACCAGGTGAACAGTATAAGTGAGGGGAGTGAATGCCCCTGATTGTTTAATACACACGGGACATGTCACCAGGTGAACAGGATAAGTGAGGAGAATGTGTTCCCCTGATGGTTTAATATTCACTGGACATGTTACCAGATGAACAGTCTAAGTGAGGAGAGCGTGTTCCCCTGATGGTTTAATATGCACGGGACATGTTACCAGCTGAACAGAAGAAGTGAGGAGAGTGTGTTCCCCTGATGGTTTAATACGCACGGGACATTTCACCAAGTGAAGTGTATAAGTGAGGAGAGTGTGTTCCCCTGATGATTTAATGCACACAGGACATGTTACCAGGTGAACAGTATAAGTGAGGAGAGAGTGTTCCACTGATGGTTTAATGCACACGGGACATGTTACCAGGTGAACAGTATAAGTGAGGAGAGTGCTTTCCCCTGATGGTTTAATATTCACGGGACATGTTACCAGGTGAACAGTATAAGTGAGGAGAGTGTGTTCCCCTGATGGTTTAACACGCACGGGACATGTCACCTGGTGAACAGTATAAGTGAGGAGAGTGTGTTCCCCTGATGGTTTAATATACACGGGACATGTCACCAGGTGAACAGTATAAGTGCGGAGAGTGTGTTCCCCTGATTGTTTAATACACACGGGACATGTCACCAGGTGAACAGTTTAAGTGAGGAGAGTGTGTTCCCCTGATTGTTTAATACTCACGGGACATGTTACCAGGTGAACAGTTTAAGTGAGGAGAGTGTGTTCCCCTGATTGTTTAATATACACGGGACATGTCACCAGGTGAACAGTATAAGTGCGGAGAGTGTGTTCCCCTGATTGTTTAATACACACGGGACATGTCACCAGGTGAACAGTTTAAGTGAGGAGAGTGTGTTCCCCTGATTGTTTAATATTCACGGGACATGTTGCCAGGTGAACAGTATAAGTGAGGAGAGTGTGTTCCCCTGATGGTTTAATACACACGGGACATGTTACCAGGTGAACAGTATAATTGAGGAGAATGTGTTCCCCTGATGGTTTAATACACACGGGACATGTTCGCAGGTGAACAGTATAAGTGAGGAGAGTGTGTTCCCCTGATTGTTTAATATTCACGGGACATGTTACCTGGTGAACAGTATAAGTGAGGAGAGTGTGTTCCCCTGATGGTTTAATACACACGGGGCATGTTACCAGGTGAACAGTATAAGTGAGGAGAGTGTGTTCCCCTGATGGTTTAATACACACGGGGCATGTTACCAGGTGAACAGTATAAGTGAGGAGAGTGTGTTCCCCTGATGGTTTAATACACACGGGGCATGTTACCAGGTGAACAGTATAAGTGAGGAGAGTGTGTTCCCCTGATGCTTTAATACACACTGGACATGTTACCAGGTGAACAGTATAAGTGAGGAGAGTGTGTTCCCCTGATGGTTTAATACACACGGGAGATGTTGCCAGGTGAACAATATAAGTGAGGAGAGTGTGTTCCCCTGATGGTTTAATACACACTGGACATGTTACCAGGTGAACAGTATAAGTGAGGAGAGTGTGTTCCCCTCATTGTTTAATACACACAGGACATGTCACCAGGTGAACAGTATAAGTGAGGAGAGTGTGTTCCCCTGATGGTTTAATACACACGGGCCATGTTACGAGGTGAACAGTATAAGTGAGGAGAGTGTGTTCCCCTGATGGTTTAATACACACGGGACATGTTACCAAGTGAACAGTGTAAGTGAGGAGAGTGTGTTGCCCTGATGGTTTAATATACATGGGACATGTTACCAGGTGAACAGTATAAGAGAGGAGAGTGTGTTCCCCTGATTGTTTAATGCACACGGGACATGTCATCAGGTGAACTCGATAAGTGAAGAGAGTGTGTTCCCTGATGGTTTAATACACACGGGACATGTTACCAGGTGAACAGTGTAAGTGAGGAGAGTGCGTTCCCCTGATTGTTTAATGCACACAGGACATGTCACCAGGTGAACAGTATAAGTGAGGAGAATGTGTTCCCCTGATGGTTCAATATACACGGGACATGTTACCAGGTGAACAGTGTAAGTGAGGAGAGTGTGTTCCCCTGATGGTTTAATATTCATGGGACATGTTACCAGGTGAACAGTATAAGTGAGGAGACTGTGTTCCCCTGATGGTTTAATATACACGGTACATGTTACCAGGTGAACAGTGTAAGTGAGGAGAGTGTGTTCCCCTGATGGTTTAATATTCATGGGACATGTTACCAGGTGAACAGTATAAGTGAGGAGAGTGTGTTCCCCTGATGTTTTAATATACACAGGACATGTTACAAGGTGAACAGTATAAGTGAGGAGAGTGTGTTCCCCTGATGGTTGAATATACACAGGACTTGTTACCAGGTGAAGTGTCTAAGTGAGGAGAGTATGTTCCCCTGATTGTTTAATATACACGGGACATGTTCCCAGGTGAACAGTATAAGTGAGGAGAGTGTGTTCCCCTGATTGTTTAATACTCACGGGATATGTTACCAGGTGAAATCTATAAGTGAGGAGAGTGAGTTCCACTGGTGTTTTAATATACGCGGGACATGTCACCACGTGAACAGTATAAGTGAGGAGAGTGTGTTCCTCTGATGTTTTAATATACGCGGGAAATGTCACCTGGTGAACAGTATAATTGAGGAGAGTGTGTTCCCCTGATGGTTTAATATACACAGGACATGTCACCAGTTGAACAGTATAAGTAAGGAGAGTGTGTTCCCCTGATGGTTTAATATACACGGGACATGTTACCAGGTGAACAGTATAAGTGAGCAGAGTGTGTTCCCCTAATGGTTGAATATACACGGTACATGTTACCAGGTGAACAGTATAAGTGAGGAGAGTGTGTTCCCCTGATGGTTTAATATACACAGGACATGTTACCAGGTGAACAGTATAAGTGAGGAGAGTGTGTTCCCCTGATTGTTTAATACACACGGGTCATGTTACCAGGTGAACAGTATAAGTGAGGAGAGTGTTTTCCCCTGATTGTTTAATGCACACGGGACACGTCACCAGGTGAACAGTATAAGTGAGGAGAGTGTGTTCCGCTGATTGTTTAATACGCACGGGACATGTTACCAGGTGAAGAGTATAAGTGAGGAGAGTGTGTTCCCCTGATTGTTTAATACACATGGGACATGTTACAAGGTGAATAGTATGAGTGAGGAGAGTGTGTTCCCCTGATTGTTTAATACACACGGGACATGTTACCAGGTGAAGAGTATAAGTGAGGAGAGTGTGTTCCCCTGATTGTTTAATACACATGGGACATGTTACAAGGTGAATAGTATGAGTGAGGAGAGTGTGTTCCCCTGATTGTTTAATACACACGGGACATGTTACCAGGTGAAATCTATAAGTGAGGAGACTGAGTTCCCATGATGGTTTAACTTAGACGGGACATGTTCCCTGGTGAACAGTATAAGTGAGGAGAGGGTGTTCCGCTGATTGTTTAATACGCACGGGACATGTTACCAGGTGAAGAGTATAAGTGAGGAGAGTGTGTTCCCCTGATTGTTTAATACACATGGGACATGTTACAAGGTGAATAGTATGAGTGAGGAGAGTGTGTTCCCCTGATTGTTTAATACACACGGGACATGTTACCAGGTGAAATCTATAAGTGAGGAGACTGAGTTCCCATGATGGTTTAACTTAGACGGGACATGTTCCCTGGTGAACAGTATAAGTGAGGAGAGGGTGTTCCACTGATGGTTTAATATACGTGGGACATGTCATAAGGTGAACAGTATAAGTGAGGATAGTGTGTTCCCATGATGGTTTAATATAGACGGGACATGTCACCAGGTGAACAGTATAAGTGAGGAGAGTGTGTTCCCCTGATGGTTTAATATTCACAGGACATGTTACCTGGTGAAGAGTATAAGTGAGGAGAGTGTGTTCCACTGATGGTTTAATATGCACAGGACATGTCACTAGATGAAAAGTATAATTGAAGAGAGTGTGTTCCCCAGATGGCTTAATATGCACGGGTCATGTTACCAGGTGAACAGTATAAGTGAGGAGAGTGAGTTCCCCTGATTGTTTAATATACACAAGACATGTTACCAGGTGAACAGTATATGTGAGGAGAGTGTTTTCCCCTGATTGTTTAATACGCACGGGACATGTTACCAGATGAACAGTATAAGTGAGGAGAGTGTGTTCCCCTGATTGTTTAATACGCACGGTATATGTTACCAGATGAACAGTATAAGTGAGGAGAGTGTGTTCCCCTGATTGTTTAATACGCACGGGACATGTCACCAGGTGAACAGTATAAGTGAGGAGATTGTTTTCCCCTGATGGTTTAATATACACGGGACATGTTACCAGGTGAACAGTATAAGTGAGGAGAGTGTTTTCCCCTGATTGTTTAATGCACACGGGACACGTCACCAGGTGAACAGTATAAGTGAGGAGAGTGCTTTCCCCTGATTGTTTAATGCACACGGGACATGTCACCTGGTGAACAGTATAAGTGAGGAGAGTGTGTTCCCCTGATTATTTAATATACACGGGACATGTTACCAGGTGAACAGTGTAAGTGAGGAGGTTGTGTTCCACTGATTGTTTAATATACACAGGACATGTCACCAGGTGAACAGTATAAGTGAGGAGAGTGTGTTCCCCTGATGGTTTAATACACACGGGACATGTTACCAGATGAACAGTATAAGTGAGGAGAGTGTGTTCCCCTGATTATTTAATATACACGGGACATGTTACCAGGTGAACAGTGTAAGTGAGTAGAGTGTATTCCCCTGATTGTTTAATACGCACGGGACATGTTACCAGGTGACCAGTATAAGTGAGGACAGTGTGTTCCCCTGATGGTTTAATATACACAGGACATGTTACCAGGTGAACAGTATAGTGAGGAGAGTGTTTTCCCCTGATTGTTTAATGCACACGGGACATGTTACCAGGTGAAAAGTATATTTGAGGAGAGTGTGTTCCCCTGATTGTTTAATACACACGGGACACGTCACCAGGTGAACAGTATAAGTGAGGAGAGTGTGTTCCCCTGATTGTTTAATGCAAACGGGACACGTCACCAGGTGAACAGTATAATTGTGGAGAGTGTGTTCCCCTGATAGTTTAATCCGCACGGGACATGTTACCAGATGAACAGTATAAGTGAGGAGAGTGAGTTCCCCTGATTGTTTAATACGCACGGGACATGTTACCAGATGAACAGTATAAGTGAGGAGAGTGTGTTCCCCTGATAGTTTAATGCACACGGGACATGTTACCAGGTGACAAGTATAAGTGAGGAGAGTGTGTTCCCCTGATAGTTTAATACGCACGGGACATGATACCAGATGAACAGTAGAAGTGAGGAGAGTGTGTTCCCCTGATTGTTTAATATACACGGGACATATTACCAGGTGAACAGTATAAGAGAGGAGAGTGTGTTCCCCTGATGGTTTAATATACACGGGACATGTTACCAGGTGAACAGTATAAGTGAGGAGAGTGTGTTCCCCTGATTGTTTAATATACACGGGACACGTCACCAGGTGAACAGTATAAGTGAGGAGAGTGTGTTCCCCTGATAGTTTAATACGCACGGGACATGTTACCAGATGAACAGTAGAAGTGAGGAGAGTGTGTTCCCCTGATTGTTTAATACACACAGGACATGTTACCAGGTGAACAGTATAAGTGAGGAGAGTGTTTTCCCCTGATTGTTTAATGCACACGGGACACGTCACCAGGTGAACAGTATAAGTGAGGAGAGTGTGTTCCGCTGATTGTTTAATACGCACGGGACATGTTACCAGGTGAAGAGTATAAGTGAGGAGAGTGTGTTCCCCTGATTGTTTAATACACATGGGACATGTTACAAGGTGAATAGTATGATTGAGGAGAGTGTGTTCCCCTGATTGTTTAATACACACGGAACACGTCACCAGGTGAACAGTATCAGTGAGGAGACTGTGTTCCCCTGATTGTTTAATACACACGGGACATGTTACCAGGTGAAATCTATAAGTGAGGAGACTGAGTTCCCATGATGGTTTAACTTAGACGGGACATGTTCCCTGGTGAACAGTATAAGTGAGGAGAGGGTGTTCCACTGATGGTTTAATATACGTGGGACATGTCATAAGGTGAACAGTATAAGTGAGGATAGTGTGTTCCCATGATGGTTTAATATAGACGGGACATGTCACCAGGTGAACAGTATAAGTGAGGAGAGTGTGTTCCCCTGATGGTTTAATATTCACAGGACATGTTACCTGGTGAAGAGTATAAGTGAGGAGAGTGTGTTCCACTGATGGTTTAATATGCACAGGACATGTCACTCGGTGAAAAGTATAATTGAAGAGAGTGTGTTCCCCAGATGGCTTAATATGCACGGGTCATGTTACCAGGTGAACAGTATAAGTGAGGAGAGTGAGTTCCCCTGATTGTTTAATATACACAAGACATGTTACCAGGTGAACAGTATATGTGAGGAGAGTGTTTTCCCCTGATTGTTTAATACGCACGGGACATGTTACCAGATGAACAGTATAAGTGAGGAGAGTGTGTTCCCCTGATTGTTTAATACGCACGGGACATGTCACCAGGTGAACAGTATAAGTGAGGAGATTGTTTTCCCCTGATGGTTTAATATACACGGGACATGTTACCAGGTGAACAGTATAAGTGAGGAGAGTGTTTTCCCCTGATTGTTTAATGCACACGGGACACGTCACCAGGTGAACAGTATAAGTGAGGAGAGTGTGTTCCCCTGATTGTTTAATACGCACGGGACATGATACCAGGTGAACAGTAGAAAAGAGGAGAGTGCTTTCCCCTGATTGTTTAATGCACACGGGACATGTCACCTGGTGAACAGTATAAGTGAGGAGAGTGTGTTCCCCTGATTATTTAATATACACGGGACATGTTACCAGGTGAACAGTGTAAGTGAGGAGGTTGTGTTCCACTGATTGTTTAATATACACAGGACATGTCACCAGGTGAACAGTATAAGTGAGGAGATTGTGTTCCCCTGATGGTTTAATACGCACGGGACATGTTACCAGATGAACAGTATAAGTGAGGAGAGTGTTTTCCCCTATTATTTAATATACACGGGACATTTTACCAGGTGAAAAGTGTAAGTGAGGAGAATGTGTTCCCCTGATTGTTTAATATACACGGGACATGTTACCAGGTGAACAGTATAAGTGAGGAGAGTATGTTCCCCTGATGGTTTAATATACACAGGACATGTTACCAGGTGAACAGTATAGTGAGGAGAGTGTTTTCCCCTGATTGTTTAATGCACACGGGACATGTTACCAGGTGAAAAGTATATTTGAGGAGAGTGTGTTCCCCTGATTGTTTAATACACACGGGACACGTCACCAGGTGAACAGTATAAGTGAGGAGAGTGTGTTCCCCTGATTGTTTAATGCAAACGGGACACGTCACCAGGTGAACAGTATAATTGTGGAGAGTGTGTTCCCCTGATAGTTTAATCCGCACGGGACATGTTACCAGATGAACAGTATAAGTGAGGAGAGTGAGTTCCCCTGATTGTTTAATACGCACGGGACATGTTACCAGATGAACAGTATAAGTGAGGAGAATGTGTTCCCCTGATTGTTTAATGCACACGGGACATGTTACCAGGTGACAAGTATAAGTGAGGAGAGTGTGTTCCCCTGATAGTTTAATACGCACGGGACATGTTACCAGATGAACAGTATAAGAGAGGAGAGTGTGTTCCCCTGATGGTTTAATATACACGGGACACGTCAACCGGTGAACATTATAAGTGAGGAGAGTGTGTTCCCCTGATAGTTTAATACGCACGGGACATGTTACCAGATGAACAGTAGAAGTGAGGAGAGTGTGTTCCCCTGATTGTTTAATGCACACGGGACATGTTACCAGAAGAACAGTATAAGAGAGGAGAGTGTGTTCCCCTGATTGTTTAATACGCACGGGACATGTCACCAGGTGAACAGTATAAGTGAGGAGATTGTTTTCCCCTGATGGTTTAATATACACGGGACATGTTACCAGGTGAACAGTATAAGTGAGGAAAGTGTTTTCCCCTGATTGTTTAATGCACACGGGACACGTCACCAGGTGAACAGTATAAGTGAGGAGAGTGCGTTCCCCTGATTGTTTAATACGCACGGGACATGTTACCAGGTGAACAGTAGAAGTGAGGAGAGTGTTTTCCCCTGATTGTTTAATGCACACGGGACATGTCACCAGGTGAACAGTATAAGTGAGGAGAGTGTGTTCCCCTGATTATTTAATATACACGGGACATGTTACCAGGTGAACAGTATAAGTGAGGAGAGTGTGTTCCCCTGATGGTTTAATATACACAGGACATGTTACCAGGTGAACAGTATAGTGAGGAGAGTGTTTGCCCCTGATTGTTTAATGCACAAGGGACATGTTACCAGGTGAAAAGTATATTTGAGGAAAGTGTGTTCCCCTGATGGTTTAATACACACGGGACACGTCACCAGGTGAACAGTATAAGTGAGGAGAGTGTGTTCCCCTGATTGTTTAATGCAAACGGGACACGTCACCAGGTGAACAGTATAATTGTGGAGAGTGTGTTCCCCAGATAGTTTAATCCGCACGGGACATGTTACCAGATGAACAGTATAAGTGAGGAGAGTGTGTTCCCCTGATTGTTTAATACGCACGGGACATGTTACCAGATGAACAGTATAAGTGAGGAGAGTGTGTTCCCCTGATTGTTTAATGCACACGGGATTGTTACCAGGTGACAAGTATAAGTGAGGAGAGTGTGTTCCCCTGATAGTTTAATACGCACGGGACATGTTACCAGATGAACAGTATAAGAGAGGAGAGTGTGTTCCCCTGATTGTTTAATATACACGGGACACGTCACCAGGTGAACAGTATAAGTGAGGAGAGTGTGTTCCCCTGATAGTTTAATACGCACGGGACATGTTACCAGATGAACAGTATAAGTGAGGAGAGTGTGTTCCCCTGATGGTTTAATGCACACGGGACATGTTACCAGAAGAACAGTATAAGAGAGGAGAGTGTGTTCCCCTGATTGTTTAATACGCACGGGACATGTTACCAGATGAACAGTATAAGTGAGGAGAGTGTGTTCCCCTGATTGTTTAATACGCACGGGACATGTCACCAGGTGAACAGTATAAGTGAGGAGATTGTTTTCCCCTGATGGTTTAATATACACGGGACATGTTACCAGGTGAACAGTATAAGTGAGGAGAGTGTTTTCCCCTGATTGTTTAATGCACACGGGACACGTCACCAGGTGAACAGTATAAGTGAGGAGAGTGTGTTCCCCTGATTGTTTAATACGCACGGGACATGATACCAGGTGAACAGTAGAAAAGAGGAGAGTGCTTTCCCCTGATTGTTTAATGCACACGGGACATGTCACCTGGTGAACAGTATAAGTGAGGAGAGTGTGTTCCCCTGATTATTTAATATACACGGGACATGTTACCAGGTGAACAGTGTAAGTGAGGAGGTTGTGTTCCACTGATTGTTTAATATACACAGGACATGTCACCAGGTGAACAGTATAAGTGAGGAGATTGTGTTCCCCTGATGGTTTAATACGCACGGGACATGTTACCAGATGAACAGTATAAGTGAGGAGAGTGTTTTCCCCTATTATTTAATATACACGGGACATTTTACCAGGTGAACAGTGTAAGTGAGTAGAGTGTATTCCCCTGATTGTTTAATACGCACGGGACATGTTACCAGGTGACCAGTATAAGTGAGGAGAGTGTGTTCCCCTGATGGTTTAATATACACAGGACATGTTACCAGGTGAACAGTATAGTGAGGAGAGTGTTTTCCCCTGATTGTTTAATGCACACGGGACATGTTACCAGGTGAAAAGTATATTTGAGGAGAGTGTGTTCCCCTGATTGTTTAATACACACGGGACACGTCACCAGGTGAACAGTATAAGTGAGGAGAGTGTGTTCCCCTGATTGTTTAATGCAAACGGGACACGTCACCAGGTGAACAGTATAATTGTGGAGAGTGTGTTCCCCTGATAGTTTAATCCGCACGGGACATGTTACCAGATGAACAGTATAAGTGAGGAGAGTGAGTTCCCCTGATTGTTTAATACGCACGGGACATGTTACCAGATGAACAGTATAAGTGAGGAGAATGTGTTCCCCTGATTGTTTAATGCACACGGGACATGTTACCAGGTGACAAGTATAAGTGAGGAGAGTGTGTTCCCCTGATAGTTTAATACGCACGGGACATGTTACCAGATGAACAGTATAAGAGAGGAGAGTGTGTTCCCCTGATGGTTTAATATACACGGGACACGTCAACCGGTGAACAGTATAAGTGAGGAGAGTGTGTTCCCCTGATAGTTTAATACGCACGGGACATGTTACCAGATGAACAGTAGAAGTGAGGAGAGTGTGTTCCCCTGATTGTTTAATGCACACGGGACATGTTACCAGAAGAACAGTATAAGAGAGGAGAGTGTGTTCCCCTGATTGTTTAATACGCACGGGACATGTCACCAGGTGAACAGTATAAGTGAGGAGATTGTTTTCCCCTGATGGTTTAATATACACGGGACATGTTACCAGGTGAACAGTATAAGTGAGGAAAGTGTTTTCCCCTGATTGTTTAATGCACACGGGACACGTCACCAGGTGAACAGTATAAGTGAGGAGAGTGTGTTCCCCTGATTGTTTAATACGCACGGGACATGTTACCAGGTGAACAGTAGAAGTGAGGAGAGTGTTTTCCCCTGATTGTTTAATGCACACGGGACATGTCACCAGGTGAACAGTATAAGTGAGGAGAGTGTGTTCCCCTGATTATTTAATGTACACGGGACATGTTACCAGGTGAACAGTATAAGTGAGGAGAGTGTGTTCCCCTGATGGTTTAATATACACAGGACATGTTACCAGGTGAACAGTATAGTGAGGAGAGTGTTTGCCCCTGATTGTTTAATGCACAAGGGACATGTTACCAGGTGAAAAGTATATTTGAGGAAAGTGTGTTCCCCTGATGGTTTAATACACACGGGACACGTCACCAGGTGAACAGTATAAGTGAGGAGAGAGTGTTCCCCTGATTGTTTAATGCAAACGGGACACGTCACCAGGTGAACAGTATAATTGTGGAGAGTGTGTTCCCCAGATAGTTTAATCCGCACGGGACATGTTACCAGATGAACAGTATAAGTGAGGAGAGTGTGTTCCCCTGATTGTTTAATACGCACGGGACATGTTACCAGATGAACAGTATAAGTGAGGAGAGTGTGTTCCCCTGATTGTTTAATGCACACGGGACATGTTACCAGGTGACAAGTATAAGTGAGGAGAGTGTGTTCCCCTGATAGTTTAATACGCACGGGACATGTTACCAGAAGAACAGTATAAGAGAGGAGAGTGTGTTCCCCTGATTGTTTAATACGCACGGGACATGTTACCAGATGAACAGTATAAGTGAGGAGAGTGTGTTCCCCTGATGGTTTAATGCACACGGGACATGTTACCAGAAGAACAGTATAAGAGAGGAGAGTGTGTTCCCCTGATTGTTTAATACGCACGGGACATGTTACCAGATGAACAGTATAAGTGAGGAGAGTGTGTTCCCCTGATTGTTTAATGCACACGGGACATGTTACCAGAAGAACAGTATAAGAGAGGAGAGTGTGTTCCCCTGATTGTTTAATACGCACGGGACATGTTACCAGATGAACAGTATAAGTGAGGAGACTGTGTTCCCCTGATTTTTTCATGCACACGAGACATGTTACCAGGTGAACAGTAGAAGTGAGGAGAGTGTGTTCCCCTGATGGTTTAATATACACAGGACATGTTACCAGGTGAAGAGTATAAGTGAAGAGAATGTGTTCCCCTGATTGTTTAATGCACACGGGACACGTCACCAGGTGAACAGTATAAGTGAGGAGAGTGTGGTCCCCTGATTGTTTAATATACAAGGGACACGTCACCAGGTGAACAGTATAAGTGAGGAGAGTGTGTTCCCCTGATTGTTTAATACACACGGGACATGTTACCAGGTGAACAGTATAAGTGAGGAGAGTGTGTTCCCCTGATTGTTTAATACACACGGGACATGTTACCAGGTGAACAGTTTAAGTGAGGAGAGTGTGTTCCCCTGATTGTTTAATATACAAGGGACACGTCACCAGGTGAACAGTATAAGTGAGGCGAGTGTGTTCCCCTGATTGTTTAATACACACGGGACATGTTACCAGGTGAACAGTATAAGTGAGGAGAGTGTGTTCCCCTGATTGTTTAATACACACGGGACATGTTACCAGGTGAACAGTTTAAGTGAGGAGAGTGTGTTCCCCTGATTGTTTAATACACACGGGACATGTTACCAGGTGAACAGTATAAGTGAGGAGAGTGTGTTCCCCTGATTGTTTAATATACTCGGGACATGTTACCAGGTCAACGATATAAGTGAGGAGAGTGTTTTCCCCTGATTGTTTAATACGCACGGGACATGTTACCAGATGAACAGTATAAGTGAAGAGAGTGTGTTCCCCTGATTGTATAATACACACGGGACATGTCACCAGGAGAACAGAATAAGTGAGGAGAGTGTGTTCCCCTGATTGTTTAATGCACACGGGATATGTTACCAGGTGAAATCTATAAGTGAGGAGAGTGAGTTCCCATGATGGTTTAACTTGCACGGGACATGTTACCAGGTGAACAGTATAAGTGAGGAGAGGGTGTTCCACTGATGGTTTAATATACATGGGACATGTCACCAGGTGAACAGTGTAAGTGAGGAGAGTGTGTTCCCATGATGGTTTAATATACGCGGGACATGTCACCAGGTGAACAGTATAAGTGAGCAGAGTGTGTTCCCCTGATGGTTTAAAATACACGGGACATGTCACCAGGTGAACAGTATAAGTGAGGAGAGTGTGTTCCCCTGATGGTTTAATATTCACAGGACATGTTACCTGGTGAAGAGTATAAGTGAGGAGAGTGTGTTCCCCTGATGGTTTAATATACACAGGACTTGTCACTAGGTGAAAAGTATAAGTGAAGAGAGTGTGTTCCCCTGATTTTTTAATGCACACGGGACATGTTACCAGGTGAACAGCAGAAGTGAAAACAGTGTGTACCCCTGATGGTTTCATATACATGGGACATGTTAACAGGTGAACAGTATAAGTGAAGAGAGTGTGCTCCACTGATGGTTTAATATACATGGGACATGTTACCAGGTGAACAGTATAAGTGAGGAGAGTGTATTCCCCTGATTGTTTAATACACACGGGTCATGTTACCAGGTGAACAGAATAGTGAGGAGAGTGTTTTCCCCTGATTGTTTAATGCACACGGGACACGTCACCAGGTGAACAGTATAAGTCAGGAGAGTGTGTTCCGCTGATTGTTTAATACGCACGGGACATGTTCCCAGGTGAACAGTATAAGTGAGGAGAGTGTGTTCCCCTGATGGTTTAATGCACACGGGACATGTTACCAGGTGAACAGTATCAGTGAGGAGAGTGTGTTCCCCTGATTGTTTAATGCGCACGGGACATGTTCCCAGGTGAACAGTATAAGTGAGGAGAGTGTGTTCCCCTGATGGTTTAATGCACACGGGACATGTTACCAGGTGAACAGTATAAGTGAGGAGAGTGTGTTCCCCTGATTGTTTAATACACACGGGACATGTTACCAGGTGAACAGAATAGTGAGGAGAGTGTGTTCCCCTGATTGTTTTATACACACGGGACATGTCACCAGGTGAACAGTATAAGTGAGGAGAGTGTGTTCCCCTGATTGTTTAATGCACATGGGACATGTTACCAGGTGAAATCTATAAGTGAGGGGAGTGAGTTCCCATGATGGTTTAATACACACGGGACATGTTACCAGGTGAACAGAATAAGTGAGGAGAGTGTGTTCCCCTGATTTTTTTATACAAACGGGACATGTTACCAGGTGAACAGTATAAGTGAGGAGTGTGTGATCCCCTGATTGTTTAATACACACGGGACATGTCACCAGGTGAACTTTATAAGTGAGGAGAGTGTGTTCCCCAGATTGTTTTATACACACGGGACATGTCACCAGGTGAACAGTATAAGTGAGGAGAGTGTGATCCCCTGATTGTTTAATACTCACGGGACATGTCACCAGGTGAACAGTATAAGTGAGGAGAGTGTGTTCCCCTGATTGTTTAATGCGCACGGGACATGTCACCAGGTGAACAGTATAAGTGAGGAGAGTGTGTTCCCCTGATGGTTTAATACACACGGGACATGTTACCAGGTGAACAGTTTAAGTGAGCAGATTGTGTTCCCCTGATGGTTTAATACTGACGGGACATTTCCCCACGTGAACAGTATAAGTGAGGAGAGAGTGTTCCCCTGATGGTTTAATATAAACGGGACATGTTACCAGATGAACAGTATAAGTGAGGAGAGTGTGTTCCCCAGATGGTTTAATACACACGGGACATGTTACCAGGTGAACAGTTTAAGTGAGCAGATTGTGTTCCCCTGATGGTTTAATACTGACGGGACATTTCCCCACGTGAACAGTATAAGTGAGGAGAGAGTGTTCCCCTGATGGTTTAATATAAACGGGACATGTTACCAGGTGAACAGTATAAGTGAGGAGAGTGTCTTCCCCTGATGGTTTAATACTGACGGGACATGTCACCAGTTGAACATTATAAGTGAGGAGAGAGTGTTCCCCTGATGGTTTAACACGCACAGGACATGTTACCAGGTGAATAGTATAAGTGAGGAGAGTGTGTTCCCCTGATGGTTTAATATACACAGGACATGATACCAGGTGAACAGTATAAGTGAGGAGAGTGTGTTCCCCTGATGGTGTAATATACACGGGACATGTTACCAGCTGAACAGTATAATTGAGGAGCGGGCTTTACCCTGATGGTTTAATATACACGGGACATGTTACCAGGTGAACAGTATAAGTGATGACAGTGTTTTCCCCTGATGGTATAATATACACGGGACATGTTACCAGCTGAACAGTATAATTGAGGATAGGGATTCCCCCGATGGTTTAATATACACGGGACATGTTACCAGGTGAACAGTATAAGTGAGGAGAATGTGTTCCCCTGATGGTTTAATATACACTGGACATGTTACCAGGTGAACAGTATAAGTGAGGAGAATGTATTACCCTGATGGTTTAATATACACGGGACATGTTAGCAGGTGAAAAGTATAAGTGAGGAGATTGTGTTCCCCTGATTGTTTAATACTCACGGGACATGTTACCAGGTGAGCATTGTAAGTGAGGAGAATGTGTTCCCCTGATGGTTTAACATGCACGGGACGTGTCACCAAGTGAAGAGTAGAAGTGAGGAGATTGTGTTCCCCTGATGGTCTAATATACACGGGACATGTTACCAGGTGAACAGTATATGTGAAGAGAGTGTGTTCCCATGATGGTTTAATATACATGGGACATGTTACCAGGTGAACAGTATAAGTGAAGAGAGCGTGTTCCCCTGATTGCTTAACGTACGTGGGACATGTTACCTGGTGACGAGTATAAGTGAGGAGAGTGTTTTCCCCTCATTGTTTAATATACACGGGACATGTTAGCAGGTGAACAGTATCAGTGAGGAGAGTGTGTTCCCCTGATTGTTTCATATACACAGGACATGTTACCAGGTGAACAGTATAAGTGAGGAGAGTGTGTTCCCCTGATGGTTTAACACGCACGGGACGTGTCACCTGGTGAAGAGTAGAAGTCAGGAGAGTGTGTTCCGCTGATGGTCTAATATACACGGGACATGTTACAACGTGAACAGTATATGTGAAGTGAGTGTGTTTCCCTGATGGTTTAATATACATGGGACATGTTACCAGGTGAAAAGTATAAGTGAGGAGAGTGTGTTCCCCTCATTGTTGAATACTCACGGGACATGTTACCAGGTGAGCATTATAAGTGAGGAGAGTGTGTTCCCCTGATGGTTTAATATACACAGGACATGTTACCAGCTGAACAGTATAATTGAGGAGAGGGCTTTCCCCTGATGGTTTAATATACACGGGACATGTCACCAGGTGAACAGTATAAGTGAGGATACTGTATTCCCCTGATGGTTCAATATACACGGGACATGTTAGCAGTTGAACAGTGTAAGTGAGGAGATTGTGTTCCCCTGATTGTTTAATACTCACGGGACATGTTACCAGGTGAGCATTATAAGTGAGGAGAATGCGTTCCCCTGATGGTTTAACATGCACGGGACGTGTCAAAAGGTGAAGAGTAGAAGTGAGGAGAGGGCTTTCCTCTGATGGTTTAATATACAAGGGACATGTTACCAGGTGAACAGTATAAGTGAGGACAGTGTGTTCCCCTGATGGTTTGATATACAAGGGACATGTTACCAGGTGAACTGTATAAGTGAGGAGAATGTGTTCCACTGATGGTTTAATATACACGGGACATGTTAGCTGGTGAACAGTATAAGTGAGGAGAATGTATTCCCCTGATGGTTTAATATACATGGGACATGTTACCAGGTGAACAGTATAAGTGAGGAGAATGCGTTCCCCTGATGGTTTAACATGCACGGGACGTGTCACCAGGTGAAGAGTAGAAGTGAGGAGATTGTGTTCCCCTGATGGTCTAATATACACGGGACATGTTACCAGGTGACAGTATATGTGAAGAGAGTGTGTTCCCCTGATGGTTTAATATACATGGGACATGTTACCAGGTGAACAGTATAAGTGAAGAGAGCGTGTTCCCCTGATTGCTTAATATACGTGGGACATGTTACCTGGTGACGGGTATACGTGAGGAGAGTGTGTTCCCCTCATTGTTTAATATACACGGGACATGTTAGCATGTGAACAGTATCAGTGAGGAGAATGTGTTCCCCTGATGGTTTAATATACACGGGACATGTTCCCAGGTGAACAGCATAAGTGAGGAGAGTGTGTTCCCCTGATTGTTAAATATACACGGGACAAGTTACCAGGTGAACAGTATAAGTGAGGAGAGTGTGTTCCCGTGATGGTTTAATATACACGGGACAAGTTACCAGGTGAACAGTATAAGTGAGGAGAGTGTGTTCCCGTGATGGTTTAATATACACGGGACAAGTTACCAGGTGAACAGTATAAGTGAGGAGAGTGTGTTCCCGTGATGGTTTAATATACACGGGACATGTTCCCAGGTGAACAGTATAAGTGAGGAGAGTGTGTTCCCGTGATGGTTTAATATACACGGGACAAGTTACCAGGTGAACAGTATAAGTGAGGAGAGTGTGTTCCCGTGATGGTTTAATATACACGGGACAAGTTACCAGGTGAACAGTATAAGTGAGGAGAGTGTGTTCCCCTGATGGTTTAATATACACGGGACATGTTACCAGCTGAACAGTATAAGTGAGGAGAGGGTTTTTCCCCTGATGGTTTAATATACACGGGACATGTTACCAGCTGAACAGTATAAGTGAGGAGAGGGTTTTTCCCCTGTTTGTTTAATACACACAGGACATGTTACCAGGTGAACAGTATAAGTGAGGAGAGTGTGTTCCCCTGATTGTTAAATATACACGGGACATGTTACCAGGTGAACAGTATAAGTGAGGAGAGTGTGTTCCCCTGATGGTTAAATATACACGGGACATGTTGCCAGGTGAACAATATAAGTGAGGGGAGTTTGTTCCCCTGATGGTTTAAAATACACGGGACATGCTACCAGGTGAACAGTATAAGTGAGGAGAGTGTGTTCCCCTGATGGTTCAATATACACGGGACAAATTAGCAGGTGAACAGTATGAGTGAGGAGAGTGTGTTCCCCTGATGGTTTAATATACACGGGACATGTTACAACGTGAACAGTATAAGTGAGGAGAATGTGTTCCCCTGATGGTTTAATATACACGGGACATGTTACCAGGTGAAAAGTATAAGTGAGGAGAGTGTGTTCCCCTGATGGTTTAATATACACGGGACATGTTACAATGTGAACAGTATAAGTGAGGAGAGTGTGTTCCCCTGATGGTTAATATACACGGGACATATTACCAGGTGAAAAGTATAAGTGAGGAGAGGGCTTTCTCCTGATGGTTTAACATACACGGGACATATTACCAGGTGAACAGTATAAGTGAGGACAGGGCTTTCCCCTGATGGTTGAATATACACGGGACATGTTACCAGGTGAACAGTATAAGTGAGGAGAGTGTGTTCCCCTGATGGTTTAACACGCACAGGACATGTTACCAGGTGAACAGTATAAGTGAGGAGAGTGTGTTCCCCTGATGGTTTAACACGCACCGGACATGCCACCAGGTGAACAGTATGAGTGAGGAGAGTGCTTTCCCCTGATGTTTTAATATACACGGGACATGTTACCAGCTGAAAAGTATAAGTGAGGAGAGAGCTTTCCTCTGATGGTTTAATATACAAGGGACATGTTACCAGGTGAACAGTATAAGTGAGGAGAGTGTGTTCCCCTGATGGTTTAATATACACGTGACATGTTACCAGGTGAAAAGTATAAGTGAGGAGAGTGTGTTCCCCTGATGGTTTAATATACACGGGACATGTTACAACGTGAACAGTATAAGTGAGGACAGTGCTTTCCTCTGATGGTTTAATATACACGGGACATGTTACCAGGTGAACAGTATAAGAGAGGAGAGTGTGTTCCCCTGATAGTTTAATATACAAGGGACATGTTACCAGGTGAACAGTATAAGTGAGGAGAGTGTGTTCCCCTGATGGTTCAATATACACGGGACATGTTATCTGGTGAACAGTATAAGTGAGGACAGTGTGTTCCCCTGATGGTTTAATATACACGGGACATGTTACCCGGTGAACAGTATAAGTGAGGAGAATGTGTTCCACTGATGGTTTAATATACATGGGACATGTTACCTGGTGAACAGTATAAGTGAGGAGATTGTATTCCCCTGATGGTTTAATATACACGGGACATGTTACCCGGTGAACAGTATAAGTAAGGACAATGAGTTCCCCTGATGCTTTAATACACACGGGACATGTTACCAGGTGAACTGTATAAGTGAGGAGAATGTGTTCCACTGATGGTTTAATATACACGGGACATGTTACCTGGTGAACAGTATAAGTGAGGAGAGTGTATTCCCCTGATGGTTTAATATACACGGGACATGTTACCCGGTGAACAGTATAAGTAAGGACAGTGAGTTCCCCTGATGGTTTAATACACACGGGACATGTTACCAGGTGAACAGAAAAGGGAGGAGAGTGTCTTCCCCTGATGGTTTAATACTGGCGGGACATGTTACCAGGTGATCAGTATAAGTGAGGAGAGTGTGTTCACCTGATTGGTTAATACACACGGGACATGTCACCAGGTGAACAGTATAATTGAGGAGAGTGTGTTCCCCTGATGGTTTAATATGCACGGGACATGTCACAAGGTGAACAGCATAAGTGAGGAGAGTGTGTTCCCCTGATGGTTCAATATACACGGGACATGTTACCAGGTGACGAGTATAAGTGAGGAGAGTGTGTTCCCCTGATGGTTAAATATACACGGGACATGTCACCAGGTGAACAGTATAAGTGAGGAGACTGGATTCCCCTGATGGTTCAATATACACGGGACATGTTAGCATGTGAACAGAATAAGTGAGGAGAATGTGTTCCCCTGATGGTTTAATCTACACGGGACATGTTACCAGGTGAAAAGTATAAGTGAGGCGAGTGTGTTCCCCTGATTGTTTAATATACACGAGACATGTTACAACGTGAACAGTAAATGTGAGGAGAATGTGTTCCCCTGATGGTTTAATATACACGGGACATGTTACAACGTGAACAGTATAAGTGAGGAGAGTGTGTTCCCCTGATGGTTTAATATACACGGGACATATTACCAGCTGAACAGTATAAGTGAGGACAGTGCTTTCCCCTGATGGTTTAATATACAAGTGACATGTTACCAGGTGAACAGTATAAGTGAGGAGAGTGTGTTCCCCTGATGGTTTAACACGCACAGGACATGTTACCAGGTGAACAGTGTAAGTGAGGAGAGTGTGTTCCCCTGATGGTTTCATATACACGGGACATGTTACCAGGTGAAGAGTATAAGTGAGGATACTTTATTCCCCTGATGGTTCAATATACACGGGACATGTTACCAGCTGAACAGTATAAGTGAGGAGAGGGCTTTCCCCTGATGGTTTAATATACAAGGGACATGTTACCAGGTGAACTGTATAAGTGAGGAGAATGTGTTCCACTGATGGTTTAATATACACGGGACATGTTAGCTGGTGAACAGTATAAGTGAGGAGAATGTATTCCCCTGATGGTTTAATATACACGGGACATGTTACCAGGTGAACAGTATAAGTGAGGACAGTGAGTTCCCCTGATGGTTTAATACACACGGGACATGTTACCAGGTGAACAGAAAAGGGAGGAGAGTGTCTTCCCCTGATGGTTTAATACTGGCGGGACATGTTACCAGGTGAACAGTATAAGTGAGGAGAGTGTGTTCCCCTGATGGTTTAATATACAATGGACATGTTTCCAGGTGAACAGTGTAAGTGAGGAGAGTGTGTTTCCCTGATGTTTCAATATACACGGGACATGTTAGCAGGTGAACAGTATAAGTGAGGAGAATGTGTTCCCCTGATGGTTTAATCCACACGGGACATGTTACCAGGTGAAAAGTATAAGTGAGGAGAGTGTTTTCCCCTGATTGTTTAATATACACGGGACATGTTACAACGTGAACAGTATAAGTGAGGAGAATGTGTTCCCCTGATGGTTTAATATACACGGGACATGTTACCAGGTGAACAGTAGAAGTGAGGACAGTGAGTTCCACTGATGGTTTAATACACACGGGACATGTTACCAGGTGAACAGTATAAGTGAGGAGAGTGTGTTCCCCTGATCGTTAAATATACACAGGACATGTTACCAGGTGAACAGTATAAGTGAGGAGAGTGTGTTCCCCTGATTGTTTAATATACATGGGACATGTTGCCAGGTGAACCGTATAAGTGAGGAGAGAGTGTTCCCCTGATTGTTTAATACTCACGGGAGATGTTACCAGGTGAACAGTATAATTGAGGAGAGTGTGTTCCCCTGATGGTTTAATATACACGGGACATATTACCAGGTGAACAGTATAAGTGAGGAGAGGGCTTTCCCCTGATGGTTTAATATACACGGGACATGTAACCAGGTGAACAGCTGAAGTGAGGAAAGTGAGTTCCCCTGATGGTTTAATACACACGGGACATGTTACCAGGTGAACAGAAAAGGGAGGAGAGTGTCTTGCCCTGATGGTTTAATACTGACGGGACATGGCACCAGGTGAACAGTATAAGTGAGGAGAGTGTGTTCCCCTGATGGTTTAACACGCACAGGACATGTTACCAGGTGAACAGTATAAGTGAGGAGAGTGAGTTCCCCTGATTGGTTAATACACACGGGACATGTCACCAGGTGAACAGTATAAGTGAGGAGAATGTGTTCCCCTGATGGTTTAATACTGACGGGACATTTCCCCACGTGAACAGTATAAGTGAGGAGAGTGTGTTCCCCTGATGGTTTAACACGCACAGGACATGTTACCAGGTGAACAGTATAAGTGAGGAGAGTGTGTTCCCCTGATGGTTTAACACGCACAGGACATGTTACCAGGTGAACAGCATAAGTGAGGAGAGTGTGTTCCCCTGATGGTTCAATATACACGGGACATGTTACCAGGTGACGAGTATAAGTGAGGAGAGTGTGTTCCCCTGATGGTTAAATATACACGGGACATGTTACCAGGTGAACAATATAAGTGAGGAGACTGGATTCCCCTGATGGTTCAATATACACGGGACATGTTAGCATGTGAACAGAATAAGTGAGGAGAATGTGTTCCCCTGATGGTTTAATCTACACGGGACATGTTACCAGGTGAAAAGTATAAGTGAGGAGAGTGTGTTCCCCTGATTGTTTAATATACACGGGACATGTTACAACGTGAACAGTAAATGTGAGGAGAATGTGTTCCCCTGATGGTTTAATATACACGGGACATGTTACAACGTGAACAGTATAAGTGAGGAGAGTGTGTTCCCCTGATGGTTTAATATACACGGGACATATTACCAGCTGAACAGTATAAGTGAGGACAGTGCTTTCCCCTGATGGTTTAATATACAAGTGACATGTTACCAGGTGAACAGTATAAGTGAGGAGAGTGTGTTCCCCTGATGGTTTAACACGCACAGGACATGTTACCAGGTGAACAGTGTAAGTGAGGAGAGTGTGTTCCCCTGATTGTTTAATATACATGGGACATGTTGCCAGGTGAACAGTATAAGTGAGGAGAGAGTGTTCCCCTGATGGTTTAATACACACGGGACATTTCCCCACGTGAACAGTATAAGTGAGGAGAGTGTGTTCCCCTGATGGTTTAACACGCACAGGACATGTTACCAGGTGAACAGTATAAGTGAGGAGAGTGTGTTCCCCTGATGGTTTAACACGCACAGGACATGTTACCAGGTGAACAGTATAAGTGAGGAGAGTGTGTTCCCCTGATGGTTTAATATACACGGGACATGTTACCAGCTGAACAGTATAAGTGAGGAGAGGGCTTTCCCTTGATGGTTCAATATGCAAGGGACATGTTACCAGGCGAACAGTATAAGTGAGGAGAGTGTGTTCCCCTGATGGTTTAACACGCACTGGACATGTTACCAGGTGAACAGTATATGTGAGGAGAGTGCTTTCCGCTGATGTTTTAAGATACATGGGACATGTTACCAGCTGAACAGTATAAGTGAGGAGAGTGCTTTCCTCTGATGGTTTCATATACAAGGGACATGTTACCAGGTGAACAGTATATGTGAGGAGAGTGTGTTCCCCTGATGGTTTAATATACACGGGACATGTTCCCAGGTGAACAGTATAAGTGAGGAGAATGTGTTCCACTGATGGTTTAATATACAAGGGACATGTTCCCAGGTGAACAGTATAAGTGAGGAGAATGTGTTCCACTGATGGTTTAATATACAAGGGACATGTTCCCAGGTGAACAGTATAAGTGAGGAGAATGTATTCCCCTGATGGTTCAATATACACGGGACATGTTACCAGGTGAACAGTATAAGTGAGGAGAGTGTTTTCCCCTGATGGTTTAATATACACGGGACATGTTGCCAGGTGAACAGTCTTTGTGAGGAGAGTCTGTTCCCCTGATGGTTTAGTATACACGGGACATGTTACCAGGTGAACAGTATAAGTGAGGAGAGTGTTTTCCCCTGATGGTTTAATATACACGGGACATGTTACCAGGTGAACAGTATAAGTGAGGAGAGTGTGTTCCCCTGATGGTATAATATACACGGGACATGTTACCAGCTTAAGAGCATAAGTGAGGAGAAGGCTTTCCCCTGATGGTTTAATATACACGGGACATGTTACCAGGTGAAAAGTATAAGTGAGGAGAGTGTGTTCCCCTGATGGTTTAATATACACAGGACATGTTACCAGGTGAACAGCATAAGTGAGGAGAATGTGTTCCCCTGATGGTTTAATATACACAGGACATGTTACCAGGTGAACAGTATAAGTAAGGAGAGTGTGTTCCCTTGATGGTTTAATATACACGGGACATGTTACCAGGTGAACAGTATAAGTGAGGATACTGTATTCCCCTGATGATTCAATATACACGGGACATGTTACCAGGTGAACAGTATAAGTGGGGAGAGTGTTTTCCCCTGATGGTTTAATATACACGGGACATGTTGCCAGGTGAACAGTATAATTGAGGAGAGTGTTTTCCCCTGATGGTTTAAAATACACGGGACATGTTACCAGCTGAACAGCATAAGTGAGGAGAAGGCTTTCCCCTGATGGTTTAATATACACGGGACGTGTTACCAGGTGAACAGTATAAGTGAGGATAGTGTGTTCCCCTGATGGTTTAATATACACGGGACATGATACCAGGTGAACAGTAGAAGTGAGGAGAGTGAGTTCCCCTGATGGTTTAATATACACGGGACATGTTACCAGTTGAACAGTATAAGTGAGGAGAGTGCTTTCCCCTGATGTTTTAATATACACGGGACATGTTACCAGGTGAACAGTAGAAGTGAGGAGAGTGAGTTCCCCTGATGGTTTAATATACACGGGACATGTTACCAGTTGAACAGTATAAGTGAGGAGAGTGCTTTCCCCTGATGTTTTAATATACACGGGACATGTTACCAGGTGAACAGAAAAGGGAGGAGAGTGTCTTCCCCTGATGGTTTAATATACACGGGACATGTTACCAGGTGAACATTATAAGTGAGGAGAGTGTGTTCCCCTGATTGTTTAATTTTCACGGGAGATGTTACCAGGTGAACAGTCTAAGTGAGGACAGTGTGTTCCCCTGATGGTATAATGTACATGGGACATGTTATCAGCTGAACAGTATAAGTGAGGAGAGGGCTTTGCCCTGATGGTTTAATATACAAGGGACATGTTCCCAGGTGAACAGTATAAGTGAGGAGTATGTGTTCCCCTGATGGTTTAATATACACGGGACATGTTACCAGGTGAACAGTATAAGTGAGGAGAGTGTGTTCCCCTGATGGTTTAATATACACGGGACATGTTGCCAGGTGAAAAGTATAAGTGAGGAGAATGTGTTCCCCTGATGGTTTAATATACACAGGACATGTTACCAGGTGAACAATATAAGTGAGGAGAATGTGTTCCCCCGATGGTTTAATATACACGGGAAATGTTACCAGGTGAACAGTATAAGTGAGGAGAGTGTGTTCCCCTGATCGTTTAATATACACGGGACATGTTACCAGGTGAACAGTATAAGTGAGGAGAGTGTGTTTGCCTGATGGTTTAATATACACGGGACATGTTACCAGGTGAACAGTATAAGTGAGGAGAGGTTGTTCCCCTGATGGTTTAATATACACGGGACATGTTACCAGGTGAACAGTATAAGTGAGGAGAATGTGTTCCCCTGATGGTTTAATATACACAGGACATGTTACCAGGTGAACAGAATAAGTGAGGAGAATGTGTTCCACTGATGGTTTAATATACACGGGACATGTTACCAGGTGAACAGTATAACTGAGGAGAATGTGTTCCCCTGATGTTTTAATATACACAGGACATGTTACCAGGTGAACAGAATAAGTGAGGAGAATGTGTTCCACTGATGGTTTAATATACAAGGGACATGTTACCAGGTGAACAGTATAAGTGAGGAGAGTGTGTTCCGCTGATGGTTTAATATGCACGGGACATGTTACCAGGTGAACAGTATAAGTGAGGAGAGTGTTTTCCCCTGATGGTTTAATATACACGGGACATGTTCCCAGATGAACAGTATAAGTGAGGATACTGTATTCCCCTGATGATTCAATATACACGGGACATGTTTCCAGGTGAACAGTATAAGTGAGGAGAGTGTTTTCCCCTGATGGTTTAATATACACGGGACATGTTACCAGGTGAAAAGTATAAGTGAGGAGAGTGTTTTCCCCTGATTGTTTAATATACACGGGACATGTTACAACGTGAACAGTATAAGTGAGGAGAATGTGTTCCCCTGATGGTTTAATATACACGGGACATGTTACCAGGTGAACAGTAGAAGTGAGGAGAGTGTGTTCCCCTGATTGTTTAATACACACGGGACATGTTACCAGGTGAACTCTATAAGTGAGGAAAGTGTGTTCCACTGATGGCTTAATATACACGGGACATGTTACCAGGTGAACATAATAAGTGTGGAGAGTGTCTTCCCCTAATGGTTTAATACAGACGGGACATGTTACCAGGTGAACATTATACTTGTGGAGAGTGTGTTCCCCTGATGGTTTAATACAGACGTGACATGTTACCAGGTGAACATTATAAGTGTGGAGAGTGTGTTCCTCTGATGGTTTAATACACACGGGACATGTTACCAGGTGAACAGAAAAGGGAGGAGAGTGTCTTCCCCTGATGGTTTAATATACACGGGACATGTTCCCAGGTGAACAGTAGAAGTGAGAAGAGTGAGTTCCCCTGATGGTTTAATATACACGGGACATGTTACCAGGTGAACAGTATAAGTGAGGAGAATGTGTTCCACTGATGGTTTAATATACACGGGACATGTTCCCAGGTGAACAGTATAAGTGAGGAGAATGTGTTCCACTGATGGTTTAATATACAAGGGACATGTTCCCAGGTGAACAGTATAAGTGAAGAGAATGTGTTCCACTGATGGTTTAATATACACGGGACATGTTACCAGGTGAACAGTATAAGTGAGGATACTGTATTCCCCTGATGGTTCAATATACACGGGACATGTTACCAGGTGAACAGTATAAGTGAGGAGAGTGTTTTCCCCTGATGGTTTAATATACACGGGACATGTTAGCAGGTGAACAGAAAAGGGAGGAGCGTGTCTTCCCCTGATGGTTTAATACACACAGGACATGATACCAGGTGAACAGTAGAAGTGAGGAGAGTGAGTTCCCCTGATGGTTTAATATACACGGGACATGTTACCAGGTGAACAGTATAAGTGAGGACAGTGTGTTCCCACATGGTATAATGTACACGGGACATGTTACCAGCTGAGCAGTATAAGTGAGGAGAGTGTGTTCCCCTGATGGTTTAACACGCATGGGACGTGTCACCAGGTGAAGAGTAGAAGTGAGTAGAATGTGTTCCCCTGATGGTCTAATATACACGGGACATGTTACCAGGTGAACAGTATATGTGAAGAGAGCGTGTTTTCCTGATGGTATAATATACACGGGACATGTTACCAGCTGAACAGCAGAAGTGAGGAGAAGGCTTTCCCCTGATGGTTTAATATACATGGGACATGTTACCAGGTGAACAGTATAAGTGAAGAGAGCCTGTTCCCCTGATTGCTTAATATACGTGGGAAATGTTACAATGTGAGGAGTATAAGTGAGGGGAGTGTTTTCCCCTCATTGTTTAATACACACGGGACATGTTACCAGGTGAACAGTATAAGTGAGGACAGTGTGTTCCCCTGATGGTATAATATACATGGGACATGTTACCAGGTGAACAGCATAAGTGAGGAGAATGTGTTCCCCTGATCGTTTAATATACACGGGACATGTTACCAGGTGAGCAGTATAAGTGAGGAGAGTGTGATCCCCTGATGGTTTAACACGCACGGGATGTGTCACCAGGTGAAGAGTAGAAGTGAGGAGAATGTGTTCCCCTGATGGTCTAATATACACGGGACATGTTACCAGGTGAACAGTATATGTGAAGAGAGAGTGTTCCCCTGATGGTATAATATACACGGGACATGTTACCAGCTGAACAGCATAAGTGAGGAGAAGGCTTTCCTCTGATGGTTTAATATACACGGGACATGTTAGCAGGTGAACAGTATCAGTGAGGAGAATGTGTTCCCCTGATGGTTTAATATACACGGGACATGTTACCAGGTGAACTATATAAGTGAGGAGAGTGTGTTCCCCAGATGGTTTAACATACACGGGACATGTCACCAGGTGAACAATATAAGTGAGGAGAGTGTGTTCCCCAGATGGTTTAATATACACGGGACATGTTACAACGTGAACAGTATAAGTGAGGAGAGTGTGTTCCCCAGATGGTTTAACATACACGGGACATGTTACAACGTGAACAGTATAAGTGAGGAGAGTGTGTTCCCCTGATTGTTTAATACACACGGGACATGTTACCAGGTGAACAGTATATGTGAAGAGAGTGTGTTCCCCTGATGGTTTAATATACATGGGAAATGTTACCAGGTGAACAGTATAAGTGAAGAGAGCGTGTTCCCCTGATTGTTTAATATACGTGGGACATGTTACCAGGTGACGAGTAAAATGAGGAGAGTGTGTTCCCCTGATGGTTTAATATACACGGGACATTTTAGCAGGTGAACAGTATAGGTGACGAGAATGTGTTCCCCTCATGGTTTAATATACATGGGACATGTTATCAGTTCAACAGTATAAGTGAGGAGAGTGTGTTCCCCAGATGGTTTAATTTACACGGGACATGTTACCAGGTGAACAGTATAAGTGAGGAGAGTGTGTTCCCCTGAATGTTCAATGCACACGGGACATGTTACCAGGTGAACAGAAAAGGGAGGAGAGTGTCTTCCCCTGATGATTTAATATACACGGGACATGTTACCAGGTGAGCAGTATAAGTGAGGAGAGTGTGTTCCCCTGATGGTTCAATGCACACGGGACATGTTACCAGGTGAACAGAAAAGGGAGGAGAGTGTCTTCTCCTGATGGTTTAATATGCACGGGACATGTTATCAGGTCAACAGTATAAGTGAGGAGAGTGTGTTCCCCTGATGGTTTAACATGCACGGGACATGATACCAGGTGAACAGTATAAGTGAGGACAGTGAGTTCCCCTAATGGTTTAATACACACGGGACATGTTACCAGGTGAACAGAAAAGGGAGGAGAGTGTCTTCCCCTGATGGTTTAATATACACGGGACATGTTACCAGGTGAACACTATAAGTGAGGATACTGTATTCCCCTGATGGTTCAATATACACGGGACATGTTAGCTGGTGAACAGTATAAGTGAGGAGAATGTATTCCCCTGATGGTTTAATATACACGGGACATGTTACCAGCTGAACAGTATATGTGAAGCGAGTGTGTTCCCCTGATGGTTTAATATACATGGGACATGTTACCAGGTGAACAGTATAAGTGAAGAGAGTGTGTTCCCCTGATTGTTTAATACACACGGGACATGTCACCAGGTGATCAGTATAAGTGAGGAGAGTGTGTTCCCCTGATGGTTTAATATACACAGGACATGATACCAGGTGAACAGGAAAGTGAGGAGAGTGTGTTCCCCTGATGGTTTGATATACACGGGACATGTTACCAGGTGAACAGTATAAGTGAGGATACTGTATTCCCCTGATGGTTCAATATACACGGGACATGTTAGCTGGTGAACAGTATAAGTGAGGAGAATGTATTCCCCTGATGGTTTAATATACACGGGACATGTTACCAGGTGAACAGTATAAGTGAGGAGAGTGTGTTCCCCTGATGGTATAATATACACGGGACATGTTACCAGCTGAACAGTATAAGTGAGGAGAGTGTGTTCCCCTGATTGTTAAATATAAATGGGACATGTTACCAGGTGAACAGTGTAAGTGAGGAGAGTGTGTTCCCCTGATGGTTTAATACACACGGGACATGTTACCAGGTAAACAGTGTAAGTGAGGAGAGTGAGTTCCCCTGATGGTTTAATACAAACAGGACATGTTACCAGGTGAACAGTGTAAGTGAGGAGAGTGTGTATTAAACCATCAGGGGAACACACTCTCCTCACTTATACAGTTTATTTGGTGATATGTCCCATGTATATTAAACCATCAGGGGAACACACTCTCCTCACTTATACAGTTCATTTGTTGACATTTCCCGTGTATATTAAACCATCAGGGGAACACACTCTCCTCACTGAGACTGTTCATCTGGTAACATGTCCCGTGTATATTAAACCATCAGGGGAACACACTCTCCTCACTTACACTGTTCACCTGGCAACATGTCCCGTGTATATTAAACACTCAGGGGAACACACTCTCCTCACTTATACAGTTCACTTGGTGACAAGACCCGTGCGTATTAAACAATCAGGGGAACACATTCTCCTCACTTATGCTGTTCACCTGGTAACATGTCCCGTGTATATTAAACCATCAGGGGAACACACTCTCCTCACTTACACTGTTCACCTGGTAACATGTCCCATGTATATTAAACCATCAGGGGAACACACTATCCTCACTTATACTGTTCACCTGGCAACATGTCCCGTGTATATTAAACACTCAGGGGAACACATTCTCCTCACTTATACTGTTCACCTGGTAACATGTCCCGTGTATATTAAACCATCAGGGGAACACACTCTCCTCACCTATACTGTTCACCTGTTAACATGTCTCGTGTATATTAAACCATCAGGGGAACACACTCTCCTCACTTATACTGTTCACCTGGTAACATGTCCCGTGTGTATTAAACCATCAGGGGAACACACTCTCCTCACTTATACTGTTCACCTGGTAACATGTCCTGTGTGCATTAAACCATCAGGGGAACACGCTCTCCTCACTTGTACTGCTCACCTTGTAACATGTCCTTTGTGTGTTAAACAATCAGGGGAACACATTCTCCTCACTTATACTGTTTATCTGGTAACATGTCCCGTCATTACTAAACCATCAGGGGAACACAAGATCCTCACTTATACTGTTCATCTGGTAACATGTCCCGTCAGTATTAAACCATCAGGGGAACACACTCTCCTCACTTATAGTGTTCACCTGGTAACATGTCCCGTGTGTGTTGAACAATCAGGGAAACACACTCTCCTCACTTATACTGTTCACCTGGTGACATGTCCCGTGTATCTTAAACCAGCAGGGGAACACACTCTCCTCACTTATCCTGTACACCTGGTAACATGTCCCGTGTATATTAAACAATCAGGGGAACACACTCTCCTCACTTATACTGTTCACCTGGTGACATGTCCCCTGTGTATTAAACCATCAGGGGAACACACTCTCCTCACTCTCCTGATGGTTTAATATACACAGGACATGTTACCAGGTGAACAGTATAAGTGAGGAGAGTGTGTTCCCCTGATTGTTTAATATACACGGGACATGTTACCAGGTGAACAGTGTAAGTGAGGAGAGTGTGTTCCCCTGATTGTTTAATACACACTGGACATGTTACCAGATGAACAGTATAAGTGAGGAGAGTGTGTTCCCCTGATGGTTTAAAACAAACTGGACATGTTGCCAGATGAACAGTATAAGTGAGGAGAGTGTGTTCCCCTAATGGTTGAATATACACGGGACATGTTACCAGGTGAACAGTATTAGAGAGGAGCGTGTGTTCCCCTGATTGGTTAATATACACGGGACATGTTACCAGGTGAACAGTATAAGTGAGGAGAGTGTGTTCCCCTAATGGTTGAATATACACGGGACATGTTACCAGGTGAACAGTATAAGTGAGGAGAGTGTGTTCCCCTGATTGTTTAATACAGACTGGACATGTTACCAGGTGAACAGTATAAGTGAGGAGAGTGTGCTCCCCTGATGGTTTGACATACACGGGACATGTTACCAGGTGAACAGTATAAGTGAGGAGAGTGTGTTCCCCTGATTGTTTAATACAGACTGGACATGTTACCAGGTGAACAGTATAAGTGAGGAGAGTGTGCTCCCCTGATGGTTTGACAGACACGGGACATGTTACCAGGTGAACAGTATAAGTGAGGAGAGTTTGTTCCCCTAATGGTTGAATATACACGGGACATGTTACCAGGTGAACAGTATAAGTGACGAGAGTGTGTTCCCCTGATTGTTTAACACACACTGGACATGTTACCAGGTGAACAGTATAAGTGAGGAGAGTGTGTTCGCCTGATTGTTTAATATACACGGGACATGTTAACAACTGAACAGTGTAAGTGAGGAGAGTGTGTTCCCCTGATGGTTTAACATACATGGGACATGTTACCAGGTGAACAGTATCAGTGAGGAGAGTGTGTTCCCCTGATGGTTTAATACTCACGGGACATGTTACCAGATGAACAGTATCAGTGAGGAGAGTGTGTTCCCCTGATGGTTTAATACTCACAGGACATGTTACCAGGAGAACAGTATAAGTGAGGAGAGTGTGTTCCCCTGATTGGTTAATATACACGGGACATGTCACCAGGTGAACAGTGTAAGTGAGGAGAGTGTGTTCCCCTGGTTGTTTAATGCACACGGGACATGTTACCAGGTGAACAGTATAAGTGAGGAGAGTGTGTTCCCCTGATGGTTTAATACTCACGGGACACGTTACCAGATAAACAGTATAAGTGAGGAGAGTGTGTTCCCCTGATGGTTTAATGCACACAGGACATGTTACCAGGTGAACAGTATAAGTGAGGAGAGTGTGTTCCCCTGATTGGTTAATATACACGGGTCATGTTACCAGGTGAACAGTATAAGTGAGGAGAGTGTGTTCCCCTGATGGTTTAATACACACGGGACATATTACCAGTTGATCAGTATAAGTGAGGAGAGTGTGTTCCCCTGATGGTTTAATATAAACGGGACATGTTACCAGTTGAACAGTATAAGTGAGGAGAGTGTGTTCCCCTGTATGTTTAATACGCACGGGACATGTTACCAGGAGAAAAGTATAAGTGAGGAGAATGTGTTCCCCTGATGGTTTAATATAAACGGGACATGTTATCAGTTCAACAGTATAAGTGAGGAGAGTGTGTTCCCCTGATGGTTTAATATAAACGGGACATGTTACCAGTTGAAGAGTATAAGTGGGGTGAGTGTGTTCCCCTGATGGCTCAATACACACGGGACATTTTACCAGGTGAAAAGTATAAGTGAGGAGAATGTGTTCCCCTGATGGTTTAATACACACGGGACATGTTACCAGTGAACAGTATAAGTGAGGAGAGTGTGTTCCCCAGATGATTTAATATAAACGGGACATGTCACCAGGTGAACAGTATATGTGAGGAGAGTGTGTTCCCCTGATGGTTTAATACACACGTGACATGTTACCAGGTGAACAGTATAAGTGAGGAGAGTGTGTTCCCCTGATGGCTTAATATACACGGGACATGTCACCAGGTGAACAGTATAAGTCAGGAGGGTGTGTTCCCCTGATGGTATAATACACACGTGACATGTTACCAGGTGAACAGTATAAGTGAGGATAGTGTGTTACCCTGATGGTTTAATATTCACGGGACATGTTACCAGGTGAACAGTATAAGTGAGGAGATTGTGTTCCCCTGATTGTATAATTCTGACGGGACATGTTACCAGGTGAACGGTATAAGCGAGGAGAGTGTGTTCCCCTGATGGTTTAATACACACGGGACATGTTACCAGGTGAACAGTATAAGTGAGGAGAGTGTGTTCCCCTGATGGTTTAATATACACAGGACATGTAAGCAGGTGAACAGTATAAGTGAAGAGAGTGTGTTCCCCTGATCGTTTAATACACACTGGACATGTTACCAGGTGAACAGTATAAGTGAGGAGAGTGTGTTCCCCTGATGGTTTAATATACACAGGACATCTAAGCAGGTGAACAGTATAAGTGAGGAGAGTGTGTTCCCCTGATTGTTGAATGCACACGGGACATGTTACCAGGTGAACAGTTTAAGCGAGGAGAGGGTGTTCCCCTGATGGTTTAATATACACGGGACATGTTACCAGGTGAACTCTATAAGTGAGGAGAATGTGTTCCCCAGATTGTTTATTACACACGGGACATGTCACCAGGAGATCAGTATAAGTGAGGAGACTGTGTTCCCCTGATTGTTTAATAAACACGGGACATGTTACCAGGTGAACTTTATAAGTGAGGAGAGTGTGTTCCTCTGATGGTTTAATACACACGGGACATGTTACCAGGTGAACTTTATAAGTGAGGAGAGTGTGTTCCCCTGATTGTTTAATACACATGGGACATGTTACCAAGTGAACAGTATAAGTGAGGAGAGTGTGTTCCCCAGATTGTTTAATACACACAGGCCATGTTACCAGGTGAACAGTATAAGTGAGGAGAATGCGTTCCCCTGATGGTTTAATATACACGGGACATGTCATCAGGTGAGCTCTATAAGTGAGGAGAGTGTGTTCCCCAGATTGTTTAATACACACAGGCCATGTTACCAGGTGAACAGTATAAGTGAGGAGACAGCGTTCCCCTGATGGTTTAATATACGCGGGACATGTTACCAGGTGAACAGTATAAGTGAGGAGAGTGTGTTCCCCTGATTGTTTAATACAGACAGGACATGTCACCAGGTGAACAGTGTAAGTGAGGAGAGTGTCTTCCCCTGAAGGTTTAATATACATGGGACATGTTACCAGATAAACAGTATAAGTGAGGAGAGTGTGTTCCCCTAATGGTTGAATATACACGGGACATGTTACCAGGTGAACAGTGTAAGTGAGGAGAGTGTCTTCCCCTGAAGGTTTAATATACATGGGACATGTTACCAGATAAACAGTATAAGTGAGGAGAGTGTGTTCCCCTAATGGTTGAATATACACGGGACATGTTACCAGGTGAACAGTATAAGTGAGGAGAGTGTGTTCCCCTGATTGTTTAAAGCACATTGGACATGTTACCAGGTGAACAGTACAAGTGAGGAGAGCTTGTTCCCCTGAGGGTTTAATATACATGGGACATGTTACCAGGTGATTTCCATAAGTGAGGAGAGTGTATTCCCCTGATGGTTTAATACAAACGGGGCATGTCACCAGTTGAACAGTATAAGTGAGGAGAGGTGTGTTCCCCTGTATGTTTAATACACACGGGACATGTTACCAGGTGAAAAGTATAAGTGAGGAGAGTGTGTTCCCCTGATGTTTTAATATAAACGGGACATGTTACCAGGTGAACAGTATAAGTGAGGAGAGTGAGTTCCCCTGATGATTTAATATAAACGGGACATGTCACCAGGTGAACAGTATAAGTGAGGAGAGTGTGTTCCCCTGATGGTTTAATACACACGGGACATGTTACCAGGTGAACAGTATAAGTGAGGAGAGTGTGTTCCCCCGATTGTTTAATACACACGGGACATGTTACCAGGTGAACAGAATAGTGAGGAGAGTGTGTTCCTCTGATGGTTTAATACACACGGGACATGTGACCAGATGAACAGTATAAGTGAGGAGAGTGTGTTCCCCAGATTGTTTAATGCGCACGGGACATGTTACCAGGTGAACAGTATAACTGAGGAGAGTTTGTTTCCCTGATTGTTTAATATACACGGGACATGTTACCAGGTGAACAGTGTAAGTGAGGAGAGTGTGTTCCCCTGATGGTTTAATATACATGGGACATGTTACCAGATAAACAGTATAAGTGAGGAGAGTGTGTTCCCCTGATGGTTTAATGCACACGGGACATGTGACCAGATGAACAGTATAAGTGAGGAGAGTGTCTTACTCTAATGGTTGAATATACACGGGACATGTTACCAGGTGAACAGTACAAGTGAGGAGAGTGTGTTCCCCTGATTGTTTAATACACACGGGACATGTTACCAGGTGAACAGTATAAGTCAGGAGAGCGTGTTCCCCTGAGGGTTTAATATACATGGGACATGTTACCAGGTGATTTCGATAAGTGAGGAGAGTGTGTTCCCCTGATTGTTTAATGCACATTGGACATGTTACCAGGTGAACAGCATAAGTGAGGAGAGGTGTGTTCCCCTGTATGTTTAATACACACGGGACATGTTACCAGGTGAAAAGTATAAGTGAGGAGAGTGTGTTCCCCTGATGGTTTAATATAAACGGGACATGTTACCATGTGAACAGTATAAGTGAGGTGAGTGTGTTCCCCTGATGATTTAATATAAACGGGACATGTCACCAGGTGAACAGTATAAGTGAGGTGAGTGTGTTCCCATGATGGTTTAATATACACTGGACATGTCACCAGGTCAACAGGAGAAGTGAGGAGAGTGTGTTCCCCTGAGGGTTTAATATACATGGGACATGTTACCAGGTGATTTCTATAAGTGAGGAGAGTGTGTTCCCCTGATGGTTTAATAGAAACGGGACATGTCACCAGGTGAACAATATAAGTGAGGAGAGGTGTGTTCCCCTGATGGTTTAATACACACGGGACATGTTACCAGGTGAATAGTGTAAGTGAGGAGAGTGTGTTCCCCTGATTGTTTAATATAAACGGAACATGTTACCAGGTGAACAGCAAAAGTGAGGAGAGTGTGTTATTCTAATGGTTGAATATACACGGCACATGTTACCAGGTGAACAGTATAAGTGAGGAGAGTGTGTTCCCCTGATTGTTTAATACACACGGGACATGTTACCAGGTGAACAGTATAAGTGAGGAGAGTGTGTTCCCCTGATTGTTTAATGCACATTGAACATGTTACCAGGTGAACAGTATAAGTGAGGAGAGTGTGTTCCCCTGATTGTTTAATGCACACGGGACATGTTACCAGGTGAACAGTATAAGTGAGGAGAGTGTGTTCCCCTGATTGTTTAATGCACACGGGACATGTTACCAGGTGAACAATATAAGTGAGGAGAGTGTGTTCCCCTGATTGTTTAATAGACACGGTACACGCTACCAGGTGAACAGTACAAGTGAGGAGAGTGTGTTCCCCTGATTGTTTAATGCACATTGGACATGTTACCAGGTGAACAGTATAAGTGAGGAGAGTTTGTTCCCCTGAGGGTTTAATATACATGGGACATGTTACCAGGTGATTTCTATAAGTGAGGAGAGTGTATTCCCCTGATGGTTTTATACAAACGGGACATGTCACCAGGTGAACAGTATAAGTGAGGAGAGGTGTGTTACCCTGCATGTTTAATACACACGGGACATGTTACCAGGTGAAAAGTATAAGTGAGGAGAGTGTGTTCCCCTGATGGTTTAATATAAACGGGACATGTTACCAGGTGAACAGTATAAGTGAGGTGAGTGTGTTCCCCTGATGATTTAATATAAACGGGACATGTCACCAGGTGAACAGTATAAGGGAGTTAAGTGTGTTCCCATGATGGTTTAATATACACGGGACATGTCACCAGGTCAACAGGAGAAGTGAGGAGAGTGTGTTCCCCTGATGGTTTAATACACACGGGACATGTTACCAGGTGAACAGTATAAGTGAGGAGAGTGTGTTCCCCTGATTGTTTAATACGCACAGGACATGTTACCAGGTGAACAGTATAACTGAGGAGAGTTTGTTTCCCTGATTGTTTAATATACACGGGACATGTTACCAGGTGAACAGTGTAAGTGAGGAGAGTGTGTTCCCCTGATGGTTTAATATACATGGGACATATTACCAGATAAACAGTATAAGTGAGGAGAGTGTGTTCCCCTGATGGTTTAATGCACACGGGACATGTGACCAGGTGAACAGTATAAGTGAGGAGAGTGTTTTCCCCTGATTGTTTAATAGACACGGTACATGTTACCAGGTGAACAGTATAAGTGAGGAGAGTGTGTTCCCCTGATTGTTTAATACACACGGGACATGTTACCAGATGAACAGTATAAGTGAGGAGAGTGTGTTCCCCTGATGGTTTTATATACACAGGACATGTTACCAGGTGAACAGAATAAGTGAGGAGACTGCGTTCCCCTGATGGTTTAATATACACGGGACATGTTACCAGGTGAACAGTATAAGTGAGGAGAGTGTGTTCCCCTGATTCTTTAATACACACAGGACATGTCACCAGGTGAACAGCATAAGTGAGGAGAGTGTGTTCCCCTGATTGTTTAATATACACGGGACATGTTACCAGGTGAACAGTGTAAGTGAGGAGACTGTGTTCCCCTGATTGTTTAATATACACGGGACATGTTACCAGATAAACAGTATAAGTGAGGAGAGTGTGTTCCCCTGATGGTTTAATATAAACGGGACATGTCACCAGGTGAACAGTATAAGTGAGGTGAGTATGTTCCCATGATGGTTTAATATACATGGGACATGTCACCAGGTCTACATTATAAGTGAGGAGAGTGTGTTCCCCTGATGGTTTAATACACACGGGACATGTTACCAGGTGAACAGTATAAGTGAGGAGAGTGTGTTCCCCTGATTGTTTAATAGACACGGGACATGTTACCAGGTGAACAGTATAAGTGAGGAGAGTGTGTTCCCCTGATTGTTTAATACGCACGGGACATGTTACCAGGTGAACAGTGTAAATGAGGAGAGTGTGTTCCCCTGATGGTTTAATATACATGGGACATGTTACCAGATAAACAGTATAAGTGAGGAGAGTGTGTTCCCCTGATGGTTTAATGCACACGGGACATGTTACCAGGTGAACCGTATAAGTGAGGTGAGTGTGTTCGCCTGATGATTTAATAAAAACGGGACATGTCACCAGGTGAACAGTATAAGTGAGGTGAGTGTGTTCCCATGATGGTTTAATATACACGGGACATGTTACCAGGTGAACAGTATAAGTGAGGAGAGTGTGTTCCCCTGATGGTTTAATACACACGGGACATGTTACCAGGTGAACAGTATAAGTGAGGAGAGTGTGTTATTCTAATGGTTGAATATACACGGGACATGTTACCAGGTGAACAGTATAAGTGAGGAGAGTGTGTTCCCCTGATTGTTTAATGCACATTGGACATGTTACCAGGTGAACAGTATAAGTGAGGAGAGTGTGTTCCCCTGATTGTTAAATAGACACGGGACATGTTACCAGGTGAACAGTATAAGTGAGGAGAGTGTGTTCCCCTGATTGTTTAATACACACGGGACATGTTACCAGGTGAACAGTATAAGTGAGGAGAGTGTGTTCCCCTGATTGTTTAATATACGCGGGACATGTTTCCAGGTGAACAGTGTAAGTGAGGAGAATGTGTTCCCCTGATGGTTTAATATACATGGGACACGTTACCAGATAAACAGTATAAGTGAGGAGAGTGTGTTCCCCTGATGGTTTAATGCACACGGGACATGTGACCAGATGAACAGTATAAGTGAGGAGAGTGGGTTCCCCTGATTGTTTAATACACACGGGACATGTTACCAGGTGAACAGTATAAGTGAGGAGAGTGTGTTCCCCTGATTGTTCAATGCACACGGGACATGTTTGCAGGTGAACAGTATAAGTGAGGAGAGTGTGTTCCCCTGATTTTTGAATATACACAGGACATGTCGCCAGGTGAACAGTATAAGTAGGGAGAGTGTGTTCCCCTGATTGTTTAATGCACACGGGACATGTTTGCAGGTGAACAGTGTAAGTGAGGAGAGTGTGTTCCCCTGATGGTTTAATACACACGGGACATGTTACCAGGTGAACAGTATAAGTGAGGAGAGTGTGTTCCCCTGATTGTTTAATACACACAGGACATGTTACCAGGTGAACAGTATAACTGAGGAGAGTGTGTTCCCCTGATTGTTTAATACACACAGGACATGTCACCAGGTGAACAGTATAAGTGAGGAGAGTGTGTTCCACTGATGGTTTAATATACACGGGACATGTTACCAGGTGAACAGTTTGAGTGAGGAGAGTGTATTCCCCTGATTGTTTAATACACACAGGACATGTTACCAGGTGAACAGTGTAAGTGAAGAGAGTGTGTTCCCCTGATTGTTTAATACACACGGGACATGTTACCAGGTGAACAGTATAACTGAGGAGAGTGTGTTCCCCTGATTGTTTAATACACACAGGACATGTCACCAGGTGAACAGTATAAGTGAGGAGAGTGTGTTCCACTGATGGTTTAATATACACGGGACATGTTACCAGGTGAACAGTTTGAGTGAGGAGAGTGTATTCCCCTGATTGTTTAATACACACAGGACATGTTACCAGGTGAACAGTGTAAGTGAACAGAGTGTGTTCCCCTGATTGTTTAATACACACGGGACATGTTACCAGGTGAACAGTGTAAGTGAGGAGAGTGTGTTCCCCTGGTGGTTTAATACGCACGGGACATGTTGCCAGGTGAACAGTGTCAGTGAGGAGAGTGTGTTATCCTAAAGGCTTAATACGCACGGGACATGTTACCAGGTAAACAGTATAAGTGAGGAGAGTGTGTTCCCCTGATTGTTTAATACACACGGGACATGTTACCAGGTGAACAGTGTAAGTGAAGAGAGTGTGTTCCCCTGATTGTTTTATACACACGGGACATGTTACCAGCTGAACAGTATAAGTGAGGAGAGTGTGTTCCCCTGATGGTTTAATACGCACGGGACATGTTACCAGGTGAACATTATAGGTGAGGAGAGTGTGTTCCCCTGATGGTTTAATACACACGGGACATGTTACCAGGTGAACAGTGTAAGTGAGGAGAGTGTGTTCCCCTGATGGTTTAATACGCACGGGACATGTTGCCAGGTGAACAGTATAAGTGAGGAGATTGTGTTCCCCTAATTGTTTAATACACACGGGACATGTTACCTGATGAACAGTACAATTGAGGGGAGTGTGTTCCCCTGATGGTTTAATGCACACAGGGCATGTTACCAGGTGAACAGTATAAGTGAGGAGAGTGTGTTCCCCTGATGGTTTAATATACATGGGACATGTTACCAGGTGAACTCAATAAGTGAGCGGAGTGTGTTCCCCTGAGGGTTTAATACACATGGTACATGTCACCAGGTGAACAGTATCAGAGAGGAGAGTGTGTTCCCCTGATGGTTTAATGCACATGGGACATGTCACCAGGTGAACAGTATCAGAGAGGAGAGTGTGTTCCCCTGATGGTTTAATATACACGGGACATGTAACCAGGTGAACCGTATAAGTGAGGAGAGTGTGTTCCCCTGATGGTTTAATATACACGGGACATGTTACCAGGTGAACAGTATAAGTGAGGAGAGTGTGTTCCCCTGATGGTTTAATATACACAGGACATGTTACCAGGTGAACAGTATAAGTGAGGAGAGTATGTTCCTCTGATGGTTTAATACACACGGGACATGGAACCAGGTGAACAGTATAAGTGAGGAGAGTTTGTTCCCATGATGGTTTAATATACACGGGACATGTTACCAGGTGAACAGTATAAGTGAGGAGAGTGTGTTCCCCTGATGGTTTAATATACACAGGACATGTCACCAGGTGAACAGTATAAGTGAGGAGAGTGTGTTCCCCTGATGGTTTAATATACACATGACATGTCACCAGGTGAACAGTATAAGTGAGGAGAGTGTGTTCCCCTGATGGTTTAATATACACAGGACATGTCACCAGGTGAACAGTATAATTGAGGAGAGTGTGTTCCCATGATTGTTTAATACACACGGGACATGTTATCAGGTGAACAGTATAAGTGAGGAGAATGTGTTCCCCTGATTGTTTAATATACACAGGACATGTTACCAGATGAACAGTATAAGTGAGGAGAGTGTGTTCCCCTGATGGTTTAATATACACAGGACATGTTACCAGGTGAACAGTATAAGTGAGGCGAGTGTGTTCCCCTGATGGTTTAATAAACACAGGACATGTCACCAGGTGAACAGTATAATTGAGGAGAGTGTGTTCCCATGATTGTTTAATACACACGGGACATGTTACCAGGTGAACAGTATAAGTGAGGAGAATGTGTTCCCCTGATTGTTTAATATACACAGGACATGTTACCAGATGAACAGTATAAGTGAGGAGAGTGTGTTCCCCTGATGGTTTAATATACACAGGACATGTTACCAGGTGAACAGTATAAGTGAGGCGAGTGTGTTCCCCTGATGGTTTAATATACACCGGACATGTCACCAGGTGAACAGTGTAAGTGAGGAGAGTGAGTTCCCCTGATGGTTTAATATACACCGGACATGTTACCAGGTGAACAGTATAAGTGAGGAGAGTGTGTTCCCCTGATTGTTTAATATACACAGGACATGTCACCAGGTGAACAGTATAAGTGAGGAGAGTGTGTTCCCCTGCTGGTTTAAGATACACAGGACATGTTACCAGGTGAGCAGTATAAGTGAGGAGAGTGTGTTCCCCTGATTGTTTAATACACACGGGACATGTCACCAGGTGAACAGTATAAGTGAGGAGAGTGTGTTCCCCTGCTGGTTTAAGATACACAGGACATGTTACCAGGTGAGCAGTATAAGTGAGGAGAGTGTGTTCCCCTGATTGTTTAATATACACAGGACATGTCACCAGGTGAACAGTATAAGTGAGGAGAGTGTGTTCCCCTGCTGGTTTAAGATACACAGGACATGTTACCAGGTGAACAGTATAAGTGAGGAGAGTGTGTTCCCCTGATTGTTTAATACACACGGGACATGTCACCAGGTGAACAGTATAAGTGAGGAGAGTGTGTTCCCCTGATGGTTTAATACACAGGGGACATGTCACCAGGTGAACACTATAAGTGAGGAGAGTGTGTTCCCCTGATGGTTTAATACTGATGGGACATGTTACCAGATGAACAGTATAAGTGAGGAGCTTGTGTTCCCCTGATGGTTTAGTAATGACGGGACATGTTACCAGATAAACAGAATAAGTGAGGAGAATGTGTTCCCCTGATTGTTTAATACACAAAGGACATGTTACCAGGTGAACAGTACAAGTGAGGAGAGTGTGTTCCGCTGATGGTTTAATGCACACAGGACATGTTTCCAGGTGAACAGTACAAGTGAGGAGAGTGTGTTCCCCTGATGGTTTAATATACACGAGACATTTTACCAGGTGAACAGTATAGGTGAGGAGAGTGTGTTCCCCTGATGGTTTAATATACACGGGACATGTTACCAGGTGAACAGCATAAGTGAGGAGAATGTGTTCCCCTGATTGTTTAATACGCACGGGACTTGTCACCAAGTGAACTGTATAAGTGAGGAGAATGTGTTCCCCTGAGTGTTTAATATACATGGGACCTGTTGCCAGGTGAACAGTATAAGTGAGGATAGTGTGTTCCCCTGATGGTTTAATATACATGGGACATGTTACCAGGTGAACAGTGTAAGTGAGGAGAGTGTGTTCCCCTGATGGTTTAATATACACGGGACATGTCAACAGGTGAAAAGTTTAAGTGAGGAGAGTGAGTTCCCCTGATGGTTTAATATACACGGGACATGTTACCAGATGAACAGTCTCAGTGAGGAGAGTGTGTTCCCCTGATGGTTGAATAGACACGGACATGTCACCAAAATAACTGTATAAGTGAGGAGAGTGTGTTCCCCTGATTGTTTAATATACACGGGACATGTCACCAAATGAACTGTATAGGTGAGGAGAGTGTGTTCCCTTGATGGTTTAATACACACGAGACATGTTACCAGATGAACAGTCTCAGTGAGGAGAGTGTGTTCCCCTGATGGTTTAATATACACCGGACATGTTACCAGGTGAACACTATAAGTGAGCAGAGTGTGTTCCCCTGATTGTTTAATATACACGCGACATGTTACCAGGTGAACAGAAGAAGTGAGGAGAGCGTTTTCCCCTGATTGTTCAATGCACACTGGACATGTTACCAGGTGAACAGTATAAGTGAGGAGAGTGTGTTCCCCTGATGGTTTAATATACACGGGACATGTTACCAGGTGAACAGCATAAGTGAGGAGAGTGTGTTCCCCTGAAGGTTTAATATACACCGGACATGTTACCAGGTGAACAGTATAAATGAGGAGAGTGTGTTCCCCTGATTGTTTAATACACACGAGACATGTTACCAGGTGAACAGAATAAGTGAGGAGAGTGTGTTCCCCTGATGGTTTAATATACATGGGACATGTTACCAGGTGAACAGTATAAGTGAGGAGAGTGTCTTCCCCTGATGGTTTAATATACACGGGACATGTTACCAGGTGAACAGTATAAGTGATGAGAATGTGTTCCCCTGATTGTTTAATATACACGGGACATGTTCCCAGGTGAACAGTATAAGTGAGGAGAGTGTGTTCCCCTGATGGTTTAATATACACGGGACATGTTACCAGATGAACAGTATCAGTGAGGAGAGTGTGTTCCCCTGATGGTTTAATGCACACAGGGCATGTTACCAGGTGAACAGTATAAGTGAGGAGAATCTGTTCACCTGATTGATGAATACATCCGGGACATGTTGCCAGGTGAACAGTATAAGTGACGAGAGTGTGTTCCCCTGATGGTTTAATATACATGGGACATGTCACCAGGTGAACAGTATAAGTGAGGAGAGTGTGTTCCCCTGATGGTTTAATATACACCGGACATGTCACCAGGTGAACAGTGTAAGTGAGGAGAGTGAGTTCCCCTGATGGTTTAATATACACCGGACATGTTACCAGGTGAACAGTATAAGTGAGGAGAGTGTGTTCCCCTGATTGTTTAATATACACAGGACATGTTACCAGGTGAACAGTATAGTGAGGAGAGTGTGTTCCCCTGATTGATGAATACATCCGGGACATGTTGCCAGGTGAACAGTATAAGTGAGGAGAGTGTATTCCCCTGATGTTTTAATACACAGGGGACATGTCACCAGGTGAACAGTATAAGTGAGGAGAGTGTGTTCCCATGATGTTTTAATACACAGGGGACATGTCACCAGGTGAAAAGTATAAGTGAGGAGATTGTGTTCCCCTGATGGTTTAATACTCAGGGGACATGTCACCAGGTGAACAGTGTAAGTGAGGAGAGTGTGTTCCACTGATGGTTTAATACGCACGGGACATGTCACCAAGTGAACTGTATAAGTGAGGAGAGTGTGTTCCCCTGATGTTTTAATACACAGGGGACATGTCACCAGGTGAACAGTATAAGTGAGGAGAGTGTGTTCCCCTGATGGTTTAATACACAGGGGACATGTCACCAGGTGAACAGTATAAGTGAGGAGAGTGTGTTCCCCTGATGGTTTAATACACACGGGACATGTTACCAGGTGAACAGTATAAGTGAGGAGAGTGTGTTCCCCTGATGGTTTAATATACACAGGACATGTTACCAGGTGAACAGTATAAGTGAGGAGAGTGTGTTCTCCTGATTGTTTAATATACACAGGACATGTTACCAGGTGAACAGTATAAGTGAGGAGAGTGTGTTCCCCTGATGGTTTAATATGCACGGGACATGTTACCAGGTGAACAATATAAGTGAGGAGAGTGTGTTCCCCTGATGGTTTAATATGCACGGGACATGTTACCAGGTGAACAGTATAAGTGAGGAGAGTGTGTTCCCCTGATGGTTTAATATACACAGGACATGTTACCAGGTGAACAGTATAAGTGAGGAGAGTGTGATCCCCTGATTGTTTAATACGCAGGGGACATGTTACCAGTTGAACAGTATAAGTGAGGAGAGTGTGTTCCCCTGATGGTTTAATATATCCAGGACATGTTACCAGGTGAACAGTATAAGTGAGGAGTGTGTGTTCCCCTGATTGTTTAATATGCACGGGACTTGTTACTAGGTGAACAGTATAAGTGAGGAGAGTGTGTTCCCCTGATTGTTTAATACGCACGGGACATGTTACCAGGTGAACAATATAAGTGAGGAGATTGTGTTCCCCTGATGGTTTAATACGCACGGGACATGTTTCCAGGTGAACAGTATTGGTGAGTAGAGTGTGTTCCACTGATGGTTTAATATGCACGGGACATGTTACCAGGTGAACAGTATAAGTGAGGAGAGTGTGTTCCCCTGATTGTTTAATATGCACGGGACATGTTACCAGGTGAACAGTATAAGTGAGGAGACTGTGTTCCCCTGATGGTTTAATATACACAGGACATGTTACCAGGTGAACAGTATAAGTGAGGAGAGTGTGTTCCCCTGATGGTTTAATATGCACGGGACATGTTACCAGGTGAACAGTATAAGTGAGGAGAGTGTGTTCCCCTGATTGTTTAATACACACAGGACATGTTACCAGGTGAACAGTATAAGTGAGGAGAGTGTGTTCCCCTGATGGTTTAATGCACACAGGACATGTGACCATTTGAACAGTATAAGTGAGGAGAGTGTGTTCCCCTGATGGTTTAATACTCACGGGACATGTTACCAGGTGAACAGTATAAGTGAGGAGAGTGTGTTCCCCTGATTGTTTAATGCACACGGGTCATGTTGCCAGGAGAACAGTATAAGTGAGGAGAGTGTGTTCCCCTGATGGTTTAACATACACGGGGCATCTGACCAGACGAACAGATTGTAGTGAGGAGAGTGTGTTCCACTGATGGTTTAATACAGAGGGGACATGTCACCAGGTGAAAAGTATAAGTGAGGAGAGTGTGTTCCCCTGATGGTTTAATATACACGGGACATGTTACCAGATGAACAGATTATAGTGAGGAGAGTGTGGTCCACTGATGGTTTAATACACACGGGACATGTTACCAGGTGAACAGTAGAAGTGAGGAGAGTGTGTTCCCCTGATGGTTTAATATACACAGGACATGTTACCAGGAGAACAGTACAAGAGAGGAGAGTGTGTTCCCCTGATAGTTTAATACACACGGGACATGTTACAAGGTGAATAGTATAAGTGAGGAGAGTGTATTCCCCTGATTTTTTAATACACACAGGACATGTTACCAGGTGAACAGTATAAGTGAGGAGAGTGTGTTCCCCTGATTGTTTAATACACCCGAGACATGTCACCAAATGAACTGTATAAGTGAGGAGAGTGTGTTCCCCTGATGTTTTAATGCACACAGGACATGTTACCAGGTCAACAGTATAAGTGAGGAGAGTGTATTCCCCTGATGGTTTAATATACACGGGACATGTTTCCAGGTGATCAGTGTAAGTGAGGAGAGTGTGTTCCCCTGATTGTTTAATACGCACGGGACTTGTCACCAAGTGAACTATATAAGTGAGGAGAATGTGTTCCCCTGATTGTTTAATATACACGGGACATGTTACCAGGTGAACAGTATAAGTGAGGAGAGTGTGTTCCCCTGATTGTTTAATACTGACGGGACATGTCACCAGGTGATCAGTGTAAGTGAGGAAAGTGTGTTCCCCTGACGGTTTAATATACACGGGACATGTCAACAGGTGAAATGATTAAGTGAGGAGAGTGTGTTCCCCTGATGGTTTAATACACACGGGACATGTTACAAGGTGAACAGTATATGTGAGGAGAGTGTATTCCCCTGATTGTTTAATACACACAGGACATGTTACCAGGTGAACAGTATAACTGAGGAGCATGTGTTCCCCTGATGGTTTAATATACACGGGACATGTTACCACGTGAACAGTATAAGTGAGGAGAGTGTGTTCCCCTGATGGTTTAATATGCATGGGACATGTTACCAGGTGAACAGTATGAGGGAGGAGAGTGTGTTCCCCTGATTGTTAAATACACACGTGACATGTCACCAAATGAACAGTATAAGTGAGGAGAGTGTGTTCCCCTGATGGTTTAATGCACACAGGACATGTTACCAGGTGAACAGTATAAGTGAGGAGAGTGTGTTCCCCTGATGATTTCATATACACGGGACATGTTTCCAGGTGAACAGTATAAGTGAGGAGAGTGTGTTCCCCTGATTGTTTAATACGCACGGGACTTGTCACCAAGTGAACTATATAAGTGAGGAGAATGTGTTCCCCTGATTGTTTAATATACACGGGACATGTTGCCAGGTGAACAGTATAAGTGAGGAGAGTGTGTTCCCCTGATGGTTTAATATGCACGGGACATGTTACCAGGTGAACAGTATAAGTGAGGAGAGTGTGTTCCCCTGATTGTTTAATACACACGGGACATGTTACCAGGTGAACAGTATAAGTGAGGAGAGTGTGTTCCCCTGATTGTTTAATATACACAGGACATGTTACCAGGTGAACAGTATAAGTGAGGAGAGTGTGTTCCCCTGATTGTTTAATACGCACGGGACATGTTACCAGGTGAACAGTATTAGTGAGGAGAGTGTGTTCCACTGATGGTTTGATACACATGGGACATGTTACCAGGTGAACAGTCTCAGTGAGGAGCTTGTGTTCCCATGATGGTTTAATACAGACGGGACATGTTACCAGATGAACAGTATAAGAGAGGAGAGTGTGTTCCACTGATGGTTTAATGCACACAGGACATGTTACCAGGTGAACAGTGTAATTGAGGAGAGTGTGTTCCACTGATGTTTTAATACTGAGGGGACATGTTACCAGGTGAACAGGATAAGTGAGGAGAGTGTGTTCCCCTGATGGTTTAATACACACGGTACATGTTACCAGGTGAACAGTATAAGTGAGGAGAGTGTGTTCCCCTGATGGTTTAATATACACGGATCATGTTACCAGGTGAACAGTATAAGTGAGGTGAGTGTGTTCCCCTGATGGTTTAATATACACGGGACATGTTACCAGATGAACAGTGTAAGTGAGGAGAATGTGTTCCCCTGATTGTTTAATACGCACGGGACTTGTCACCAAGTGAACTGTATAAGTGAGGAAAATGTGTTCCCCAGTTTGTTTAATATACACGGGACATGTCACCAGGTGAACAGTATAAGTGAGGAGAGAGTGTTCCCCTGATGGTTTAATATACATGGGACATGTTACCAGGTGAACAGTATAAGTGAGGAGAATGTGTTCCCCAGTTTGTTTAATATACACGGGTCATGTCAACAAGTGAACTGTATAAGTGAGGAGAGTGTGTTCCCCTGATGGTTTAATACACACGGGACATGTCACCAGGTGAACAGTATAAGTGAGCAGAATGTGTTCCCCTGATGGTTTAATATGCACGGGACATGTTACCAGATGAACAGTATAAGTGAGGAGAGTGTGTTCCCTTGATGGTTTAATATACACGGGACATGTTACCAGGTGAACAGTATAAGTGAGGAGAGTGTGTTCCCCTGATGGTTTAATATACACGGGACATGTTACAAGGTGAACAGTATAAGTGAGGAGATTGTGTTCCCTTGATGGTTTAATATACACGGGACATGTTACCAGGTGAACAGTATAAGTGAGGAGAGTGTGTTCCCCTGATGGTTTAATATACACGGGACATGTTACAAGGTGAACAGTATAAGTGAGGAGAGTGTGTTCCCCTGATGGTTTAATATACACGGGACATTTTACCAGGTGAACACGATAAGTGAGGAGAGTGTGTTCCCCTGATGGTTTAATACTGATGGGACATGTTACCAGATGAACAGTATAAGTGAGGAGCTTGTGTTCCCCTGATGGTTTAATACTGACGGGACATGTTACCAGGTGAAAAGTATAAGTGAGGAGAATGTGTTCCCCTGATGGTTTAATACTGAAGGGACATGTTACCAGGTGAACAGTATAAGTGAGGAGAGTGTGTTCCCCTCATGGTTCAATATAAACAGGACATGATACCAGGTGAACAGTGTAAGTGAGGAGAGTGAGTTCCCCTGATGGTTTAATATGCACGGGACATGTCAACAGGTGAACAGTATAAGTGAGCGGAATGTGTTCCCCTGATGGTTTAATATGCACGGGACATGTTACCAGATGAACAGTATAAGTGAGGAGAGTGTGTTCCCCTGATGGTTTAATATGCACGGGACATGTTACCAGATGAACAGTATAAGTGAGGAGAGTGTGTTCCCCTGATGGTTTAATATGCAAGGGACATGTTACCAGGTGAACAGTATAAGTGAGGAGAGTGTGTTCCCTTGATGGTTTAATATACACGGGACATGTTACCAGGTGAACAGTATAAGTGAGGAGAGTGCGTTCCCCTATTGTTTAATACACACGGGACATGTTACCAGATGAACATTATAAGTGAGGAGAGTGTGTTCCCCTGATGGTTTAATATACAAGGGACATGTTACCAGATGAACAGATTCGAGTGAGGAGAGTATGTTCCCCTGAAGGTTTAATATACACGGGACATTTCACCAGGTGAACTGTATAAGTGAGGAGAGTGTGTTCCACTGATGGTTTAATATACACGGGACATGTTACCAGGTGAACAGTATAAGTGAGGAGAGTGTGTTCCACTGATGGTTTCATAGACACGGGACATGTTACCAGGTGAACAGTATAAGTGAGGAGAGTGTGTTCCCCAGATGCTTTAATATACACAGGACATGTTACCAGGTGAACAGTATAAGTGAGGAGAGTGTGTTCCCCTGATTGTTTAATATACACGGGACATGTTACCAGGTGAACAGTATATGTGAGGAAAGTGTGTTCCCCTGATGGTTTAATATACACGGGACATGTTACCAGGTGAACAGTATAAGAGAGGAGAGTGTGTTCCCCTGATTGTTTAATATACACGGGACATGTTACCAGGTGAACAGTATAAGTGAGGAGAGTGTAATCCCCTGATTGTTCAATACACACAGGACATGTTACCAGGTGAACAGTATAAGTGAGGAGAGTGCTTTCCCCTGATGGTTTAATATACACGGGACACGTTACCAGGTGAACAGTATAAGAGAGGAGAGTGTGTTCCCCTGATTGTTTAATATACACGGGACATGTTACCAGGTGAACAGTATAAGTGAGGAGAATGTGTTCCCCTGATAGTTTAATAGACATGGGACATGTTACCAGGTGAACAGTATAAGTGAGGAGAGTGTATTCCCCTGATTGTTTAATACACACAGGACATGTTACCAGGTGAACAGTATAAGTGAGGAGAATGTGGTCCCCTGATGGTTTAATATACACGGGACATGTTACCAGGTGAACAGTATAAGTGAGGGGAATGTGTTCCCCTGATGGTTTAATATACACGGGACATGTTACCAGGTGAACAGTATAAGTGAGGAGAGTGTGTTCCCCTGATGGTTTAATACACATGGGACATGTCACCAGGTGAACAGTATAAGTGAGGAGAGTGTGTCCCCCTGATGGTTTAATGCACACAGGACATGTTACCAGGTGAACAGTATAAGTGAGGAGAGTGTGTTCCCCTGATGGTTTAATATACACGGGACATGTTACCAGGTGAACAGTATAAGTGAGGAGAGTGTGTTCCCCTGATGGTTTAATATACACGGGACATGTCACCAGGTGAACTGTATATGTGAGGAGAATGTGTTCCCCTGATTGTTTAATATACACGGGACATGTTGCCAGGAGAACAGTGTAAGTGAGGAGAGTGTGTTCCCCTGATGGTTTAATATACACGGGACATGTCAACAGGTGAAAAGTTTAAGTGAGGAGAGTGTGTTCCCCTGATGGTTTAATATCCACGGGACATGTCACCAGGTGAACAGCAGAAGTGCGGAGAGTGTGTTCCCCTGATTGTTTAGTACAGCCGGGACTTGTCACCAAATGAACTGTATAAGTGAGGAGAGTGTGTTTCCCTGATGGTTTAATACACATGGGACATGTTACCAGATGAACAGTCTCAGTGAGCAGAGTGTGTTCCCCTGATGGTTTAATATACACGGGACATGTCACCAGGTGAACAGTATAAGTGAGGAGAGAGTGATCCCCTGACGGTTTAATATACATGGGACATGTTACCAGGTGAACAGTATAAGTGAGGAGAATGTGTTCCCCAGTTTGTTTAATATACACGGGACATGATGCCAGGTGAACAGTATAAGTGAGGAGAGTGTGTTCCCCTGATGGTTTAATATACATGGGACATGTCACCAGGTGAACAGTATAAGTGAGGAGAGTGTGTTCCCCTGATGGTTTAATATACATGGGACATGTCACCAGGTGAACAGTATAAGTGAGGAGAATGTGTTCCCCAGTTTGTTTAATATACACAGGACATGATGCCAGGTGAACAGTATAAGTGAGGAGAGTGTGTTCCCCTGATGGTTTAATACACACAGGACATGTCACCAGGTGAACAGTATAAGTGAGGAGAGTGTGTTCCCCTGATGGTTTAATATACACGGGTCATGTCAACAAGTGAACTGTATAAGTGAGGAGAGTGTGTTCCCCTGATGGTTTAATACTCACGGGACATGTCACCAGGTGAACAGTATAAGTGAGCAGAATATGTTCCCCTGATGGTTTAATATGCACGGGACATGTTACCAGATGAACAGTATAAGTGAGGAGAGTGTGTTCCCTTGATGGTTTAATATACACGGGACATGTTACCATGTGAACAGTATAAGTGAGGAGAGTGTGTTCCCCTGATGGTTTAATATACACGGGACATGTCACAAGGTGAACAGTATAAGTGAGGAGAGTGTGTTCCCCTGCTGGTTTAATATACACGGGACATTTTACCAGGTGAACACGATAAGTGAGGAGAGTGTGTTCCCCTGATGGTTTAATACTGATGGGACATGTTACCAGATGAACAGTATAAGTGAGGAGCTTGTGTTCCCCTGATGGTTTAATACTGACGGGACATGTTACCAGGTGAAATGTATAAGTGAGGAGAATGTGTTCCCCTGATGGTTTAATACTGATGGGACATGTTACCAGGTGAACAGTATAAGTGAGGAGAGTGTGTTCCCCTGATGGTTCAATATAAACAGGACATGATACCAGGTGAACAGTGTAAGTGAGGAGAGTGAGTTCCCCTGATGGTTTAATATGCACGGGACATGTCAACAGGTGAACAGGATAAGTGAGCGGAATGTGTTCCCCTGATGGTTTAATATGCACGGGACATGTTACCAGATGAACAGTATAAGTGAGGAGAGTGTGTTCCCCTGATGGTTTAATATACACGGGACATGTTACCAGGTGAACAGTATAAGTGAGGAGAGTGTGTTCCCCTGCTGGTTTAATATACATGGGACATGTTACCAGATGAACAGTATAAGTGAGGAGAGTGTGTTCCCCTGATGGTTTAATATACACGGGACATGTTACCAGGTGAACAGTGTAAGTGAGGAGAGTGTGTTCCCCTGCTGGTTTAATATGCACGGGACATGTTACCAGATGAACAGTATAAGTGAGGAGAGTGTGTTCCCCTGATGGTTTAATATACACGGGACATGTTACCAGGTGAACAGTGTAAGTGAGGAGAGTGTGTTCCCCTGATGGTTTAATATACACAGGACATGTCACCAGGTGAAAAGTTTAAGTGAGGAGAGTGTGTTCCCCTGATGGTTTAATACTGACAGGACATGTTACCAGATGAACAATATAAGTGAGGAGCTTGTGTTCCCATGATGGTTTAATACAGACGGGACATGTTACCAGATGAACAGTATAAGAGAGGAGAGTGTGTTCCCCTGATTGTTTAATACACACGGGACATGTCTTCAACTGAACTGCATAAGTGAGGAGAGTGTGTTCCCCTGATGGTTTAATGCACACAGGACATGTTACCAGGTGAACAGTGTAATTGAGGAGAGTGTGTTACACTGATGGTTTAATACTGAGGGGACATGTTACCAGGTGAACAGGATAAGTGAGGAGAGTGTGTTCCCCTGATGGTTTAATACACACGGTACATGTTACCAGGTGAACAGTATAAGTGAGGAGAGTGTGTTCCCCTGATGGTTTAATATACACGGATCATGTTACCAGGTGAACAGTATAAGTGAGGTGAGTGTGTTCCCCTGATGGTTTAATATACACGGGACATGTTACCAGATGAACAGTGTAAGTGAGGAGAATGTGTTCCCCTGATTGTTTAATACGCACGGGACTTGTCACCAAGTGAACTGCATAAGTGAGGAAAATGTGTTCCCCAGTTTGTTTAATGTACACGGGACATGATGCCAGGTGAACAGTATAAGTGAGGAGAGTGTGTTCCCCTGATGGTTTAATATACACGGGACATGTCACCAGGTGAACAGTATAAGTGAGGAGAGAGTGTTCCCCTGACGGTTTAATATACATGGGACATGTTACCAGGTGAACAGTATAAGTGAGGAGAATGTGTTCCCCAGTTTGTTTAATATACACGGGACATGATGCCAGGTGAACAGTATAAGTGAGGAGAGTGTGTTCCCCTGATGGTTTAATATACATGGGACATGTTACCAGGTGAACAGTATAAGTGAGGAGAGTGTGTTCCCCTGATGGATTAATATACACGGGTCATGTCAACAAGTGAACTGTATGAGTGAGGAGAGTGTGTTCCCCTGATGGTTTAATACTCACGGGACATGTCACCAGGTGAACAGTATAAGTGAGCAGAATATGTTCCCCTGATGGTTTAATATGCACGGGACATGTTACCAGATGAACAGTATAAGTGAGGAGAGTGTGTTCCTTTGATGGTTTAATATACACGGGACATGTTACCATTTGAACAGTATAAGTGAGGAGAGTGTGTTCCCCTGATGGTTTAATATACACGGGACATGTTACAAGGTGAACAGTATAAGTGAGGAGAGTGTGTTCCCCTGCTGGTTTAATATACACGGGACATTTTACCAGGTGAACACGATAAGTGAGGAGAGTGTGTTCCCCTGATGGTTTAATACTGATGGGACATGTTACCAGATGAACAGTATAAGTGAGGAGCTTGTGTTCCCCTGATGGTTTAATACTGACGGGACATGTTACCAGGTGAAAAGTATAAGTGAGGAGAATGTGTTCCCCTGATGGTTTAATACTGACGGGACATGTTACCAGGTGAACAGTATAAGTGAGGAGAGTGTGTTCCCCTGATGGTTCAATATAAACAGGACATGATACCAGGTGAACAGTGTAAGTGAGGAGAGTGAGTTCCCCTGATGGTTTAATATGCACGGGACATGTCAACAGGTGAACAGTATAAGTGAGGAGAGTGTGTTCCCCTGCTGGTTTAATATACATGGGACATGTTACCAGGTGAACAGTATAAGTGAGGAGAGTGTGTTCCCCTGATGGTTTAATATGCACGGGACATGTTTCCAGCTGAACAGTATAAGTGAGGAGAGTGTGTTCCCCTGATGGTTTAATATGCACGGGACATGTTTCCAGCTGAACAATATAAGTGACGAGAGTGTGTTCCCCTGATGGTTTAATATACACGGGACATGTTACCAGGTGAACAGTATAAGTGAGGAGAGTGTGTTCCCTTGATGGTTTAATATACACGGGACATGTTACCAGGTGAACAGTGTAAGTGAGGAGAGTGTGTTCCCCTGGTGGTTTAATATACACGGGACATGTCACCAGGTGAAAAGTATAAGTGAGGAGAGTGTGTTCCCCTGGTGGTTTAATATACACGGGACATGTCACCAGGTGAACAGTATAAGTGAGGAGAGTGTGTTCCCCTGCTGGTTTAATATACATGGGACATGTTACCAGGTGAACAGTGTAAGTGAGGAGAGTGTGTTCCCCTGGTGGTTTAATATACACGGGACATGTCACCAGGTGAAAAGTTTAAGTGAGGAGAGTGTGTTCCCCTGATGGTTTAATACTGACGGGACATGTTACCAGATGAACAGTATAAGTGAGGAGCTTGTGTTCCCCTGATGGTTTAATACTGACGGGACATGTTACCAGATGAACAGTATAAGTGAAGAGCTTGTGTTCCCATGTTGGTTTAATACAGACGGGTCATGTTACCAGATGAACAGTATAAGTGAGGAGAGTGTGTTCCCCTGATTGTTTAATACACACGGGACATGTCATCAACTGAACTGTATAAGTGAAGAGAGTGTGTTCCCCTGATGGTTTAATGCACACAGGACATGTTACCAGGTGAACAGTATAAATGAGGAGAGTGTGTTCCCCTGATGGTTTAATACACACAGGACATGTTACCAGGTGAACAGTATAAGTGAGGAGAATGTGTTCCCCTGATGGTTTAATACACACGGGACATGTCACCAGGTGAACAGTATAAGTGAGGAGAGTGTGTTCCCCTGATGGTTTAATACACACGGGACATGTCACCAGGTGAACAGTATAACTGAGGAGAGTGAGTTCCCCTGATGGTTTAATATACACGGGACATGTTACCAGGTGAACAGTATAAGTGAGGAGAGTGTGTTCCCCTGATTGTTTAATACTGACGGGACATGTTACCAGGTGAACAGTATAAGTGAGGAGAGTGTGTTCCCCTGATGGTTTAATACGCATGGGACATTTCACCAAGTGAACAGTATAAGTGAGGAGAGTGTGTTCCCCTGATTGTTTAATGCACACGGGACATGTTACCAGGTGAACAGTATAAGTGAGGAGAGTCTGATCCCTTGATGGTTTAATATCCACGGGACATGTTACCAGGTGAACAGTATTAGTGATGAGAATGTGTTCCCTTGATGGTTTAATATACACGGGACATGTTACCAGGTGAACAGTATCAGTGAGGAGAGTGTTTTCCCCTGATGGTTTAATACTGACGGGACATGTTACCAGATGAACAGTATAAGTGAGGAGCTTGTGTTCCCCTCATGGTTTAATACTGACGGGACATGTTACCAGGTGAACAGTATAAGTGAGGAGAGTTTGTTCCCCTGATTGTTTAATACGCACGGGACATTTCACAAGGTGAACAGTATAAGTGAGGAGAGTGAGTTCCCCTGATTGTTTAATACACACGGGACATGTTACCAGATGAACAGTATAAGTGAGGAGAGTGTGTTCCCCTGATTGTTTAATACACACGGGACATGTTACCAGATGAACAGTATAAGTGAGGAGAGTGTGTTCCCCTGATGGTTTAATATGCACGGGACATGTTACCAGATGAACAGTACAAGTGAGGACAGTGTGTACCCCTGATTGTTTAATGCACACGGGACGTGTCACCAACTGAACTGTATAATTGAGGAGAGTGTGTTCCACTGATGGTTTAATACTGAGGGGACATGTTACCAGGTGAGCAGTATAAGTGAGGAGAGTGTGTTCCCCTGATGGTTTAATGCACACAGGACATGTTACCAGGTGAACAGTATAATTGAGGAGAGTGTGTTCCACTGATGGTTTAATACTGAGGGGACATGTTACCAGGTGAGCAGTATAAGTGAGGAGAGTGTGTTCCCCTGATGTTTTAATATACATGGGACATGTTACCAGGTGAACAGTGTAAGTGAGGAGAGTGTGTTCCCCAGTTTGTTTAATACACACGGGACATGATGCCAGGTGAACAGTATAAGTGAGGAGAGTGTGTTCCCCTGATGTTTTAATATACATGGGACATGATGCCAGGTGAACAGTATAAGTGAGGAGAGTGTGTTCCCCTGATGGTTTAATATACACGGGACATGTCACCAGGTGAAAGGTTTAAGTGAGGAGAGTGTGTTCCCTTGAAGCTTTAATATACACGGGACATGTCACCAGGTGAACAGTATAAGTGAGGAGAGTGTGTTCCCCTGATTGTTTAATACACACGGGACATGTCACCAAATGAACTGCATAAGTGAGGAGAGTGTGTTCCCCTGATGATTTAATATTCACAGGACATGTTACCAGGTGAACAGTATAAGTGAGGAGAATGTGTTCCCCTGATGCTTTAATATACACAGACATGTTACCAGCTGAACAGTTTAAGTGAGGAGAGGGTGTTCCCCTTATGGTTTAATATACACGGTACATGTTACCAGGTGAACAGTATAAGTGAGGAGAGTGTGTTCCCCTGATGCTTTAATACACACGGGACATGTCACCAGGTGAACAGTATAAGTGAGCAGAATATGTTCCCCTGATGGTTTAATATGCACGGGACATGTTACCAGATGAACAGTATAAGTGAGGAGAGTGTGTTCCTTTGATGGTTTAATATACACGGGACATGTTACCATTTGAACAGTATAAGTGAGGAGAGTGTGTTCCCCTGATGGTTTAATATACACGGGACATGTTACAAGGTGAACAGTATAAGTGAGGAGAGTGTGTTCCCCTGCTGGTTTAATATACACGGGACATTTTACCAGGTGAACACGATAAGTGAGGAGAGTGTGTTCCCCTGATGGTTTAATACTGATGGGACATGTTACCAGATGAACAGTATAAGTGAGGAGCTTGTGTTCCCCTGATGGTTTAATACTGACGGGACATGTTACCAGGTGAAAAGTATAAGTGAGGAGAATGTGTTCCCCTGATGGTTTAATACTGACGGGACATGTTACCAGGTGAACAGTATATGTGAGGAGAGTGTGTTCCCCTGATGGTTCAATATAAACAGGACATGATACCAGGTGAACAGTGTAAGTGAGGAGAGTGAGTTCCCCTGATGGTTTAATATGCACGGGACATGTCAACAGGTGAACAGTATAAGTGAGCGGAATGTGCTCCCCTGATGGTTTAATATGCACGGGACATATTTCCAGCTGAACAGTATAAGTGAGGAGAGTGTGTTCCCCTGATGGTTTAATATGCACGGGACATGTTTCCAGCTGAACAGTATAAGTGAGGAGAGTGTGTTCCCCTGATGGTTTAATATGCACGGGACATGTTTCCAGCTGAACAATATAAGTGACGAGAGTGTGTTCCCCTGATGGTTTAATATACACGGGACATGTTACCAGGTGAACAGTATAAGTGAGGAGAGTGTGTTCCCTTGATGGTTTAATATACACGGGACATGTTACCAGGTGAACAGTGTAAGTGAGGAGAGTGTGTTCCCCTGCTGGTTTAATATACACGGGACATGTCACCAGGTGAAATGTTTAAGTGAGGAGAGTGTGTTCCCCTGATGGTTTAATACTGACGGGACATGTTACCAGATGAACAGTATAAGTGAAGAGCTTGTGTTCCCATGTTGGTTTAATACAGACGGGTCATGTTACCAGATGAACAGTATAAGTGAGGAGAGTGTGTTCCCCTGATTGTTTAATACACACGGGACATGTCATCAACTGAACTGTATAAGTGAAGAGAGTGTGTTCCCCTGATGGTTTAATGCACACAGGACATGTTACCAGGTGAACAGTATAAATGAGGAGAGTGTATTCCCCTGATGGTTTAATACACACAGGACATGTTACCAGGTGAACAGTATAAGTGAGGAGAATGTGTTCCCCTGATGGTTTAATACACACGGGACATGTCACCAGGTGAACAGTATAAGTGAGGAGAGTGTGTTCCCCTGATGGTTTAATACACACGGGACATGTCACCAGGTGAACAGTATAACTGAGGAGAGTGAGTTCCCCTGATGGTTTAATATACACGGGACATGTTACCAGGTGAACAGTATAAGTGAGGAGAGTGTGTTCCCCTGATTGTTTAATACTGACGGGACATGTTACCAGGTGAACAGTATAAGTGAGGAGAGTGTGTTCCCCTGATGGTTTAATACGCATGGGACATTTCACCAAGTGAACAGTATAAGTGAGGAGAGTGTGTTCCCCTGATTGTTTAATGCACACGGGACATGTTACCAGGTGAACAGTATAAGTGAGGAGAGTCTGATCCCTTGATGGTTTAATATCCACGGGACATGTTACCAGGTGAACAGTATTAGTGATGAGAATGTGTTCCCTTGATGGTTTAATATACACGGGACATGTTACCAGGTGAACAGTATCAGTGAGGAGAGTGTTTTCCCCTGATGGTTTAATACTGACGGGACATGTTACCAGATGAACAGTATAAGTGAGGAGCTTGTGTTCCCCTCATGGTTTAATACTGACGGGACATGTTACCAGGTGAACAGTATAAGTGAGGAGAGTTTGTTCCCCTGATTGTTTAATACGCACGGGACATTTCACAAGGTGAACAGTATAAGTGAGGAGAGTGAGTTCCCCTGATTGTTTAATACACACGGGACATGTTACCAGATGAACAGTATAAGTGAGGAGAGTGTGTTCCCCTGATTGTTTAATACACACGGGACATGTTACCAGATGAACAGTATAAGTGAGGAGAGTGTGTTCCCCTGATGGTTTAATATGCACGGGACATGTTACCAGATGAACAGTACAAGTGAGGACAGTGTGTACCCCTGATTGTTTAATACACACGGGACGTGTCACCAACTGAACTGTATAATTGAGGAGAGTGTGTTCCACTGATGGTTTAATACTGAGGGGACATGTTACCAGGTGAGCAGTATAAGTGAGGAGAGTGTGTTCCCCTGATGGTTTAATGCACACAGGACATGTTACCAGGTGAACAGTATAATTGAGGAGAGTGTGTTCCACTGATGGTTTAATACTGAGGGGACATGTTACCAGGTGAGCAGTATAAGTGAGGAGAGTGTGTTCCCCTGATGTTTTAATATACATGGGACATGTTACCAGGTGAACAGTGTAAGTGAGGAGAGTGTGTTCCCCAGTTTGTTTAATACACACGGGACATGATGCCAGGTGAACAGTATAAGTGAGGAGAGTGTGTTCCCCTGATGTTTTAATATACATGGGACATGATGCCAGGTGAACAGTATAAGTGAGGAGAGTGTGTTCCCCTGATGGTTTAATATACACGGGACATGTCACCAGGTGAAAGGTTTAAGTGAGGAGAGTGTGTTCCCTTGAAGCTTTAATATACACGGGACATGTCACCAGGTGAACAGTATAAGTGAGGAGAGTGTGTTCCCCTGATTGTTTAATACACACGGGACATGTCACCAAATGAACTGCATAAGTGAGGAGAGTGTGTTCCCCTGATGATTTAATATTCACAGGACATGTTACCAGGTGAACAGTATAAGTGAGGAGAATGTGTTCCGCTGATGCTTTAATATACACAGACATGTTACCAGCTGAACAGTTTAAGTGAGGAGAGGGTGTTCCCCTTATGGTTTAATATACACGGTACATGTTACCAGGTGAACAGTATAAGTGAGGAGAGTGTGTTCCCCTGATGCTTTAATATACACGGTACATGTTACCAGGTGAACAGTATAAGTGAGGAGAATGTGTTCCCCTGATTGTTAAATACGCACGGGATTTGTCACCAAGTGAACTGTATAAGTGAGGAGAATGTGTTCCCCAGATTGTTTATTTTGCACGGGACATGATGCCAGGTGAACAGTATAAGTGAGGAGAGTGTGTTCCCCTGATGGTTTAATATACATGGGACATGTTACCAGGTGAAAAGTTTAAGTGAGGAGAGATTGTTCCCCTGATGGTTTAATACACACGGGACATGTTACCAGATGAACTCTCTCAGTGAGGAGAGTGTGTTCCCCTGATGATTTAATATACACAGGACATGTTACCAGGTGAACAGTATAAGTGAGGAGAGTGTGTTCCCCTGATGGTTTAATATACCCGGGAAATGTTACCAGATGAACAGTATAAGTGAGGAGAATGTGTTCCCCTGATTGTTTAATATACACGGGAAATGTTACCAGGAGAACAGTATAAGTGAGGAGAGTGTGTTCCCCTGATGGTTTAATACACACGGGACATGTTACCAGGTGAACAGTATAAGTGAGGAGAGTGTGTTCCCCTGATGGTTTAATACTGACGGAACATGTTACCAGATGAACAGTATAAGTGAGGAGAATGTGTTCCCCTGATTGTTTAATATACACGGGAAATGTTACCAGGAGAACAGTATAAGTGAGGAGAGTGTGTTCCCCTGATGGTTTAATATACACAGGACATGATGCCAGGTGAACAGTATAAGTCAGGAGAGTGTGTTCCCCTGATTGTTTAATATACACGGGACATGTCACCAGGTGAACAGTATAAGTGAGGAGAATGTGTTCCCCAGATTGTTTAATATACATGGGACATGTTACCAGGCGAACAGTCTAAGTGAGGAGAGTGTGTTCCCCTGATGGTTTAATATACACGGGACATATCACCAGGTGAAAAGTTTAAGTGAGGAGAGTGTGTTCCCCTGATGGTTTAATATGCATGGGAGATGTTACCAGGTGAACAGTATCAGTGAGGAGAGTGTGTTCCCCTGATGGTTTAATATACACGGTACATGTTACCAGGTGAACAGTATATGTGAGGAGAGTGTGTTCCCCTCATGGTTTAATATACACGGGACATGTTACCAGATGAACAGTATAAGTGAGGAGAGTGTGTTCCCATGATTGTTTAATACACACGGGACATGTTACCAGGTGAACAGTATAATTGAGGAGAGTGTGTTCCGCTGATGGCTTAATATACACGGGACATGTTACCAGGTGAACAGTGTAAGTGAGGAGAATGTGTTCCCCTGATGGTTTAATATACACAGGACATGATGCCAGGTGAACAGTATAAGTCAGGAGAGTGTGTTCCCCTGATTGTTTAATATAAACGGGACATGTCACCAGGTGAACAGTATAAGTGAGGAGAATGTGTTCCCCAGATTGTTTAATATACATGGGACATGTTACCAGGCGAACAGTGTAAGTGAGGAGAGTGTGTTCCCCTGATGGTTTAATATACACGGGACATATCACCAGGTGAAAAGTTTAAGTGAGGAGAGTGTGTTCCCCTGATGGTTTAAAATACACGGGACATGTTACCAGGTGAACAGTATAAGTGAGGAGAGTGTGTTCCCCTGATGGTTTAATATACATGGGACATGTTACCAGGTGAACAGTATAAGAGAGGAGAGTGTGTTCCCCTGATTGTTTAATACACACGGGACAAGTCACCAAATGAACTGTATGAGTGAGGAGAGTGTGTTCCCCTGATGATTTAATACACACGGGACATGTTACCAGATGAACAGTATAAGTGGGGAGAGAGTGTTCCCCTGATGATTTAATATACACGGGACATGTTACCAGGTGAACAGTATAAGTGAGGAGAGTGTGTTCCCCTGATGGTTTAATATACACGGTACATGTTACCAGGTGAACAGTATAAGTGAGGAGAGTGTGTTCCCCTGATGGTTTAATATACACGGGACATGATGCCAGGTGCACATTATAAGTGAGGAGAGTGTTTTCCCCTGATGGTTTAATATACATGGGACATGTTACCAGGTGAACAGTGTAAGTGAGGAGATAGTGTTCCCCTGATGATTTAATATACACGGTACATGTTACCAGGTGAACAGTATAAGTGAGGAGAGTGTGTTCCCCTGATGGTTTAATATACACGGGACATGTTACCTGGTGAACAGTATAAGTGAGGAGAGTATATTCCCCGGATGGTTTAATACACACGGGACATGTCACCAGGTGAACAGTACAAGTGAGGAGAGTGTGTTCCCCTGATGGTTTTATATACACGGGACATGTCACCAGGTGAACAGTATAAGTGAGGAGAGTGTGTTCCCCTGATGGTTTAATACACACGGGACATGTTACCAGATGAACAGTATAAGTGAGGAGAGTGTGTTCCCCTGATGGTTGAATATACACGGGACATGTTACCAGGTGAACAGTATAAGTGAGGAGAGTGTGTTCCCCTGATTGTTTAATATACATGGGAAATGTTACCAGATAAACAGTATAAGTGAGGAGAGTGTGTTCCCCTGATTGTTAAATACGCACGGGACTTGTCACCAAGTGAACTGTATAAGTGAGGAGAATGTGTTCCCCAGATTGTTTATTATACACAGGACATGATGCCAGGTGAACAGTATAAGTGAGGAGAGTGTGTTCCCCTGATGGTTTAATATACGTGCGACATGTTACCAGGTGAAAAGTTTAAGTGAGGAGAGTGTGTTCCCCTGATTTTTTAATACACACGGGAAATGTTACCAGATGAACTCTCTCAGTGAGGAGAGTGTGTTCCCCTGATGGTTTAATATACGTGGGACATGTTACCAGGTGAAAAGTTTAAGTGAGGAGAGTGTGTTCCCCTGATGGTTTAATATACCCGGGACATGTCACCAGGTGAACAGTATAAGTGAGGAGAGATTGTTCCCCTGATGGTTTAATACACACGGGACATGTTACCAGATGAACTCTCTCAGTGAGGAGAGTGTGTTCCCCTGATGGTTTAATATACACAGGACATGTTACCAGGTGAACAGGATAAGTGAGGAGAGTGTGTTCCCCTGATGGTTTAATATACACGGGAAATGTTACCAGATGAACAGTATAAGTGAGGAGAATGTGTTCCCCTGATTATTTAATATACACGGGAAATGTTAGCAGGAGAACAGTAAAAGTGAGGAGAGTGTGTTCCCCTGATGGTTTAATACACACGGGACATGTTACCAGGTGAACAGTATAAGTGAGGAGAGTGTGTTCCCCTGATTGTTTAATACACACGGGACATGTTGCCAGGTGAACAGTAAAAGTGAGGAGAGTGTGTTCACCTGATGGTTTAATATACACGGCACATGTTACCAGGTGAACAGTATAAGTGAGGAGAGTGTGTTCCCCTGATGGTTTAATACACACGGGACATGTTACCAGATGAACAGTATAAGTGAGGAGAGTGTGTTCCCCTGATGGTTGAATATACACGGGACATGTTACCAGGTGAACAGTATAAGTGAGGAGAGTGTGTTCCCCTGATTGTTTAATATACATGGGAAATGTTACCAGATAAACAGTATAAGTGAGGAGAGTGTGTTCCCCTGATTGTTAAATACGCACGGGACTTGTCACCAAGTGAACTGTATAAGTGAGGAGAATGTGTTCCCCAGATTGTTTATTATACACAGGACATGATGCCAGGTGAACAGTATAAGTGAGGAGAGTGTGTTCCCCTGATGGTTTAATATACGTGCGACATGTTACCAGGTGAAAAGTTTAAGTGAGGAGAGTGTGTTCCCCTGATTTTTTAATACACACGGGAAATGTTACCAGATGAACTCTCTCAGTGAGGAGAGTGTGTTCCCCTGATGGTTTAATATACGTGGGACATGTTACCAGGTGAAAAGTTTAAGTGAGGAGAGTGTGTTCCCCTGATGGTTTAATATACCCGGGACATGTCACCAGGTGAACAGTATAAGTGAGGAGAGATTGTTCCCCTGATGGTTTAATACACACGGGACATGTTACCAGATGAACTCTCTCAGTGAGGAGAGTGTGTTCCCCTGATGGTTTAATATACACAGGACATGTTACCAGGTGAACAGGATAAGTGAGGAGAGTGTGTTCCCCTGATGGTTTAATATACACGGGAAATGTTACCAGATGAACAGTATAAGTGAGGAGAATGTGTTCCCCTGATTATTTAATATACACGGGAAATGTTAGCAGGAGAACAGTAAAAGTGAGGAGAGTGTGTTCCCCTGATGGTTTAATACACACGGGACATGTTACCAGGTGAACAGTATAAGTGAGGAGAGTGTGTTCCCCTGATTGTTTAATACACACGGGACATGTTGCCAGGTGAACAGTAAAAGTGAGGAGAGTGTGTTCACCTGATGGTTTAATATACACGGCACATGTTACCAGGTGAACAGTATAAGTGAGGAGAGTGTGTTCCCCTGATGGTTTAATATACACGGGACATGTTACCAGGTGAACAGTGTAAGTGAGGAGAATGTGTTCCCCTGATGGTTTAATATACACAGGACATGATGCCAGGTGAACAGTATAAGTGAGGAGAGTGTGTTCCCCTGATTGTTTAATATACACGGGACATGTCACCAGGTGAACAGTATAAGTGAGGAGAATGTGTTCCCCATATTGTTTAATATACATGGGACATGTTACCAGGTGAACAGTGTAAGTGAGGAGAGTGTGTTCCCCTGATGGTTTAATACACACGGGACATGTCACCAGGTGAAAAGTTTAAGTGAGGAGAGTGTGTTCCCCTGATGGTTTAAAATACACGGGACATGTCACCAGATGAACAGTATAAGAGAGGAGATGTGTGTTCCCCTGATTGTTTAATACACACGGGACAAGACACCAAATGAACTGTATGAGTGAGGAGAGTGTGTTCCCCTGATGATTTAATACACACGGGACATGTTACCAGATGAACACTCTCAGTGAGGAGAGTGTGTTCCCCTGATGATTTAATATACACATGACATGTTACCAGGTGAACAGTATAAGTGAGGAGAGTGTGTTCCCCTGATGGTTTAATACACCCGGTACATGTTACCAGGTGAAAAGTATAAGTGAGGAGAGTGTGTTCCCCTGATGTTTTAATATACACGGGACATGATGCCAGGTGAACAGTATAAGTGAGGAGAGTGTGTTCCCCTGATGGTTTAATACGCATGGGACATTTCACCAAGTGAACAGTATAAGTGAGGAGAATGTGTTCCCCTGATTGTTTAATGCACACGGGACATGTTACCAGGTGAACAGTATAAGTGAGGAGAGTCTGATCCCTTGATGGTTTAATATCCACGGGACATGTTACCAGGTGAACAGTATAAGTGAGGAGAATGTGTTCCCTTGATGGTTTAATATACACGGGACATGTTACCAGGTGAACAGTATTAGTGAGGAGAATGTGTTCCCCTGATGGTTTGATATACACGGGACATGTTACCAGGTGAACAGTATAAGTGAGGAGAGTGTGTTCCCCTGATTGTTTAATACGCACGGGACATTTCACAAGGTGAACAGTATAAGTGAGGAGAGTGAGATCCCCTGATTGTTTAATATACCCGTGACATGTCAACAGGTGAACAGTATAAGTGAGGAGAGTGTGTTCCCCTGATTGTTTAATACACACGGGACATGTTACCAGATGAACAGTATAAGTGAGGAGAGTGTGTTCCCCTGATGGTTTAATATGCACGGGACATGTTACCAGATGAACAGGATAAGTGGGGAGCTTGTGTTCCCCTGATGGTTTAATACTGACGGGACATGTTACCAGATGAACAGTACAAGTGAGGACAGTGTGTACCCCGGATTGTTTAATACACACGGGACATGTCACCAACTGAACTGTATAAGTGAGGAGAGTGTGTTCCCCTGATGGTTTAATGCACACAGGACATGTTACCAGGTGAACAGTATAATTGAGGAGAGTGTGTTCCACTGATGGTTTAATACTGAGGGGACATGTTACCAGGTGAGCAGTATAAGTGAGGAGAGTGTGTTCCCCTGATGTTTTAATATACATGGGACATGTTACCAGGTGAACAGTGTAAGTGAGGAGAGTGTGTTCCCCAGTTTGTTTAATACACACGGGACATGATGCCAGGTGAACAGTATAAGTGAGGAGAGTGTGTTCCCCTGATGTTTTAATATACATGGGACATGATGCCAGGTGAACAGTATAAGTGAGGAGAGTGTGTTCCCCTGATGGTTTAATATACACGGGACATGTCACCAGGTGAAAGGTTTAAGTGAGGAGAGTGTGTTCCCCTGAAGCTTTAATATACACGGGACATGTCACCAGGTGAACAGTATAAGTGAGGAGAGTGTGTTCCCCTGATTGTTTAATACACACGGGACATGTCACCAAATGAACTGCATAAGGGAGGAGAGTCTGTTCCCCTGATGATTTAATACACACGGGTCATGTTACCAGATGAACACTCTCAGTGAGGAGAGAGTGTTCCCCTGATGATTTAATATTCACAGGACATGTTACCAGGTGAACAGTATAAGTGAGGAGAATGTGTTCCCCTGATGCTTTAATATACACAGACATGTTACCAGCTGAACAGTTTAAGTGAGGAGAGGGTGTTCCCCTTATGGTTTAATATACACAGGACATGTTACCAGGTGAACAGTATAAGTGAGGAGAGTGTGTTCCCCTGATGCTTTAATATACACGGTACATGTCACCAGGTGAACAGTGTAAGTGAGGAGAATGTGTTCCCCTGATTGTTAAATACGCACGGGATTTGTCACCAAGTGAACTGTATAAGTGAGGAGAATGTGTTCCCCAGATTGTTTATTATACACGGGACATGATGCCAGGTGAACAGTATAAGTGAGGAGAGTGTGTTCCCCTGATGGTTTAATATACATGGGACATGTTACCAGGTGAAAAGTTTAAGTGAGGAGAGTGTGATCCCCTGATGGTTTAATATACCCGGGACATGTCACCAGGTGAACAGTATAAGTGAGGAGAGATTGTTCCCCTGATGGTTTAATACACACGGGACATGTTACCAGATGAACTCTCTCAGTGAGGAGAGTGTGTTCCCCTGATGGTTTAATATACACAGGACATGTTACCAGGTGAACATTATAAGTGAGGAGAGTGTGTTCCCCTGATGGTTTAATATACGCGGGAAATGTTACCAGATGAACAGTATAAGTGAGGAGAATGTGTTCCCCTGATTGTTTAATATACACGGGAAATGTTACCAGGAGAACAGTATAAGTGAGGAGAGTGTGTTCCCCTGATGGTTTAATACACACGGGACATGTTACCAGGTGAACAGTATAAGTGAGGAGAGTGTGTTCCCCTGATCATTTAATACTGACGGAACATGTTACCAGATGAACAGTATAAGTGAGGAGAGTGTGTTCCCCTGATGGTTTAATATGCATGGGACATGTCACCAGGTGAACAGTATAAGTGAGGAGAGTGTGTTCCCCTGATGGTTTAATATACACAGTACATGTTACCAGGTGAACAGTATATGTGAGGAGAGTGTGTTCCCCTCATGGTTAATATACACGGGACATGTTACCAGATGAAAAGTATAAGTGAGGAGCTTGTGTTCCCCTGATGGTTTAATACTGCCGGGACATGTTACCAGATGAACAGTATAAGTGAGGAGAGTGTGTTCCCCTGATTGTTTAATACACACGGGACATGTTACCAGGTGAACAGTATAATTGAGGAGAGTGTGTTCCGCTGATGGTTTAATATACACGGGACATGTTACCAGGTGAACAGTATAAGTGAGGAGAGTGTGTTCCCCTGATGGTTTAATATACACAGGACATGATGCCAGGTGAACAGTATAAGTCAGGAGAGTGTGTTCCCCTGATTGTTTAATATACACGGGACATGTCACCAGGTGAACAGTATAAGTGAGGAGAGTGTGTTCCCCTGATGGTTTAAAATACACGGGACATGTCACCAGATGAACAGTATAAGTGAGGAGAGTGTGTTCCCCAGATTGTTTAAGATACATGGGACATGTTACCAGGCGAACAGTGTAAGTGAGGAGAGTGTGTTCCCCTGATGGTTTAATATACACGGGACATATCACCAGGTGAAAAGTTTAAGTGAGGAGAGTGTGTTCCCCTGATGGTTTAAAATACACGGGACATGTCACCAGATGAACAGTATAAGAGAGGAGAGTGTGTTCCCCTGATTGTTTAATACACACGGGACAAGTCACCAAATGAACTGTATGAGTGAGGAGAGTGTGTTCCCCTGATGATTTAATACACACGGGACATGTTACCAGATGAACAGTATAAGTGAGGAGAGTGTGTTCCCCTGATGATTTAATATACACGGGACATGTTACCAGGTGAACAGTATAAGTGAGGAGAGTGTGTTCCCCTGATGGTTTAATATCCACGGTACATGTTACGAGGTGAACAATATAAGTGAGGAGAGTGTGTTCCCCTGATGGTTTAATATACACGGGACATGATGCCAAGTGAACATTATAAGTGAGGAGAGTGTGTTACCCTGATGGTTTAATATACATGGGACATGTTACCAGGTGAACAGTGTAAGTGAGGAGAGTGTGTTCCCCTGATGGTTTAATATACACGGGACATGTCACCAGGTGAAAAGTTTAAGTGAGGAGAGTGTGTTCCCCTGATGGTTTAAAATACACGGGACATGTCACCAGATGAACAGTATAAGAGAGGAGAGTGTGTTCCCCTGATTGTTTATTACACACGGGACAAGTCACCAAATGAACTGTATGAGTGAGGAGATTGTGTTCCCCTGATGATTTAATAGACACGGTACATGTTACCAGGTGAACATTATAAGTGAGGAGAGTGTGTTCCCCTGATGGTTTAATATACACGGGACATGTTACCAGGTGAACAGTATAAGTGAGGAGAGTGTATTCCCCGGATGGTTTAATACACACGGGACATGTCACCAGGTGAACAGTACAAGTGAGGAGAGTGTGTTCCCCTGATGGTTTTATATACACGGACATGTCACCAGGTGAACAGTATAAGTGAGGAGAGTGTGTTCCCCTGATGGTTTAATACACACGGGACATGTTACCAGATGAACAGTATAAGTGAGGAGAGTGTGTTCCCCTGATGGTTTAATATACACGGGAAATGTTTCCAGATGAACAGTATAAGTGAGGAGAGTGTGTTCCCCTGATGGTTGAATATACACAGGACATGTTACCAGGTGAACAGTATAAGTGAGGAGAGTGTGTTCCCCTGATTGTTTAATATACATGGGAAATGTTACCAGATAAACAGTATAAGTGAGGAGAGTGTGTTCCCCTGATTGTTTATTATACACGGGACATGATGCCAGGTGAACAGTATAAGTGAGGAGAGTGTGTTCCCCTGATGGTTTAATATACGGGCGACATGTTACCAGGTGAAAAGTTTAAGTGAGGAGAGTGTGTTCCCCTGATGGTTTAATACACACGGGAAATGTTACCAGATGAACTCTCTCAGTGAGGAGAGTGTGTTCCCCTGATGGTTTAATATACGTGGGACATGTTACCAGGTGAAAAGTTTAAGTGAGGAGAGTGTGTTCCCCTGATGGTTTAATATACCCGGGACATGTCACCAGGTGAACAGTATAAGTGAGGAGAGATTGTTCCCCTGATGGTTTAATACACACGGGACATGTTACCAGATGAACTCTCTCAGTGAGGAGAGTGTGTTCCCCTGATGGTTTAATATACACAGGACATGTTACCAGGTGAACAGGATAAGTGAGGAGAGTGTGTTCCCCTGATGGTTTAATATACACGGGAAATGTTACCAGATGAACAGTATAAGTGAGGAGAATGTGTTCCCCTGATTGTTTAATATACACGGGAAATGTTAGCAGGAGAACAGTAAAAGTGAGGAGAGTGTGTTCCCCTGATGGTTTAATACACACGGGACATGTTACCAGGTGAACAGTATAAGTGAGGAGAGTGTGTTCCCCTGATGGTTTAATACTGACGGAACATGTTACCAGATGAACAGTATAAGTGAGGAGAGTGTGTTCCCCTGATTGTTTAATACACACGGGACATGTTGCCAGGTGAACAGTAAAAGTGAGGAGAGTGTGTTCACCTGATGGTTTAATATACACGGCACATGTTACCAGGTGAACAGTATAAGTGAGGAGAGTGTGTTCCCCTGATGGTTTAATATACACGGGACATGTTACCAGGTGAACAGTGTAAGTGAGGAGAATGTGTTCCCCTGATGGTTTAATATACACAGGACATGATGCCAGGTGAACAGTATAAGTGAGGAGAGTGTGTTCCCCTGATTGTTTAATATACACGGGACATGTCACCAGGTGAACAGTATAAGTGAGGAGAATGTGTTCCCCAGATTGTTTAATATACATGGGACATGTTACCAGGTGAACAGTGTAAGTGAGGAGAGTGTGTTCCCCTGATGGTTTAATACACACGGGACATGTCACCAGGTGAAATGTTTAAGTGAGGAGAGTGTGTTCCCCTGATGGTTTAAAATACACGGGACATGTCACCAGATGAACAGTATAAGAGAGGAGAGTGTGTTCCCCTGATTGTTTAATACACACGGGACAAGTCACCAAATGAACTGTATGAGTGAAGAGAGTGTGTTCCCCTGATGATTTAATACACACGGGACATGTTACCAGATGAACACTCTCAGTGAGGAGAGTGTGTTCCCCTGATGATTTAATATACACATGACATGTTACCAGGTGAACAGTATAAGGGAGGAGAGTGTGTTCCCCTGATGGTTTAATATACCCGGTACATGTTACCAGGTGAAAAGTATAAGTGAGGAGAGTGTGTTCCCCTGATGTTTTAATATACACGGGACATGATGCCAGGTGAACAGTATAAGTGAGGAGAGTGTGTTCCCCTGATGGTTTAATATACACGGGACATGTCACCAGGTGAAAAGTTTAAGTGAGGAGAGAGTGTTCCCCTCATGGTTTAATATACACGGGACATGATGCCAGGTGAACAGTATAAGTGAGGAGAGTGTGTTCCCCTGATGGTTTAATATACATGGGACATGTTACCAGGTGAACAGTGTAAGTGAGGAGAGTGTGTTCCCCTGATGGCTTAAAATACACGGGACATGTCACCAGATGAACAGTATAAGAGAGGAGAGTGTGTTCCCCTGATTGTTTAATACACACGGGACATGTCACCAGGTGAAAAGTTTAAGTGAGGAGAGTGTGTTCCCCTGATGGTTTAAAATACACGGGACATGTCACCAGGTGAACAGTATAAGTGAGGAGAGTGTGTTCCCCTGATGGTTTAATATACACGGGACATGTCACCAGGTGAAAAGTTTAAGTGAGGAGAGTGTGTTCCCCTGATGGTTTAAAATACACGGGACATGTCACCAGATGAACAGTATAAGAGAGGAAAGTGTGTTCCCCTGATGGTTTAATACACACTGCACAAGTCACCAAATGAACTGTATGAGTGAGGAGATTGTGTTCCCCTGATGATTTAATATACACGGTACATGTTACCAGGTGAACAGTATAAGTGAGGAGAGTGTGTTCCCCTGATGGTTTAATATACACGCGACATGTTACCAGGTGAACAGTATAAGTGAGGAGAATATGTTCCCCTGATTGTTTAATACGCACGGGACTTGTCACCAAGTGAACAGTATAAGTGAGGAGAGTGTGTTCCCCTGATGGTTTAATATACACGGGACATGTTACCAGGTGAAAAGTTTAAGTGAGGAGAGTGTGATGCCCTGGTGGTTTAATATACCCGGGACATGTCACCAGGTGAACAGTATAAGTGAGGAGAGTGTATTCCCCTGATGGTTTAATACACACGGGACATGTTACCAGATGAACACTCTCAGTGAGGAGAGTGTGTTCCCCTGATGGTTTAATATACACAGGACATGTTACCAGGTGAACAGTATAAGTGAGGAGAGTGTTTTCCCCTGATGGTTTAATATACATGGGACATGTTACCAGGTGAACAGTGTAAGTGAGGAGAGTGTGTTCCCCTGATTGTTTAATACACACGGGACATGTTACCAGATGAACAGTATAAGTGAGGAGAGTGTGTTCCCCTGATGGTTTAATATACATGGGACATGTTACCAGGTGAACAGTGTAAGTGAGGAGAGTGTGTTCCCCTGATTGTTTAATACACACGGGACATTTTACCAGATGAACAGTATAAGTGAGGAGACTGTGTTCCCCTGATGGTTTAATATACACGGGACATGTTACCAGATGAACAGTATAAGTGAGGAGAGTGTGTTCCCCTGATGGTTTAATAAACACGGGACATGTTACCAGATGAACAGTATAAGAGAGGAGAGTGTGTTCCCCTGATTGTTTAATACACACGGGACATGTCACCAGATGAACAGTATAAGAGAGGAGAGTGTGTTCCCCTGATTGTTTAATACACACGGGACAAGTCACCAAATGAACTGTATGAGTGAGGAGAGTGTGTTCCCCTGATGATTTAATACACACGGGACATGTTACCAGATGAACACTCTCAGTGAGGAGAGTGTGTTCCCCTGATGATTTAATATACACATGACATGTTACCAGGTGAACAGTATAAGGGAGGAGAGTGTGTTCCCCTGATGGTTTAATATACCCGGTACATGTTACCAGGTGAAAAGTATAAGTGAGGAGAGTGTGTTCCCCTGATGTTTTAATATACACGGGACATGATGCCAGGTGAACAGTATAAGTGAGGAGAGTGTGTTCCCCTGATGGTTTAATATACACGGGACATGTCACCAGGTGAAAAGTTTAAGTGAGGAGAGAGTGTTCCCCTCATGGTTTAATATACACGGGACATGATGCCAGGTGAACAGTATAAGTGAGGAGAGTGTGTTCCCCTGATGGTTTAATATACATGGGACATGTTACCAGGTGAACAGTGTAAGTGAGGAGAGTGTGTTCCCCTGATGGTTTAAAATACACGGGACATGTCACCAGATGAACAGTATAAGAGAGGAGAGTGTGTTCCCCTGATTGTTTAATACACACGGGACTAGTCACCAGGTGAAAAGTTTAAGTGAGGAGAGTGTGTTCCCCTGATGGTTTAAAATACACGGGACATGTCACCAGGTGAACAGTATAAGTGAGGAGAGTGTGTTCCCCTGATGGTTTAATATACACGGGACATGTCACCAGGTGAAAAGTTTAAGTGAGGAGAGTGTGTTCCCCTGATGGTTTAAAATACACGGGACATGTCACCAGATGAACAGTATAAGAGAGGAGAGTGTGTTCCCCTGATGGTTTAATACACACTGCACAAGTCACCAAATGAACTGTATGAGTGAGGAGATTGTGTTCCCCTGATGATTTAATATACACGGTACATGTTACCAGGTGAACAGTATAAGTGAGGAGAGTGTGTTCCCCTGATGGTTTAATATACACGCGACATGTTACCAGGTGAACAGTATAAGTGAGGAGAATATGTTCCCCTGATTGTTTAATACGCACGGGACTTGTCACCAAGTGAACAGTATAAGTGAGGAGAGTGTGTTCCCCTGATGGTTTAATATACACGGGACATGTTACCAGGTGAAAAGTTTAAGTGAGGAGAGTGTGATGCCCTGGTGGTTTAATATACCCGGGACATGTCACCAGGTGAACAGTATAAGTGAGGAGAGTGTATTCCCCTGATGGTTTAATACACACGGGACATGTTACCAGATGAACACTCTCAGTGAGGAGAGTGTGTTCCCCTGATGGTTTAATATACACAGGACATGTTACCAGGTGAACAGTATAAGTGAGGAGAGTGTTTTCCCCTGATGGTTTAATATACATGGGACATGTTACCAGGTGAACAGTGTAAGTGAGGAGAGTGTGTTCCCCTGATTGTTTAATACACAAGGGACATGTTACCAGATGAACAGTATAAGTGAGGAGAGTGTGTTCCCCTGATGGTTTAATATACATGGGACATGTTACCAGGTGAACAGTGTAAGTGAGGAGTGTGTGTTCCCCTGATTGTTTAATACATACGGGACATTTTACCAGATGAACCGTATAAGTGAGGAGACTGTGTTCCCCTGATGGTTTAATATACACGGGACATGTTACCAGATGAACAGTATAAGTGAGGAGAGTGTGTTCCCCTGATGGTTTAATAAACACGGGACATGTTACCAGATGAACAGTATAAGTGAGGAGAGTGTGTTCCCCTGATGGTTGAATATACACGGGACATGTTACCAGATGAACAGTATAAGTGAGGAGAGTGTGTTCCCCAGATTGTTTAATATACATGGGACATGTTACCAGGTGAACAGTGTAAGTGAGGAGAGTGTGTTCCCCTGATGGTTTAATATACACGGGGCATGTCACCAGGTGAAAAGTTTAAGTGAGGAGAGTGTGTTCCCCTGATGGTTTAAAATACCCGGGACATGTCACCAGATGAACAGTATAAGAGAGGAGAGTGTGTTCCCCTGATTGTTTAATACACACGGGACAAGTCACCAAATGAACTGTATGAGTGAGGAGAGTGTGTTCCCCTGATGATTTAATACACACGGGACATGTTACCAGATGAACACTCTCAGTGAGGATAGTGTGTTCCCCTGATGATTTAATATACACATGACATGTTACCAGGTGAACAGTATAAGTGAGGAGAGTGTGTTCCCCTGATGGTTTAATATACCCGGTACATGTTACCAGGTGAACAGTATAAGTGAGGAGAGTGTGTTCCCCTGATGGTTTAACATACACGGGACATGATGCCAGGTGAACAGTATAAGTGAGGAGAGTGTGTTCCCTGATGGTTTAATATACACGGGACATGTCACCAGGTGAAAAGTTTAAGTGAGGAGAGAGTGTTCCCCTGATGGTTTAATATACACGGGACATGTCAACAGGTGAAAAGTTTAAGTGAGGAGAGTGTGTTCCCCTGGTGGTTTAATATACCCGGGACATGTCACCAGGTGAACAGTATAAGTGAGGAGAGTGTGTTCCCCCGATTGTTTAATACACACGGGACATGTCACCAAATGAACTGTATGAGTGAGGAGAGTGTGTTCCCCTGATGGTTTAATACTGACGGGACATGTTACCAGATGAACAGTATAAGTGAGGAGAGTGTGTTCCCCTGATGGTTTAATATACATGGGACATGTTACCAGGTGAACAGTGTAAGTGAGGAGAGTGTGTTCCCCTGATTGTTTAATACACACGGGACATTTTACCAGATGAAAGCTCTCAGTGAGGAGAGTGTGTTCCCCTGATGGTTTAATATACACAGGACATGTTACCAGGTGAATAGTATAAGTGAGGAGAGTGTGTTCCCCTGATGGTTTAATACTGACGGGACATGTTACCAGATGAACAGTATAAGTGAGGAGAGTGTGTTCCCCTGATGGTTTAATATACATGGGACATGTTACCAGGTGAACAGTGTAAGTGAGGAGAGTGTGTTCCCCTGATGGTTTAATATACACGGGACATGTTACCAGATGAACAGTATAAGTGAGGAGAGTGTTTTACCCTGATGGTTTAATAAACACGAGACATGTTACCAGATGAACAGTATAAGTGAGGAGAGTGTGTTCCCCTGATGGTTGAATATACACGGGACAGGTTACCAGATGAACAGTATAAGTGAGGAGAGTGTGTTCCCCTGATGGTTTAAGATACACGGGAAATGTTACCAGATGAACAGTATAAGTGAGGAGAGTGTGTTCCCCTGATCGTTGAATATACACGGGACATGTTACTAGGTGAACAGTATAAGTGAGGAGAGTGTGTTCCCCTGATTGTTTAATATACATTGGAAATGTTACCAGGTGAACAGTATATGTGAGGAGAGTGTGTTCCCCTGATGGTTTAATACACACGGGACATTTCACCAGGTGAACTGTATAAGTGAGGAGAGTGTGTTCCCCTGATGGTTTAATACACACGGGACATGTCACCAGGTGAACAGTATAAGTGAGGAGAGTGTGTTCCCCTGATTGTTTAATATACACGGGAAATGTTAGCAGATGAACAGTATAAGTGAGGAGAGTGTGTTTCCCTGATGGTTTAATACACACGGGACATGATTCCGGTCGAACAGTTTAAGTGAGGAGAGTGTGTTCCTCTGATTGCTTAATATACATGGGAAATGTTACCAGATGAACAGTATATGTGAGGAGAGTGTGTTCCCCTGATGGTTTAATACACACGGGACATTTCACCAGGTGAACTGTATAAGTGAGGAGAGTGTGTTCCCCTGATGGTTTCATATACACGGGACATGTGACCAGGTGAACAATATAATTGAGGAGAGTGTGTTCCCCTGATGGTTTAATGCACATGGGAAATGTTACCAGGTGAACAGTATAAGTGAGGAGAGTGTGATCCCATGATTGTTTAATAAACACGGGACATGTTACCAGGTGAACAGTATAAGTGAGGAGAGTGTGTTCCCCTGATGGTTTTATATACACGGACATGTCACCAGGTGAACAGTATAAGTGAGGAGAGTGTTTTCCCCTGATGGTTTAATACACATGGGACATGTTACCAGGTGAACAGTATAAGTGAGGAGAGTGTGTTCCCCTGATTGTTTAATAAACATGGGACATGTTACCAGGTGAACAGTATAAGTGAGGAGAGTGTGTTCCCCTGATGGTTTAAAAAACACGGGACATGTTTCCAGGCGAACAGTATAAGTGAGGAGAGTGTGTTCCCCTGAGTGTTTAATATACACGGGACATGTTTCCAGGTGAACAGTATAAGTGAGAAGAGTGTGTTCCCTTGATAGTTTAAAATACACGGGACATGTTACCAGATGAACAGTATAAGTGAGGAGAGTGTGTTCCCCTGATGGTTTTTTACGCAAGGGACATGTTACCAGGTGAACAGTATAAGTGAGGAGACTGTGTTCCCCTGATGGTTTAATATACACGGGACATGTTACCAGTTGAACAGTATAAGTGAGGAGAGTGTGTTCCCCTGATGGTTTAATACTGACGGAACATGTTACCAGATGAACAGTATAAGTGAGGAGAGTGTGTTCCCCTGATGGTTTAATACACACTGGACATGTTACCAGGTGAACAGTATAAGTGAGGAGAGTGTGTTCCCCTGATGGTTTAATACTGACGGGACATGTTACCAGATGAACAGTATAAGTGAGGAGAGTGTGTTCACCTGATGGTTTAATACACACGGGACATGTTACCAGATGAACAGTATAAGTGAGGAGAGTGTGTTCCCCTGATGGTTTAATACTGACGGAACATGTTACCAGATGAACAGTATAAGTGAGGAGAGTGTGTTCCCCTGATTGTTTAATACACACGGGACATGTTAGCAGTTGAAAAGTTTAAGTGAGGAGACTTTGTTCCCCTGATGGTTTAATATACATGGGACATGTTACCAGGTGAAAAGTGTAAGTGAGGAGAGTGTGTTCCCCTGATGGTTTAATACACACGGGAAATGTTACCAGATGAGCAGTATAAGTGAGGAGAGTGTGTTCCACTGATGGTTTAATATACACGGGACATGTTACCAGATGAACAGTATAAGTGAGGAGATTGTGTTCCCCTGATTGTTTAATATACACGGGATATGTAACCAGGTGAACAGTATAAGTGAGGAGAGTGTGTTCCCCTGATGGTTTAATACTGACGGGATATGTTACAAGATGAACAGTATAAGTGAGGAGAGTGTGTTCCCCTGATGGTTTAATACGCACGGGACATGTCACCAAGTGAACTGTATAAGTGAGGAGAGTGTGTTCCCCTGATTGTTTAATACACACGGGACATGTTACCAGATGAACAGTATAAGTGAGGAGAGTGTGTTCCCCTGATTGTTTAATAAACACGGGACATGTTACCAGGTGAACAGTATAAGTGAGGAGAGTGTGTTCCCCTGATGGTTTTATATACACGGACATGTCACCAGGTGAACAGTATAAGTGAGGAGAGTGTGTTCCCCTGATGGTTTAATACACACGGGAAATGTTACGAGATGAACACTATAAGTGAGGAGAGTGTGTTCCCCTGATGGTTTAATATACACGGGACATGTTACCAGATGAACAGTATAAGTGAGGAGAGTGTGTTCCCCTGATTGTTTAATAAACACCCGACATGTTACCAGGTGAACAGTATAAGTGAGGAGAGTGTGTTCCCCTGATGGTTTTATATACACGGACATGTTCCCAGGTGAACAGTATAAGTGAGGAGAGTGTGTTCCCCTGATGGTTTAATATACACGGGACATGTTTCCAGGCGAACAGTATAAGTGAGGAGAGTGTGTTCCCCTGAGTGTTTAATAAACACGGGACATGTTACCAGGTGAACAGTATAAGTGAGGAGAGTGTGTTCCCCTGATGGTTTTATATACACGGACATGTCACCAGGTGAACAGTATAAGTGAGGAGAGTGTGTTCCCCTGATGGTTTAATACACACGGGAAATGTTACGAGATGAACACTATAAGTGAGGAGAGTGTGTTCCCCTGATGGTTTAATATACACGGGACATGTTTCCAGGCGAACAGTGTAAGTGAGGAGAGTGTGTTCCCTTGATAGTTTAATATACACGGGAAATGTTACCAGATGAACAGTATAAGTGAGGAGAGTGTGTTCCCCTGATGGTTTAATACTGACGGGACATGTTACCAGATGAACAGTTTTAGTGAGGAGAGTTTGTTCCCCTGATGGTTGAATATAAACGGGACATGTTACCAGATGAACAGTATAAGTCAGGAGAGTGTGTTCCCCTGATGGTTGAATATAAACGGGACATGTTACCAGATGAACAGTATAAGTGAGGAGAGTGTGTTCCCCTGATGGTTTAATACACACGGGACATGTTACCAGATGAACAGTTTTAGTGAGGAGAGTTTGTTCCCCTGATGGTTTAATACACACGGGACATGTTACCAGATGATCAGTATAAGTGAGGAGAGTGTGTTCCCCTGATGGTTGAATATACACGGGACATGTCACCAGGTGTGCAGTATAAGTGAGGAGAGTGTGTTCCCCTGATGGTTTAATACGTACGGGACATGTTACCAGGTGAACAGTATAAGTGAGGACAATGTTTTCCCCTGTTAGTTTCATGCACACGTGACATGTTACCAGGTGAACAGTATAAGTGAGGAGAGTGTGTTCCCCTGATGGTTTAATATACACAGGACATGTCACCAGGTAAACTGTAATAGTGAGGAGAGTATGTTCCCCTGATTGTTTGATACGCACGGGGCATGTTACCAGGTGAAGAGTATAATTGAGGAGAATGTGTTCCCCTGATTGTTTAATACACACGGGACATGTCACCAGGTGAACAGTATAAGTGAGGAGAGCGTGTTCCCCTGATGGTTTAATACTGACGTGATATGTTACCAGATGAACAGTATAAGTGAGGAGAGTGTGTTCCCCTGATGGTTTAATACGCACGGGACATGTCACCAAGTGAACTGTATAAGTGAGGAGAGTGTGTTCCCCTGATTGTTTAATACACACGGGACATGTTACCAGATGATCAGTATAAGTGAGGAGAGCGTATTCCCCTGATTGTTTAATACACACGGGACATGTTACCAGGTGAACAGTATAATGGAGGAGAGTGTGTTCCCCTGATGGTTTAATACACACGGGACATGTTACCAGTTGAACAGTATAAGTGAGGAGAGTGTGTTCCCCTGATGGTTTAATACTGACGGGACATGTTACCAGATGAACAGTATAAGTGAGGAGAGTGTTTTCCCCTGATGGTTTAATACACACGGGACATGTTACCAGGTGAACAGTAAAAGTGAGGAGAGTGTGTTCCCCTGATTGTTTAATACACACGGGACATGTTACCAGGTGCACAGTATAAGTGAGGAGAGTGTGTTCCCCTGATTGTTTAATACACACGGGAAATGTTACCAGATGAACAGTATAAATGAGGAGAGTGTGTTCCCCTGATTGTTTAATATACATGGGATATGTAACCAGGTGAACAGTATAAGTGAGGAGAGTGTGTTACCCTGATGGTTTAATATACACGGGACATGTTACCAGATGAACAGTATAAGTGAGGAGAGTGTGTTCCCCTGATGGTTTAATATTCACGGGACATGTTACCAGGTGAACAGTATAAGTGAGGAGAGTGTGTTCCCCTGATGGTTTAATATACACGGGACATGTTACCAGATGAACAGTATATGTGAGGAGGATGTGTTCCCCTGATGGTTTAATACACACGGGACATGTTACCAGGTGAACAGTAAAAGTGAGGAGAGTGTGTTCCCCTGATTGTTTAATACACACGGGACATGTTACCAGGTGAACAGTATAAGTGAGGAGAGTGTGTTCCCCTGATGGTTTAATATACACGGGACATGTTACCAGATGAACAGTATATGTGAGGAGAGTGTGTTCCCCTGATGGTTTAATACACACGGGACATGTTACCAGGTGAACAGTAAAAGTGAGGAGAGTGTGTTCCCCTGATTGTTTAATACACACGGGACATGTTACCAGGTGAACAGTATAAGTGAGGAGAGTGTGTTCCCCTGATGGTTTAATATACACGGGACATGTTACCAGATGAACAGTATAAGTAAGGAGAGTGTGTTCCCCTGATGGTTTAATACTGACGGGATATGTTACAAGATGAACAGTATAAGTGAGGAGATTGTGTTCCCCTAATGGTTTAATACGCACGGGACATGTCACCAAGTGAACTGTATAAGTGAGGAGAGTGTGTTCCCCTGATTGTTTAATACACACGGGACATGTTACCAGATGAACAGTATAAGTGAGGAGAGGGTGTTCCCCTGATTGTTTAATAAACACGGGACATGTTACCAGGTGAACAGTATAAGTGAGGAGAGTGTGTTCCCTTGATAGTTTAATATACACAGGACATGTTACCAGATGAACAGTATAAGTGAGGAGAGGGTGTTCCCCTGATTGTTTAATAAACACGGGACATGTTACCAGGTGAACAGTATAAGTGAGGAGAGTGTGTTCCCTTGATAGTTTAATACACACGGGACATGTTACCAGATGAACAGTATAAGTGAGGAGAGGGTGTTCCCCTGATTGTTTAATAAACACGGGACATGTTACCAGATGAACAGTATAAGTGAGGAGAGGGTGTTCCCCTGATTGTTTAATAAACACGGGACATGTTACCAGGTGAACAGTATAAGTGAGGAGAGTGTGTTCCCTTGATAGTTTAATATACACGGGACGTGTTACCAGGTGAACAGTATAAGTGAGCAGAGTGTGTTCCCCTGATGGTTTAATACACACGGGACATGTTACCAGTTGAACAGTATAAGTGAGGAGAGTGTGTTCCCCTGATGGTTTAATAAACACGGGACATGTTACCAGGTGAACAGTATAAGTGAGGAGAGTGTGTTCCCCTGATGGTTTAATATACACGGGACATGTTACCAGTTGAACAGTATAAGTGAGGAGAGTGTGTTCCCCTGATGGTTTAATACTGACGGGACATGTTACCAGATGAACAGTATAAGTGAGGAGAGTGTGTTCCCCTGATGGTTTAATACACACGGGACATGTTACCAGGTGAACAGTCTAAGTGAGGAGAGTGTGTTCCCCTGATTGTTTAATACACACGGGACATGTTAGCAGGTGAAAAGTTTAAGTGAGGAGACTTTGTTCCCCTGATGGTTTAATATACATGGGACATGTTACCAGGTGAAAAGTGTAAGTGAGGAGAGGGTGTTCCCCTGATTGTTTAATATACATGGGACATGTTACCAGATGCACAGTATAAGTGAGGAGAGTGTGTTCCCCTGATGGTTTAATACACACGGGACATGTTACCAGATGAACAGTTTTAGTGAGGAGAGTTTGTTCCCCGGATGGTTTAATACACACGGGACATGTTACCAGATGATCAGTATAAGTGAGGAGAGTGTGTTCCCCTGATGGTTGAATATACACGGGACATGTCACCAGGTGTGCAGTATAAGTGAGGAGAGTGTGTTCCCCTGATGGTTTAATACGCACGGGACATGTTACCAGGTGAACAGTATAAGTGAGGACAATGTTTTACCATGTTAGTTTCATGCACACATGACATGTTACCAGGTGAACAGTATAAGTGAGGAGAGTGTGTTCCCCTGATGGTTTAATATACACAGGACATGTCACCAGGTGAACTGTAATAGTGAGGAGAGTATGTTCCCCTGATTGTTTAATACGCACGGGGCATGTTACCAGGTGAAGAGTATAAGTGAGGAGAATGTGTTCCCCTGATTGTTTAATAATGACGTGATATGTTACCAGATGAACAGTATAAGTGATGAGAGTGTGTTCCCCTGATGGTTTAATACACACGGGACATGTTACCAGGTGAACAGTCTAAGTGAGGAGAGTGTGTTCCCCTGATTGTTTAATACACACGGGACATGTTACCAGATGATCAGTATAAGTGAGGAGAGTGTGTTCCCCTGATTGTTTAATACACACGGGACATGTTACCAGGTGAACAGTATAATGGAGGAGAGTGTTTTCCCCTGATGGTTTAATACTGACGGGACATGTTACCAGGTGAACAGTATAAGTGAGGAGAGTGTGTTCATCTGATGGTTTAATATACATGGGACATGTTACCAGGTGAAAAGTGTAAGTGAGGAGAGGGTTTTCCCCTGATTGTTTAATACACACGGGACATGTCACCAGGTGAAGAGTATAAGTGAGGAGGGTGTGTTCCCCTGATGGTTTAATAAACATGGGACATGTTACCAGGTGAACAGTTTAAGAGAGAAAAGAGTGTTGCCCTGATGGTTTAATATACATGGGACATGTCACCAGGTGAACAGTATAAGTGAGGAGAGTGTTTTCCCCTGATTGTTTAATATACACGGGACATGTTACCAGGTGAACATTATAAGTGAGGAGAATGTGTTCCCCTGATTGTTTAATATACACGGGACATGTCACCAGGTGAGCAGAATAAGTGAGGAGAGTGTGTTCCCCTGATGGTTTAATACACACAGGACATGTTACCAGATGAACAGTATAAGTGAGGAGAGTGTGTTCCCCTGATTGTTTAATACACACGGGACATGTTACCAGGTGAACAGTATAAGTGAGGAGAGTGTGTTCCCCTGATTGTTTAATACTCACGGGACATGTTACCAGGTGAACAGTATAAGTGAGGAGAGTGTCTTCCCCTGATGTTTTAATGTACACGGGACATGTTACCAGGTGAACAGTATAAGTGAGGAGAATGTGTTCCCCTGATTGTTTAATACACACGGGACATGTTACCAGATGAACAGTATAAGTGAGGAGAGTGTGTTCCCCTGATGGCTTAATATGCACGGGACATGTTACCAGGTGAACAGTATAAGTGAGGAGAGTGTGTTCCCTGGATGGTTTAATACTGACGGGACATGTTACCAGATGAACTGGATAAGTGAGGAGAGTGTGTCCCCTGATTGTTTAATAAACACGGGACATGTTACCAGATGAACAGTATAAGTGAGGAGAGTGTGTTCCCCTGATTGTTTACTACTGACGTGATATGGTACCAGATGAACAGTATAAATGAGGAGCGTGAGTTCCCCTGATGGTTTAATACACACAGGACATGTTACCAGGTGAACAGTATAAATGAGGAGAGTGTGTTCCCCTGATTGTTTACTACTTACGTGATATGTTACCAGATGAACAGTATAAGTGAGGAGCGTGTGTTCCCCTGATGGTTTAATACACACGGGACATGTTACCAGATGAACAGTATAAGTGAGGAGAGTGTGTTCCCTGGATGGTTTAATACTGACGGGACATGTTACCAGTTGAACAGTATAAGTGAGGAGAGTGTGTTCCCCTGATGGATTAATGCGCACAGGACATGTTACCAGGTGAACAGTATAAGTGAGGAGAGTGTGTTCCCTGGATGGTTTAATACTGACGGGACATGTTACCAGTTGAACAGTATAAGTGAGGAGAGTGTATTCCCCTGATGGCTTAATATACACAGGACATGTTACCAGGTGAACAGTATAAGTGAGGAGAGTGTGTTCCCTGGATGGTTTAATACTGACGGGACATCTTACCAGATGATCAGTATATGTGAGGAGAGTGTGTTCCCCTGATGGTTTAATACACACAGGACATGTTACCAGGTGAACAGTATAAATGAGGAGAGTGTGTTCCCCTGATTGTTTAATACACCACGGGACATGTTACCAGATGAACAGTATAAGTGAGGAGAGTGTGTTCCCCTGATGGTTTAATACACACAGGACATGTTACCAGGTGAACAGTATAAGTGAGGAGAGTGTGTTCCCCTGATTGTTTAATACACCACGGGACATGTTACCAGATGAACAGTATAAGTGAGGAGAGTGTGTTCCCCTGATGGTTTAATACGCATTGGACATGTTACCAGGTGAACAGTATAAGTGAGGAGACTGTGTTCCCCTGATGGTTTAATATACACGGGACATGTTACCAGGTGAACAGTATAAGTGAGGAGAGTGTGTTCCCCTGAAGTTTTAATACTGACGGGACATGTTACCAGATGAACAGTATAAGTGAGGAGAGTGTGTTCCCCTGATGGCTTAATATGCACGGGACATGTTACCAGGTGAACAGTATAAGTGAGGAGAGTGTGTTCCCTGGATGGTTTAATACTGACGGGACATGTTACCAGATGAACTGGATAAGTGAGGAGAGTGTGTTCCCCTGATTGTTTAATAAACACGGGACATGTTACCAGATGAACAGTATAAGTGAGGAGAGTGTGTTCCCCTGATTGTTTACTACTGACGTGATATGGTACCAGATGAACAGTATAAATGAGGAGCGTGTGTTCCCCTGATGGTTTAATACACACAGGACATGTTACCAGGTGAACAGTATAAGTGAGGAGAGTGTGTTCCCCTGATTGTTTAATACACCACGGGACATGTTACCAGATGAACAGTATAAGTGAGGAGAGTGTGTTCCCCTGATGGTTTAATACACACAGGACATGTTACCAGGTGAACAGTATAAGTGAGGAGAGTGTGTTCCCCTGATTGTTTAATACACCACGGGACATGTTACCAGATGAACAGTATAAGTGAGGAGAGTGTGTTCCCCTGATGGTTTAATACACACAGGACATGTTACCAGGTGAACAGTATAAGTGAGGAGAGTGTGTTCCCCTGATTGTTTAATACACCACGGGACATGTTACCAGATGAACAGTATAAGTGAGGAGAGTGTGTTCCCCTGATTGTTTAATACACACGGGACATGTTACCAGATGAACAGTATAAGTGAGGAGATTGTGTTCCCCTGATTGTTTAATATTCACGGGACATGTTACCAGGTGAACAGTATAAGTGAGGAGAGTGTGTTCCCCTGATTGTTTAATACACACGGGACATGTTACCAGGTGAACAGTATAAGTGAGGAGAGTGTCTTCCCCTGATGGTTTAATATGCATGGGACATGATACCAGGTGAACTTTATAAGTGAGGAGAGTGTCTTCCCCTGATGGTTTAATGTACACGGGAAATGTTACCAAGTGACCTGTATAAGTGAGGAGAGTGTGTTCCCCTGATTGTTTAATACACACGGGACATGTTACCAGATGAACAGTATAAGTGAGGAGAGTGTGTTCCCCTGATTGTTTAATACACACGGGACATGTTACCAGGTGAACAGTAGAAGTGAGGAGAGTGTGTTCCCCTGATGGTTTAATGCGCACAGGACATGTTACCAGGTGAACAGTATAAGTGAGGAGAGTGTGTTCCCCTGATGGTTTAATATACACGGGACATGTTACCAGGTGAACAGTATAAGTGAGGAGAGTGTGTTCCCCTGATGTTTTAATACTGACGGGACATGTTACCAGTTGAACAGTATAAGTGAGGAGAGTGTGTTCCCCTGATGGCTTAATATATACGGGACATGTTACCAGGTGAACAGTATAAGTGAGGAGAGTGTGTTCCCTGGATGGTTTAATACTGACGGGACATGTTACTAGATGAACTGTATAAGTGAGGAGAGTGTGTTCCCCTGATTGTTGAATACACACGGGACATGTTACCAGATGAACAGTATAAGTGAGGAGAGTGTATTCCCCTGATGGCTTAATATACACAGGACATGTTACCAGGTGAACAGTATAAGTGAGGAGAGTGTGTTCCCTGGATGGTTTAATACTGACGGGACATGTTACCAGATGATCAGTATATGTGAGGAGAGTGTGTTCCCCTGATTGTTTAATACACACGGGACATGTTACCAGGTGAACAGTATAAGTGAGGAGAGTGTGTTCCCTTTATGGTTTAATACTGACGGGACATGTTACCAGATGATCAGTATATGTGAGGAGAGTGTGTTCCCCTGATTGTTTAATACACACGAGACATGTTACCAGGTGAACAATATAATGGAGGAGAGTGTGTTCATCTGATGGTTTAATATACATGGGACATGTTACCAGGTGAACAGTATAAGTGAGGAGAGTGTGTTCCCCTGATTGTGTAATACACACGGGACATGTTACCAGAAGAACCGTATAAGTGAGGAGAGTGTGTTCCCCTGATTGTTTAATACACACGGGACATGTTACCAGGTGAACAGCATAAGTGAGGAGAGTGTGTTCCCCTGATTGTTTAATACACCACGGGACATGTTACCAGATGAACAGTATAAGTGAGGAGAGTGTGTTCCCCTGATTGTTTAATACACACGGGACATGTTACCAGGTGAACAGTATAAGTGAGGAGAGTGTGTTCCCCTGATTGTTTAATACACACAGGGCATGTTACCAGGTGAACAGTATAAGTGAGGAGAGTGTGTTCCCCTGATTGTTTAATACACACGGGACATGTCACCAGGTGAACAGTATAAGTGAGGAGAGTGTGTTCCCCTGATTGTTCAATGCACACGGGACATGTTACCAGGTGAACAGTATAAGTGAGGAGAGTGTGTTCCCCTGATTGTTTAATGCACACGGGACATGTTACCAGGTGAACAGTATAAGTGAGGAGAGTGTGTTCCCCTGATTGTTTAATACACACAGGACATGTTACCAGGTGAACAGTATTTGTGAGGAGAGTGTTTTCCCCTGATGGTTTAAGAGACACAGGACATGTTACCAGGTGAACAGTATAATTGAAGAGTGTGTTCCCCTGATGGTTTAATGCACACAGGACATGTTACCAGGTGAACAGTATAAGTGAGGAGAGTGTGTTCCCCTGATGGTTTAATATACACGGGACATGTTACCAGGTGAACGGTTTAAGTGAGGAGAGTGTGTTCCACTGATGGTTTAATATACATGGGACATGTTACCAGGTGAACAGTATAAGTGAGGAGAGTGTGTTCCCCTGATGGTTTAATATACAAAGGACATGTTTCCAGGTGAACAGTATAAGTGAGGAGAGTTTGTTCCCCTGATTGTTTAATATACACGGGACATGTCACCAGGTGAACAGTATATGTGAGGAGAGTGTGTTCCCCTGATTGTTTAATGCACACGGGACATGTTACCAGGTGAACAGTATAAGTGAGGAGAGTGTGTTCCCCTGATGGCTTAATATACACGGGACATGTTACCAGGTGAACAGTATAAGTGAGGAGAGTGTGTTCCCCTGATCGTTTAATATACACGGGACATGTTACCAGGTGAACAGTATAAGTGAGGAGAGTGTGTTCCATTGTTGGTTTAATATGCACAGGACTTGTTCACAGGTGAACAGTATAAGTGAGGAGAGTGTGTTCCCCAGGTTGATTATTATACACGGGACATGTTACCAGATGAACAGTATAAGTGAGGAGACTGTGTTCCCCTGATTGTTTAATACACACGGGACATGTCAACAGGTGAATAGTATAAGTGAGGAGAATGTGTTCCCCAGATGGTTTAATACGCACGGGACATGTTACCAGGTGAACAGTATAATGAGGAGATTGTGTTCCCCTGATGGTTTAATATACACGGGACATGTTTCCAGGTGAACAGTATAAGTGAGGAGATTGTGTTCCCCTGATGGTTTAATACACACGGGACATGTTACCAGATGAACAGTATAAGTGAGGAGAGTGTGTTCCCCTGATGGTTTAATACACACGGGACATTTTACCAGATGAACTGTATAAGTGAGGAGATTGTGTTCCCCTGATGGTTTAATATACACGGGACATGTTTGCAGGTGAACAGTATAAGTGAGGAGAGTGTTTTCCCTTGATGGTTTAATACACACGGGACTTGTTACCACATGAACAGTATAAGTGAGGAGATTGTTTTCCCCTGATGGTTTAATACACACGGGACATGTTACCAGATGAACAGTATAAGTGAGGAGTGTGTGTTCCCCTGATGGTTTAGTACACACGGGACATGTTACCAGATGAACAGTATAAGTGAGGAGATTGTGTTCTCCTGATTGTTTAATATACACGGGACATGTCACTAGGTGAACAGTATAAGTGAGGAGAGTGTGTTCCCCTGATGGTTTAATACACATGGGACATGTTACCAGATGAACAGTATAAGTGAGGAGAGTGTGTTCCCCTGATTGTTTTATATACACGGACATGTCAACAGGTGAACAGTATAAGTGAGGAGAGTGTGTTCCACTGATGGTTTAATACGCACGTGACATGTTCCCAGGTGAACAGTATAAGTGAGGAGAGTGTGTTCCCCTGATTGTTTAATACGCACGGGACATGTTACCAGGTGAACAGTATAAGTGAGGAGAGTGTGTTCCCCTGATTGTTTAATATACACAGGACATGTTACAAGGTGAACAGGATAAGTGAGGAGAGTGTGTTCCCCTGATGGTTTAATACACACGGGACATGTCACCAGGTGAACAGTATAAGTGAGGAGAGTGTGTTCCCCTGATTGTTTAATGCACACGGGACATGTCACCAGGTGAACAGTATAAGTGAGGAGAGTGTGTTCCCCTGATTGTTTAATACGCACGGGACATGTCACCAGGTGAACAGTATAAGTGAGGAGAGTGTGTTCCCCTGATGGTTTAATATACACGGGACATGTTACTAGGTGAACAGTATAACTGAGGAGAGTGTGTTCCCCTGATGGTTTAATATACACGGGACATGTTACTAGGTGAACAGCATAAGTGAGGAGATTGTGTTCCCCTGATGGTTTAATACACACGGGACATGTTACCAGGTGAACAGTGTAAGTGAGGAGAGTGTGTTCCCCTGATGGTTTAATACACACGGGACATGTTACCAGGTGAACAGGATAAGTGAGGAGAGTGTGTTCCCCTGATTGTTTAATATACACGGGACATGTTACCAGGTGAACAGTATAACTGAGGAGAGTGTGTTCCCCTGATGGTTTAATATACACGGGACATGTTACCAGGTGAACAGTATAAGTGAGGAGAGTGTGTTCCCCTGATTGTTCAATGCACACGGGACATGTTTGCAGGTGAACAGTATAAGTGAGGAGAGTGTGTTCCCCTGATGGCTTAATATACACGGGACATGTTACCAGGTGAACAGTATAAGTGAGGAGAGTGTGTTCCCCTGATTGTTTAATACACACAGGGCATGTTACCAGGTGAAAAGTATAAGTGAGGAGAGTGTTTTCCCCTGATGGTTTAAGAGACACGGGACATGTTACCAGGTGAACAGTATAAGTGAGGAGAGCGTTTTCCCCTGATGGTTTAATATACACGGGACATATTGCCAGGTGAACAGTATAATTGAAGAGAGTGTGTTCCCCTGATGTTTTAATGCACACAGGACATGTTACCAGGTGAACAGTATAAGAGAGGAGAGAGTGTTCCACTGATGGTTTAATATGAATGGGACATGTTACCAGGTGAACAGTATAAGTGAGGAGAGTGTGTTCCCCTGATGGTTTAATATACACGGGACATGTTACCAGGTGAACAGTATAAGTGAGGAGAGTGTGTTCCCCTGATTGTTTAATACACACAGGGCATGTTACCAGGTGAACAGTATAAGTGAGGAGACTGTTTTCCCCTGATTGTTTAATATACACAGGACATGTTTCCAGGTGAACAGTATAAGTGAGGAGAGTTTGTTCCCCTGATTGTTTTATACTGACGGGACATGTCACCAGGTGAACAGTATATGTGAGGAGAGTGTGTTCCCCTGATTGTTTAATATACACGGGACATGTTACCAGGTGAACAGTATAAGTGAGGAGAGTGTGTTCCCCTGATGGTTTAATATACACGGGACATGTTACCAGGTGAACAGTATAATTGAAGAGAGTGTGTTCCCCTGATGGTTTAATATACACGGGACATGTTACCAGGTGAACGGTTTAAGTGAGGAGAGTGTGTTCCCCTGATGGTTTAATATACATGGGACATGTTACCAGGTGAACAGTATAAGTGAGGAGAGTGTGTTCCCCTGATTGTTTAATATACACAGGACATGTTTCCAGGTGAACAGTATAAGTGAGGAGAGTTTGTTCCCCTGATTGTTTTATACTGACGGGACATGTCACCAGGTGAACAGTATATGTGAGGAGAGTGTGTTCCCCTGATTGTTTAATATACACGGGACATGTTACCAGGTGAACAGTATAAGTGAGGAGAGTGTGTTCCCCTGATGGTTTAATATACACGGGACATGTTACCAGGTGAACAGTATAAGAGAGGAGAGTGTGTTCCACTGATTGTTTAATACACACGGGACATGTTAACAAGTGAACAGCATAAGTGAGGAGAATGTGTTCCCCAGATGGTTTAATACGCACGGGACATGTTACCAGGTGAACAGTATAAGTGAGGAGAGTGTGTTCCCCTGATGGTTTAATATACATGGGACATGTTAGCAGATGAACAGTATAAGTGAGGAGAGTGTGTTCCCCTGATGGTTTAATACACACGGGACATGTTACCAGGTGAACAGTATAAGTGAGGAGAATGTGTTCCCCTGATTGTTTTATATACACGGACATGTCAACAGGTGAACAGTATAAGTGAGGAGAGTATGTTCCCCTGATGGTTTAATACGCACGGGACGTGTTACCAGGTGAACAGTATAAGTGAGGAGAGTGTGTTCCCCTGATGGTTTAATAAACACGGGACATGTTACCAGGTGAACAGTATAAGTGAGGAGAGTGTGTTCCCCTGATGGTTTAATATACACGGGACATGTTACCAGGTGAACAGTATAAGTGAGGAGTGTGTGTTCCCCTGATGGTTTAATACACACGGGACATGTTACCAGGTGAACAGTATAAGTGAGGAGAGTGTGTTCCCCTGATTGTTTAATATACACGGGACATGTTACCAGGTGAACAGTATAAGTGAGGAGAGTGTGTTCCCCTGATGGTTTAATATGCATGGGACATGTTACCAGGTGAACAGTATAAGTGAGGAGACTGTGTTCCCCTGATGTTTTAATATACACGGGACATGTTACCAGGTGAACAGTATAAGTGAGGAGAGTGTGTTCCCCTGATTGTTTAATACACACAGGGCATGTTACGAGGTGAAAAGTATAAGTGAGGAGAGTGTTTTCCCCTGATTGTTTAATACACACGGGACATGTTACCAGGTGAACAGTATAAGTGAGGAGAGTGTGTTCCCCTGATGGTTTAAGAGACACGGGACATGTTACCAGGTGAACAGTATAAGTGAGGAGAGCGTTTTCCCCTGATGGTTTAAGAGACACGGGACATGTTTCCAGGTGAACAGTATAAGTGAGGAGAGTTTGTTCCCCTGATTGTTTAATACTGTCGGGACATGTCACCAGGTGAACAGTATATGTGAGGAGAGTGTGTTCCCCTGATTGTTTAATATACACGGGACATGTTACCATGTGAACCGTATAAGTGAGGAGAGTGTGTTCCCCTGATTGTTTAATGCACACGGGACATGTTACCAGGTGAACAGTATAAGTGAGGAGAGTGTGTTCCCCTGATTCCTTAATATACACGGGACATGTTACCAGGTGAACAGTATAAGTGAGGAGAGTGTGTTCCCCTGATGGTTTAATACACACGGGACATGTTACCAGATGAACAGTATAAGTGAGGAGAGTGTGTTCCCCTGATGGTTTAATACACACGGGACATTTTACCAGATGAACAGTATAAGTGAGGAGATTGTGTTCCCCTGATGGTTTAATATATACGGGACATGTTTCCAGGTGAACAGTATAAGTGAGGAGAGTGTTTTCCCCTGATGGTTTAATACACGCGGGACATGTTACCACATGAACAGTATAAGTGAGGAGAGTGTGTTCCCCTGATGGTTTAATACTCACGGGACATGTTACCAGATGAACAGTATAAGTGAGGAGAGTGTGTTCCCCTGATGGTTTAGTACACACGGGACATGTTACCAGATGAACAGTATAAGTGAGGAGATTGTGTTCTCCTGATTGTTTAATATACATGGGACATGTCACCAGGTGAACAGTATAAGTGAGGAGAGTGTGTTCCCCTGATGGTTTAATACACATGGGACATGTTACCAGATGAACAGTATAAGTGAGGAGAGTGTGTTCCCCTGATTGTTTTATATACACGGACATGTCAACAGGTGAACAGTATAAGTGAGGAGAGAGTGTTCCCCTGATGGTTTAATACGCACGGGACATGTTACCAGATGAACAGTATAAGTGAGGAGAGTGTGTTCCCCTGATGGTTTAATACGCACGGGACATGTTACCAGGTGAACAGTATAAGTGAGGAGAGTGTGTTCCCCTGATGGTTTAATATACACGGGACATGTTACCAGATGAACAGTATAAGTGAGGAGAGTGTGTTCCCCTGATTGTTTTATATACACGGACATGTCAACAGGTGAACAGCATAAGTGAGGAGATTGTGTTCCCCTGATTGTTTAATACGCATGGGACATGTTACTAGGTGAACAGTATAAGTGAGGAGAGTGTGTTCCCCTGATGGTTTAATACGCACGGGACATGTTACCAGGTGAACAGTATAAGTGAGGAGAGTGTGTTCCCCTGATTGTTTAATACGCACGGGACATGTTACCAGATGAACAGTATAAGTGAGGAGAGTGTGTTCCCCTGATGGTTTAATACGCACGGGACATGTTACCAGGTGAACAGTATAAGTGAGGAGAGTGTGTTCCCCTGATGGTTTAATACACACGGGACATGTCACCAGGTGAACAGTGTAAGTGAGGAGAGTGTGTTCCCCTGATTGTTTAATACGCACGGGACATGTTACTAGGTGAACAGTATAAGTGAGGAGAGTGTGTTCCCCTGATGGTTTAATACACACGGGACATGTTACCAGGTGAACAGTAGAAGTGAGGAGAGTGTGTTCCCCTGATAGTTTAATATACACGGGACATGTTACCAGGTGAACAGTATAAGTGAGGAGAGTGTGTTCCCCTGATGGTTTAATATGCATTGGACATGTTACCAGGTGAACAGTATAAGTGAGGAGAGTGTGTTCCCCTGATGGTTTAATATGCATTGGACATGTTACCAGGTGAACAGTATAAGTGAGGAGAGTGTGTTCCCCTGATGGTTTAATATGCATTGGACATGTTACCATGTGAACAGTATAAGTGAGGAGAGTGTGTTCCCCTGATGGTTTAATATACACGGGACATGTTACCAGGTGAACAGTATAAGTGAGGAGAGTGTGTTCCCCTGATGGCTTAATATACACGGGACATGTTACCAGGTGAACAGTATAAGTGAGGAGAGTTTGTTCCCCTGATTGTTTAATACACACAGGGCATGTTACCAGGTGAACAGTATAAGTGAGGAGAGCGTGTTCCCCTGATGGTTTAATATACACGGGACATGTTACCAGGTGAACAGTATAAGTGAGGAGAGTGTGTTCCCCTGATGGTTTAATATGCATTGGACATGTTACCAGGTGAACAGTATAAGTGAGGAGACTGTGTTCCCCTGATGGTTTAATATACACGGGACATGTTACCAGGTGAACAGTATAAGTGAGGAGAGTGTGTTCCCCTGATGGCTTAATATACACGGGACATGTTACCAGGTGAACAGTATAAGTGAGGAGAGTTTGTTCCCCTGATTGTTTAATACACACAGGGCATGTTACCAGGTGAAAAGTATAAGTGAGGAGAGTGTTTTCCCCTGATTGTTTAATACACACGGGACATGTTACCAGGTGAACAGTATAAGTGAGGACAGTGTGTTCCCCTGATGGTTTAATACACATGGGACATGTTACCAGATGAACAGTATAAGTGAGGAGAGTGTGTTCCCCTGATTGTTTTATATACATGGACATGTCAACAGGTGAACAGTATAAGTGAGGAGAGTGTGTTCCCCTGATGGTTTAATACGCACGGGACATGTTACCAGGGGAACAGTATAAGTGAGGAGAGGGTGTTCCCCTGATGGTTTAATATACACGGGACATGTTTCCAGGTGAACAGTATAAGTGAGGAGAGTTTGTTCCCCTGATTGTTTAATACTGACGGGACATGTCACCAGGTGAACAGTATAAGTGAGGAGAGTGTGTTCCCCTGATTGTTTAATGCACACGGGACATGTTACCAGGTGAACAGTATAAGTGAGGAGAGTGTGTTCCCCTGATTCCTTAATATACACGGGACATGTTACCAGGTGAACAGTATAAGTGAGGAGAGTGTGTTCCCCTGATGGTTTAATACACACGGGACATGTTACCAGATGAACAGTATAAGTGAGGAGAGTGTGTTCCCCTGATGGTTTAATACACACGGGACATTTTACCAGATGAACAGTATAAGTGAGGAGATTGTGTTCCCCTGATGGTTTAATATATACGGGACATGTTTCCAGGTGAACAGTATAAGTGAGGAGAGTGTTTTCCCCTGATGGTTTAATACACGCGGGACATGTTACCAGATGAACAGTATAAGTGAGGAGATTGTGTTCCCCTGATGGTTTAATATACACGGAACATGTTCCCAGATGAACAGTATAAGTGAGGAGAGTGTTTTCCCCTGATTGTTTTATATACACGGGACATTTTACCAGGTGAACAGTATAAGTGAGGAGAGTGTGTTCCCCTGATTGTTTAATATACACGGGACATGTGACCAGGTGAACAGTATAAGTGAGGAGAGTGTGTTCCCCTGATTGTTTAATATACACGGGACATGTGACCAGGTGAACAGTATAAGTGAGGAGAGTGTGTTCCCCTGATGGTTTAATACACATGGGACATGTTACCAGATGAACAGTATAAGTGAGGAGAGTGTTTTCCCCTGATTGTTTTATATACACGGGACATTTTACCAGGTGAACAGTATAAGTGAGGAGAGTGTGTTCCCCTGATTGTTTAATATACACGGGACATGTGACCAGGTGAACAGTATAAGTGAGGAGAGTGTGTTCCCCTGATGGTTTAATACACACGGGACATTTTACCAGATGAACAGTATAAGTGAGGAGATTGTGTTCCCCTGATGGTTTAATATATACGGGACATGTTTCCAGGTGAACAGTATAAGTGAGGAGAGTGTTTTCCCCTGATGGTTTAATACACGCGGGACATGTTACCAGATGAACAGTATAAGTGAGGAGATTGTGTTCCCCTGATGGTTTAATATACACGGAACATGTTCCCAGATGAACAGTATAAGTGAGGAGAGTGTGTTCCCCTGATTGTTTAATATACACGGGACATGTTCCCAGATGAACAGTATAAGTGAGGAGAGTGTGTTCCCCTGATGGTTTAATACACATGGGACATGTCAACAGGTGAACAGTATAAGTGAGGAGAGTGTGTTCCCCTGATGGTTTAATACACACGGGACATGTTACCAGGTGAACAGTATAAGTGAGGAGAGTGTGTTCCCCTGATAGTTTAATACACACGGGACATGTTACCAGGTGAACAGTATAAGTGAGGAGAGCGTGTTCCCCTGATGGTTTAATATACACAGGACATGTTACCAGGTGAACAGTATAAGTGAGGAGAGCGTGTTCCCCTGATGGTTTAATATACACAGGACATGTTACCAGGTGAACAGTATAAGTGAGGAGAGTGTGTTCCCCTGATGGTTTAATACACACGGGACATGTTACCAGGTGAACAGTATAAGTGATGAGAGTGTGTTCCCCTGATAGTTTAATATACACGGGACATGTTAGCAGGTGAACAGTATAAGTGAGGAGAGTGTGTTCCCCTGATGGTTTAATATACACGGGACATGTTATCAGGTGAACAGTATAAGTGAGGAGAGTGTGTTCCCCTGATGGTTTAATATGCATTGGGCATGTTACCAGGTGAACAGTATAAGTGAGGAGACTGTGTTCCCCTGATGGTTTAATATACACGGGACATGTTACCAGGTGAACAGTATAAGTGAGGAGAGCGTTTTCCCCTGATGGTTTAAAAGACACGGGACATATTGCCAGGTGAACAGTATAATTGAAGACAGTGTGTTCCCCTGATGGTTTAATATACAAGGGACATGTCACCAGGTGAACAGTATAAGTGAGGAGAGCGTTTTCCCCTGATGGTTTAAAAGACATGGGACATATTGCCAGGTGAACAGTATAATTGAAGACAGTGTGTTCCCCTGATGGTTTAATATACAAGGGACATGTTACCAGGTGAACAGTATAAGTGAGGAGAGTGTGTTCCCCTGATTGTTTAATGCACACAGGACATGTTACCAGGTGAACAGTATAAGTGAGGAGAGTGTGTTCCCCTGATGGTTTAATATACACGGGACATGTTACCAGGTGAACAGTATAAGTGAGGAGAGTGTGTTCCCCTGATTGTTTAATACACATGGGACATGTTACCAGGTGAACAGTATAAGTGAGGAGAGCGTGTTCCCCTGATGGTTTAATATACACAGGACATGTTACCAGGTGAACAGTATAAGTGAGGAGAGTGTGTTCCCCTGATGGTTTAATACACACGGGACATGTTACCAGGTGAACAGTATAAGTGAGGAGAGTGTGTTCCCCTGATAGTTTAATATACATGGGACATGTCACCAGGTGAACAGTATAAGTGAGGAGAGCGTGTTCCCCTGATGGTTTAATACACATGGGACATGTTACCAGGTGAACAGTATAAGTGAGGAGAGCGTGTTCCCCTGATGGTTTAATATACACGGGACATGTTATCAGGTGAACAGTATAAGTGAGGAGAGTGTGTTCGCCTGATGGTTTAATATGCATTGGACATGTTACCAGGTGAACAGTATAAGTGAGGAGAGTGTGTTCCCCTGATGGTTTAATATGCATTGGACATGTTACCAGGTAAACAGTATAAGTGAGGAGACTGTGTTCCCCTGATGGTTTAATATACACGGGACATGTTACCAGGTGAACAGTATAAGTGAGGAGAGTGTGTTCCCCTGATGGTTTAATATGCATTGGACATGTTACCAGGTAAACAGTATAAGTGAGGAGACTGTGTTCCCCTGATGGTTTAATATACACGGGACATGTTACCAGGTGAACAGTATAAGTGAGGAGAGTGTGTTCCCCTGATGGTTTAATATGCATTGGACATGTTACCAGGTAAACAGTATAAGTGAGGAGACTGTGTTCCCCTGATGGTTTAATATACACGGGACATGTTACCAGGTGAACAGTATAAGTGAGGAGAGTGTGTTCCCCTGATGGTTTAATATGCATTGGACATGTTACCAGGTAAACAGTATAAGTGAGGAGACTGTGTTCCCCTGATTGTTTAATACACACAGGGCATGTTACCAGGTGAAAAGTATAAGTGAGGAGAGTGTTTTCCCCTGATTGTTTAATACTCACGGGACATGTTACCAGGTGAACAGTATAAGTGAGGAGAGTGTGTTCCCCTGATGCTTTAAGAGACACGGGACATGTTACCAGGTGAACAGTATAAGTGAGGAGAGCGTTTTCCCCTGATGGTTTAAAAGACAAGGGACATATTGCCAGGTGAACAGTATAATTGAAGACAGTGTGTTCCCCTGATGGTTTAATATACAAGGGACATGTCACCAGGTGAACAGTATAAGTGAGGAGAGCGTTTTCCCCTGATGGTTTAAAAGACATGGGACATATTGCCAGGTGAACAGTATAATTGAAGACAGTGTGTTCCCCTGATGGTTTAATATACAAGGGACATGTTACCAGGTGAACAGTATAAGTGAGGAGAGTGTGTTCCCCTGATTGTTTAATGCACACAGGACATGTTACCAGGTGAACAGTATAAGTGAGGAGAGTGTGTTCCCCTGATGGTTTAATATACAAGGGACATGTTACCAGGTGAACAGTATAAGTGAGGAGAGTGTGTTCCCCTGATGGTTTAATATACATGGGACATGTTACCAGGTGAACAGCATAAGTGAGGAGAGTGTGTTCCCCTGATGGTTTAATATACACGGGACATGTTTCCAGGTGAACAGTATAAGTGAGGAGAGTGTGTTCCCCTGATTGTTTAATACTGACGGGACATGTCACCAGGTGAACAGTATATGTGAGGAGAGTGTGTTCCCCTGATTGTTTCATGCACACGGGACATGTTACCAGGTGAACAGTATAAGTGAGGAGAGTGTGTTCCCCTGATTCCTTAATATACACGGGACATGTTACCAGGTGAACAGTATAAATGAGGAGAGTGTGTTCCCCTGATGGTTTAATATATACGGGACATGTTAACAAGTGAACAGTGTAAGTGAGGAGAGTGTGTTCCCCAGATGGTTTAATACACACGGGACATTTTACCAGATGAACAGTATAAGTGAGGAGATTGTCTTCCCCTGATGGTTTAATATACACAGGACATGTTACCAGATGAACAGTATAAGTGATGAGAGTGTGTTCCCCTGATGGTTTAATACACACGGGACATTTTACCAGATGAACAGTATAAGTGAGGAGATTGTGTTCCCCTGATGGTTTAATATACACGGGACAGGTTTCCAGGTGAACAGCATAAGTGAGGAGAGTGTGTTCCCCTGATGGTTTAATACACACGGGACATGTTACCACATGAACAGTATAAGTGAGGAGAGTGTGTTCCCCTGATGGTTTAATACACACGGGACATGTTACCAGATGAACAGCATTAGTGAGGAGAGTGTGTTCCCCTGATGGTTTAGTACACACGGGACATGTTACCAGATGAACAGTATAAGTGAGGAGATTGTGTTCTCCTGATTGATTAATATACATGGGACATGTCACCAGGTGAACAGTATAAGTGAGGAGAGTGTGTTCCCCTGATGGTTTAATACACATGGGACATGTCACCAGGTGAACAGTATAAGTGAGGAGAGTGTGTTCCCCTGATGGTTTAATACACGGGGGACATGTTACCAGGTGAACAGCATAAGTGAGGAGAGTGTGTTCCGCTGATGGTTTTATATACACGGACATGTCAACAGGTGAACAGTATAAGTGAGGAGAGTGTGTTCCGCTGATGGTTTAATACGCACGGGTCATGTTACCAGGTGAACAGAATATGTGAGGAGAGTGTGTTCCCCTGATGGTTTAATAGACACAGGACATGTTACCAGGTGAACAGCATAAGTGAGGAGAGTGTGTTCCCCTGATGGTTTAATATACACAGGACATGTCACCAGGTGAACAGTATAAGTGAGGAGAGTGTGTTCCCCTGATGGTTTAATATACATGGGACATGTTACCAGGTGAACAGTATAAGTGAGGAGAATGTGTTCCCCAGATGGTTTAATGCACACGGGACATGTTACCAGGTGAACAGTATAAGTGAGGAGATTGTGTTCCCCTGATGGTTTAATATACACGGGACATGTCACCAGGTGAACAGTATAAGTGAGGAGAGTGTGTTCCCCTGATGGTTTAATACACATGGGACATGTTACCACATGAACAGTATAAGTGAGGAGAGTGTGTTCCCCTGATGGTTTAATACACACGGGACGTGTTACCACATGAACAGTATAAGTGAGCAGATTGTGTTCCCCTGATGGTTTAATATACACGGGACATGTCACCAGGTGAACAGTATAAGTGAGGAGAGTGTGTTCCCCTGATGGTTTAATACACATGGGACATGTCACCAGGTGAACAGTATAAGTGAGGAGAGTGTGTTCCCCTGATGGTTTAATACACATGGGACATGTTACCACATGAACAGTATAAGTGAGGAGAGTGTGTTCCCCTGATGGTTTAATACACATGGGACATGTTACCACATGAACAGAGTAAGTGAGGAGAGTGTGTTCCCCTGATGGTTTAGTACACACGGGACATGTTACCAGGTGAACAGTATAAGTGAGGAGATTGTGTTCTCCTGATTGTTTAATATACACGGGACATGTTACCAGATGAAAAGTATAAGTGAGGAGAGTGTGTTCCCCTGATGGTTTAATATACACAGGACATGTTACCAGGTGAACGGTATAAGTGAGGAGAGTGTGTTCCCCTGATGGTTTAATATACACGGGACATGTTACCAGGTGAACGGTATAAGTGAGGAGAGTGTGTTCCCCTGATGGTTTAATATACATGGGACATGTTACCAGGTGAACAGTATAAGTGAGGAGAGTGTGTTCCCCTGATGGTTTAATATACACAGGACTTGTTAACAGGTGAACAGTATAAGTGAGGAGAGTCTGTTCCCCAGATTGATTATTATACACGGGACATGTCACCAGGTGAAAAGTTTAAGTGAGGACAGTGTGTTCCCCTGATGGTTTAATATACATGGGACATGTTACCAGGTGAACAGTTTAAGAGAGCAGAGTGTGTTCCCCTGATGGTTTAATGTACATGGGACATGTCAACAGGTGAATAGTACAAGTGAGGAGAATGTGTTCCCCTGATGGTTTAATACACACGGGACATGTTACCAGGTGAACAGTATTAATGAGGAGAGAGTGTTCCCCGGATTGTTTAATACTGACGGGACATGTTATCAGGTGAACAGTATAAGTGAGGAGAGTGTGTTCCCCTGATTGATTAATACACATGGGACATGTTACCAGGCGAACAGTATAAGTGAGGAGAGTGTGTGCCCCAGATGCTTTAATATACACAGGACATGTTACCAGGCGAACAGTATAAGTGAGGAAAGTGTGTTCCCCTGATTGTTTAATACACATGGGACATGTTACCTGGTGAACAGTATAAGTGAGGAGAGTGTGTGCCCCAGATGCTTTAATATACACAGGACATGTTACCAGGCGAACAGTATAAGTGAGGAAAGTGTGTTCCCCTGATTGTTTAATGCACACAGGACATGTCACCAGGCGAACAGTGTAAATGAGGAGAATGTGTTCCCCTGAAGGTTTAATAAGCACGGGACATGTTACCAGGTGAACAGTGTAAGTGAGGAGAGTGTGTTCCCCTGATTGTATAATACTGACGGGACATGTAACCAGGTGAACAGTATAAGTGAGGAGAGTGTGTTCCCCTGATGGTTGAATATACACGGAAAATGTTACCAGGTGAACAGTATAAGTGAGGAGAGTGTGTTCCCCTGATTGTTTAATATACACGGGACATGTTACCAGGTGAAGAGTATAAGTGAGGAGAGTCTGTTCCCCTGATTGTTTAACGCTCACGGGACATGTTACCAGGTGAACAGAATAAGTGAGGAGAGTTTGTTCCCCTGATTGTTTATTATACACGGGACATGTTACCAGGTGAACAGTATAAGTGATGAGAGTGTGTTCCCCTGATGGTTTAATATACATGGGACATGTCACCAGGTGAACAGACCAAGTGAGGAGAGTGTGTTCCCCTGATTGTTTAATATATACGGGACATGTCACCAGGTGAACAGTATAAGTGAGGAGAGTGTGTTCCCCATATTATTTAATATATACGGGACATGTTACCAGGTGAACAGTATAAGTGAGGAGAGTGTGTTCCCCTGATGGTGTAATATACACGGGACATGTTACCGGGTGAACAGTATAAGTGAGGAGACTGTGTTCCCCTGATTGTTTAATATACACGGGACATGTTTCCAGGTGAACAGTATAAGTGAGGAGACTGTGTTCCCCTGATTGTTTAATATACACGGGACATGTCACCAGGTGAACAGTATAAGTGAGGAGAGTTTGTTCCCCTGATGGTTTAGTGCTGACGGGACATGTTGCCAGGTAAACAGTATAAGTGAGGAGAGTGTGTTCCCCTGATTGTTTAATACTGACGGGACATGTCACCATGTGAACAGTATTAGTGAGGAGAGAGTGTTCCCCTGATTGTTTAATACTGACGGGACATGTTATCAGATGAACAGTATAAGTGAGGAGAGTGTGTTCCCCTGATTGTTTAATACTGACGGGACATGTTACCAGGTGAACAGTATAAGTGAGGAGAGTGTGTTCCCCTGATTGTTTAATACACATGGGACATGTTACCTGGTGAACAGTATAAGTGAGGAGAGTGTGTGCCCCAGATGCTTTAATATACACAGGACATGTCACCAGGCGAACAGTGTAAATGAGGAGAATGTGTTCCCCTGAAGGTTTAATAAGCACGGGACATGTTACCAGGTGAACAGTGTAAGTGAGGAGAGTGTGTTCCCCTGATTGTATAATACTGACAGGACATGTAACCAGGTGAACAGTATAAGTGAGGAGAGTGTGTTCCGCTGATGGTTTAATATACACGGGACATGTTACCTGGTGAACAGTATAAGTGAGGAGAGTGTGTGCCCCAGATGCTTTAATATACACAGGACATGTTACCAGGCGAACAGTATAAGTGAGGAGAGTGTGTTCCCTTGATTGTTTAATATACACGGGACATGTTAACAAGTGAACAGTATAAGTGAGGAGAGTGTGTTCCCCTGATGGTTTAATATACATGGGACATGTTACCAGGTGAACAGTTTAAGAGAGCCGAGTGTGTTCCCCTGATGGTTTAATATACATGGGACATGTCAACAGGTGAATAGTATAAGTGATGAAAATGTGCTCCCCAGATGGTTTAATACGCACGGGACATGTTACCAGGTGAACAGTATAAGTGAGGAGATTGTGTTCCCCTGATGGTTTAATATACACGGGACATGTTTCCAGGTGAACAGTATAAGTGAGGAGAGTGTGTTCCCCTGATAGTTTAATACACACAGGCCATGTTACCAGGTGAACAGTATAAGTGAGGAGAGTGTGTTTCCCTGATTGTTTAATACACACAGGCCATGTTACCAGGTGAACAGTATAAGTGAGGAGACTGCGTTCCCCTGATGGTTTAATATACACGGGACATGTTACCAGATGAACAGTATATATGAGGAGATTGTGTTCTCCTGATTGTTTAATATACACGGGACATGTCACCAGGTGAACAGTATAAGTGAGGAGAGTGTGTTCCCCTGATGGTTTAATATACACAGGACATGTTACCAGGTGAACAGGATAAGTGAGGAGAGTGTGTTCCCCTGATTGTTTAATATACATGGGACAGGTCACCAGGTGAACAGTGTAAGTGAGGAGATTGTGTTCCCCTGATGGTTTAATACACACGGGACATGTTACCAGGTGAACAGTATAAGTGAGGAGAGTGTGTTCCCCTGATTGTTTAATATACATGGGACATGTCACCAGGTGAACAGTGTAAGTGAGGAGAGTGTGTTCCCCTGATGGTTTAATATACATGGGACATGACACCAGGTGAACAGTATAAGTGAGGAGAGTGTGTTCCCCTGATTGTTTAATACACATGGGACATGTTACCTGGTGAACAGTATAAGTGAGGAGAGTGTGTGCCCCAGATGCTTTAATATACACAGGACATGTTACCAGGCGAACAGTATAAGTGAGGAAAGTGTGTTCCCCTGATTGTTTAATGCACACAGGACATGTCACCAGGCGAACAGTGTAAATGAGGAGAATCTGTTCCCCTGAAGGTTTAATAAGCACGGGACATGTTACCAGGTGAACAGTGTAAGTGAGGAGAGTGTGTTCCCCTGATTGTATAATACTGACGGGACATGTAACCAGGTGAACAGTATAAGTGAGGAGAGTGTGTTCCCCTGATGGTTGAATATACACGGAAAATGTTACCAGGTGAACAGTATAAGTGAGGAGAGTGTGTTCCCCTGATTGTTTAATATACACGGGACATGTTACCAGGTGAAGAGTATAAGTGAGGAGAGTCTGTTCCCCTGATTGTTTAACGCTCACGGGACATGTTACCAGGTGAACAGAATAAGTGAGGAGAGTGTGTTCCCCTGATTATTTAATACACACGGGACATGTTACCAGGTGAACAGTATAAGTGATGAGAGTGTGTTCCCCTGATGGTTTAATACACACGGGACATGTCACCAGGTGAACAGTATAAGTGAGGAGAGTGTGTTTCCCATATTATTTAATATATACGGGACATGTTACCAGGTGAACAGTATAAGTGATGAGAGTGTGTTCCCCTGATGGTTTAATACACACGGGACATGTCACCAGGTGAACAGTATAAGTGAGGAGAGTGTGTTCCCCATATTATTTAATATATACGGGAAACATGTTACCAGGTGAACAGTATAAGTGAGGAGAGTGTGTTCCCCTGATGGTGTAATATACACGGGACATGTTACCGGGTGAACAGTGTAAGTGAGGAGAGTGTGTTCCCCTGATGGTTTAATATACATGGGACATGACACCAGGTGAACAGTATAAGTGAGGAGAGTGTGTTCCCCTGATGGTTTAATACACATGGGACATGTCACCAGGTGAACAGTATAAGTGAGGAGAATGTGTTCCCCTGATGGTTTAATACACACGGGACATGTTACCAGGTGAACAGTATAAGTGAGGAGAGTGTGTTCCCCTGATTGTTTAATGCTCACGGGACATGTTACCAGGTGAACAGAATATTTGAGGAGAATGTGTTCCCCTGATGGTTTAATACACGGGGGACATGTTACCAGATGAACAGTTTAAGTGAGGAGAGTGTGTTCCCCTGATGGTTTAATACACACGGGACATGTTACCAGATGAACAGTATAAGTGAGGAGAGTGTGTTCCCCTGATTGTTAAATATACACAGGACATGTTACCAGGTGAACAGTATAAGTCAGGAGAGTGTGTTCCCCTGATGGCTTAATATACACAGGACATATCACCATTTGAACAGAATAAGTGAGGAGAGTGTGTTCCCCTGATTGTTTAATTCACACGGGACATGTTACCAGGTAAACATTATAAGTGAGAAGTGTATGATCCCCTGATGGTTAAATACACACAGGGCATATCAGCATTTGAACAGTATAAGTGAGGAGAGTGTGTTCCCCTGATGGTTTAATATACACAGGACATGTCACCAGGTGAACAGTATAAGTGAGGAGAGTGTGTTCCCCTGATTGTTAAATATACACAGGACATGTTACCAGGAGAACAGTATAAGTGAGGAGAGTGTGTTCCCCTGATTGTTAAATATACACAGGACATGTTACCAGGTGAACAGTATAAGTGAGGAGAGTGTGTTCCCCTGATTGTTAAATATACACAGGACATGTTACCAGGTGAACAGTATAAGTGAGGAGAGTGTGTTCCCCTGATTGTTAAATATACACAGGACATGTTACCAGGTGAACAGTATAAGTGAGGAGAGTGTGTTCCCCTGATTGTTTAATATACATGGGACATGTCACCAGGTGAACAGTGTAAGTGAGGAGAGTGTGTTCCCCTGATGGTTTAATATACATGGGACATGACACCAGGTGAACAGTATAAGTGAGGAGAGTGTGTTCCCCTGATTGTTTAATACACATGGGACATGTTACCTGGTGAACAGTATAAGTGAGGAGAGTGTGTGCCCCAGATGCTTTAATATACACAGGACATGTTACCAGGCGAACAGTATAAGTGAGGAAAGTGTGTTCCCCTGATTGTTTAATGCACACAGGACATGTCACCAGGCGAACAGTGTAAATGAGGAGAATCTGTTCCCCTGAAGGTTTAATAAGCACGGGACATGTTACCAGGTGAACAGTGTAAGTGAGGAGAGTGTGTTCCCCTGATTGTATAATACTGACGGGACATGTAACCAGGTGAACAGTATAAGTGAGGAGAGTGTGTTCCCCTGATGGTTGAATATACACGGAAAATGTTACCAGGTGAACAGTATAAGTGAGGAGAGTGTGTTCCCCTGATTGTTTAATATACACGGGACATGTTACCAGGTGAAGAGTATAAGTGAGGAGAGTCTGTTCCCCTGATTGTTTAACGCTCACGGGACATGTTACCAGGTGAACAGAATAAGTGAGGAGAGTGTGTTCCCCTGATTATTTAATACACACGGGACATGTTACCAGGTGAACAGTATAAGTGATGAGAGTGTGTTCCCCTGATGGTTTAATACACACGGGACATGTCACCAGGTGAACAGTATAAGTGAGGAGAGTGTGTTTCCCATATTATTTAATATATACGGGACATGTTACCAGGTGAACAGTATAAGTGATGAGAGTGTGTTCCCCTGATGGTTTAATACACACGGGACATGTCACCAGGTGAACAGTATAAGTGAGGAGAGTGTGTTCCCCATATTATTTAATATATACGGGAAACATGTTACCAGGTGAACAGTATAAGTGAGGAGAGTGTGTTCCCCTGATGGTGTAATATACACGGGACATGTTACCGGGTGAACAGTGTAAGTGAGGAGAGTGTGTTCCCCTGATGGTTTAATATACATGGGACATGACACCAGGTGAACAGTATAAGTGAGGAGAGTGTGTTCCCCTGATGGTTTAATACACATGGGACATGTCACCAGGTGAACAGTATAAGTGAGGAGAATGTGTTCCCCTGATGGTTTAATACACACGGGACATGTTACCAGGTGAACAGTATAAGTGAGGAGAGTGTGTTCCCCTGATTGTTTAATGCTCACGGGACATGTTACCAGGTGAACAGAATATTTGAGGAGAATGTGTTCCCCTGATGGTTTAATACACGGGGGACATGTTACCAGATGAACAGTTTAAGTGAGGAGAGTGTGTTCCCCTGATGGTTTAATACACACGGGACATGTTACCAGATGAACAGTATAAGTGAGGAGAGTGTGTTCCCCTGATTGTTAAATATACACAGGACATGTTACCAGGTGAACAGTATAAGTCAGGAGAGTGTGTTCCCCTGATGGCTTAATATACACAGGACATATCACCATTTGAACAGAATAAGTGAGGAGAGTGTGTTCCCCTGATTGTTTAATTCACACGGGACATGTTACCAGGTAAACATTATAAGTGAGAAGTGTATGATCCCCTGATGGTTAAATACACACAGGGCATATCAGCATTTGAACAGTATAAGTGAGGAGAGTGTGTTCCCCTGATGGTTTAATATACACAGGACATGTCACCAGGTGAACAGTATAAGTGAGGAGAGTGTGTTCCCCTGATTGTTAAATATACACAGGACATGTTACCAGGAGAACAGTATAAGTGAGGAGAGTGTGTTCCCCTGATTGTTAAATATACACAGGACATGTTACCAGGTGAACAGTATAAGTGAGGAGAGTGTGTTCCCCTGATTGTTAAATATACACAGGACATGTTACCAGGTGAACAGTATAAGTGAGGAGAGTGTGTTCCCCTGATGATTGAATATACACGGGCCATGTTACCAGGTGAACAGTATAAGTGAGGAGAGTGTGTTCCCCTGATGGTTTAATATACACAGGACATGTTACCAGGTGAACAGTATAAGTGAGGAGAGTGTGTTCCCCTGATGATTGAATATACACGGGACATGTTACCAGGTGAACAGTATAAGTGAGGAGAGTGTGTTCCCCTGATTGTTTAATATACACAGGACATGTCACCAGGTGAACAGTTTAAGTGAGGAGAGTGTGTTCCCCTGATTGTTAAATATACACAGGACATGTTACCAGGTGAACAGTATAAGTGAGGAGAGTGTGTTCCCCTGATTGTTAAATATACACAGGACATGTTACCAGGTGAACAGTATAAGTGAGGAGAGTGTGTTCCCCTGATGATTGAATATACACGGGCCATGTTACCAGGTGAACAGTATAAGTGAGGAGAGTGTGTTCCCCTGATGGTTTAATATACACAGGACATGTTACCAGGTGAACAGTATAAGTGAGGAGAGTGTGTTCCCCTGATGATTGAATATACACGGGACATGTTGCCAGGTGAACAGTATAAGTGAGGAGAGTGTGTTCCCCTGATTGTTTAATACACACGGGACATGTTACCAGGTGAACAGTATAATTGAGGAGAGTGCGTTACCCTGATTGTTTAATGCTCACGGGACATGTTACCAGGTGAACAGAATAAGTGAGGAGAGTGTGTTCCCCTGATGGTTGAATATACACGGAAAATGTTACCAGGTGAACAGTATAAGTGAGGAGAGTGTGTTTGCCTGATTGTTTAATATACACGGGACATGTTACCAGGTGAAGAGTATAAGTGAGGAGAGTCTGTTCCCCTGATTGTTTAACGCTCACGGGACATGTTCCCAGGTGAACAGAATAAGTGAGGAGAGTGTGTTCCCCTGATTGTTTATTATACACGGAAAATGTTACCAGGTGAACAGTATAAGTGAGGAGAGTGTGTTCCCCTGATTGTTTATTATACACGGGACATGTTACCAGGTGAACAGTATAAGTGAGGAGAGTGTGTTCCCCTGATTGTTTATTATACACGGGACATGTTACCAGGTGAACAGTATAAGTGATGAGAATGTGTTCCCCTGATGGTTTAATTTTCATGGGACATGTCACCAGGTGAACAGACCAAGTGAGGAGAGTGTGTTCCCCTGATTGTTTAATATATACGGGACATGTTGCCAGGTGAACAGTATAAGTGAGGAGAGTGTGTTCCCCTGATGGTGTAATATACACGGGACATGTTACCAGGTGAACAGTATAAGTGAGGAGACTGTGTTCCCCTGATTGTTTAATATACACGGGACATGTTTCCAGGTGAACAGTATAAGTGAGGAGACTGTGTTCCCCTGATTGTTTAATATACACGGGACATGTCACCAGGTGAACAGTATAAGTGAGGAGAGTTTGTTCCCCTGATGGTTTAATATACACGGGACATGTTGCCAGGTAAACAGTATAAGTGAGGAGAGTGTGTTCCCCTGATTGTTTAATACTGACGGGACATGTCACCATGTGAACAGTATTAATGAGGAGAGAGTGTTCCCCGGATTGTTTAATACTGACGGGACATGTTACCAGGCGAAGAGTATAAGTGAGGAGAGTGTGTTCCCCTGATTGTTTAATACACATGGGACATGTTACCTGGTGAACAGTATAAGTGAGGAGAGTGTGTGCCCCAGATGCTTTAATATACACAGGACATGTTACCAGGCGAACAGTATAAGTGAGGAAAGGGTGTTCCCCTGATTGTTTAATGCACACAGGACATGTCACCAGGCGAACAGTGTAAATGAGGAGAATGTGTTCCCCTGAAGGTTTAATAAGCACGGGACATGTTACCAGGTGAACAGTGTAAGTTGGGAGAGTGTGTTCCCCTGATTGTATAATACTGACGGGACATGTAACCAGGTGAACAGTATAAGTGAGGAGAGTGTGTTCCCCTGCTTGTTTAATACTGACGGGAAATGTTACCAGGTGAACAGTATAAGTGAGGATAGTGTGTTCCCCTGCTTGTTTAATACTGACGGGACATGTTACCAGGTGAACAGTATAAGTGAGGAGAGTGTGTTCCCCTGATTGTTTAATACACACGGGACATGATACCAGGTGAACAGTATAAGTGAGGAGAGTGTGTTCCCCTGATGGTTTAATACTGACGGGACATGTTGCCAGGTAAACAGTATAAGTGAGGAGAGTGTGTTCCCCTGATTGTTTAATACTGACGGGACATGTCACCATGTGAACAGTATTAATGAGGAGAGAGTGTTCCCCGGATTGTTTAATACTGACGGGACATGTTATCAGGTGAACAGTATAAGTGAGGAGAGTGTGTTCCCCTGATTGATTAATACACATGGGACATGTTACCAGGCGAAGAGTATAAGTGAGGAGAGTGTGTTCCCCTGATTGTTTAATACACATGGGACATGTTACCTGGTGAACAGTATAAGTGAGGAGAGTGTGTGCCCCAGATGCTTTAATATATACAGGACATGTTTCCAGGCGAACAGTATAAGTGAGGAAAGGGTGTTCCCCTGATTGTTTAATGCACACAGGACATGTCACCAGGCGAACAGTGTAAATGAGGAGAATGTGTTCCCCTGAAGGTTTAATAAGCACGGGACATGTTACCAGGTGAACAGTGTAAGTTGGGAGAGTGTGTTCCCCTGATTGTATAATACTGACGGGACATGTAACCAGGTGAACAGTATAAGTGAGGAGAGTGTGTTCCCCTGCTTGTTTAATACTGACGGGACATGTTACCAGGTGAACAGTATAAGTGAGGAGAGTGTGTTCCCCTGATGGTTTAATACACACGGGACATGTTACCAGGTGAACAGTATAAGTGAGGAGAGTGTGTTCCCCTGATGGTTTAATACACACGGGACATGTTACCAGGTGAACAGTATAAGTGAGGAGAGTGTGTTCCCCTGATGGTTTAATACACACGGGACATGTTACCAGGTGAACAGTATAAGTGAGGAGAGTGTGTTCCCCTGATTGTTTAATACACACGGGACATGATACCAGGTGAACAGTATAAGTGAGGAGAGTGTGTTCCCCTGATGGTTTAATACACACGGGACATGTTACCAGGTGAACAGTATAAGTGAGGAGAGTGTGTTCCCCTGATGGTTTAATACACACGGGACATGTTACCAGGTGAACAGTATAAGTGAGGAGAGTGTGTTCCCCTGATGGTTTAATACACACGGGACATGTTACCAGGTGAACAGTAGAAGTGAGGACAGTTTGTTGCCCTGATTGTTTAATACTGACGGGACATGTCACCAGGTGAACAGTATAAGTCAGGAGAGTGTGTTCCCCTGACGGTTTAATACACACAGGACATGTTACTAGGTGAACAGCATAAGTGAGGAGAGTGTGTTCCCCTGATGGTTTAATACACACAGGACATGTTACCAGGTGAACAGTATAAGTGAGGAGAGTGTGTTCCCCTGATTGTTTAAAACGAACGGGACATGTAACCAGGTGAACAGTATACGTGAGGAGAATGTGTTCCCCTGATTGTTTAATACATAAGGGACATTTTAACAGGTGAACAGTAAAGTGAGGAGAGTGTGTTCCCCTGATTGTTTAAAACGAACGGGATATGTAACCAGGCGAACAGTATAAGTGAGGAGATTGTGTTCCCCTGATAATTTAATACGCATGGGACATGTTACCAGTTGAACAGTATAAGTGAGGAGAGAGTGTTCCCCTGAATGTTTAATATACACGGGACATGTTACCAGTTGAACAGTATAAGTGAGGAGAGTGTGTTCCCCTGATTGTTTAATACTCACGGGACATGTTACCAGGTGAACAGTATAAGTGAGGAGAGTGTGTTCCCCTGATTGTTTAATACACACGGGACATGTCACCTGGCGAACAGTATAAGTGAGGAGAGTGTGTTCCCCTGATTGTTTAATACACACGGGACATGTCACTAGGTGAACAGGATAAGTGAGGAGAGTGTGTTCCCCTGATTGTTTAATACTGACGGGACATGTTAGCAGGTGAACAGTATAAGTGAGGAGAGAGTGTTCCCCTGATTGTTTAAAGCACACAGGACATGTCACTCGGTGAACAGTATAAGTGAGGAGAGTGTGCTCCCCTCATGGTTTAATATACACGGGACATGTTACCACGTGAACAGCATAAGTGAGGAGAGTGTGTTCCCCTGATGGTTCAATATACACAGGACATGTTACCAGGTGTACAGTATATGTGAGGAGAGTGTGTTCCCCTGATTCTTTAATACACACGGGACATGTTAGCAGGTGAACAGTAGAAGTGAGGAGAGTTTGTTGCCCTGATTGTTTAATACTGACGGGACATGTTACCAGGTGAACAGTAGAAGTGAGGAGAGTGTGTTCTCCTGATGGTTTAATAAACACTGGACATGTTACCATTTGAACAGTATAAGTGAGGAGAGTGTGTTCCATTGATGGTTTAATATACTAAGGACATGTTACCAGGTGAACAGTAGAAGTGAGGAGAATGTGTTCCCCTGTTTGTTTAATACACACGGGACATGTTACCAGGTGAACAGTATAAGTGAGGAGAATGTGTTCCCCTGTTTGTTTAATACACACGGGACATGTTACCAGGTGAACAGTATAAGTGAGGAGAATGTGTTCCCCTGTTTGTTTAATACACACGGGACATGTTACCAGGTGAACAGTATAAGTGAGGAGAATGTGTTCCCCTGTTTCTTTAATACGCACGGGACATGTTACCAAGTGAACAGTATAAGTGAGGAGAGTGTGTTTCCCTGATTGTTTAATACACACGGGACATGTTACCAGGTGAACAGTATAAGTGAGGAGAATGTGTTTAATATACACGGGACATGTTACCAAGTGAACAGAATAAGTGAGGAGAGTGTGTTCCCCTGATTGTTTAATACACACGGGACATGTTACCAGATGAACAGTATAAGTGAGGAGAGTGTGTTCCCCTGATTGTTCAATACACACGGGACATGTTACCAGGTGAACAGTATATGTGAGGAGAGTGTGTTCCGTTGATGGTTTAATATACACGGGACATGTTACCAGGTGAACAGTATAAGTGAGGAGAGTGTGTTCCCCTGATGGTTTAATACACACGGGACATGTCACCAGGTGAACAGTAGAAGTGAGCAGATTGTTTTCCCCTGATGTTTAAATATGCAAAGGACATGTTACCAGGTGAACAGTATAAGTGAGGAGAGTTTGTTCCCCTGATGGTTTAATACTGACGGGACATGTTACCAGATGAACAGTATAAGTGAGGAGAGTGTGTTCCCCTGATGGTTTAATATACATGGGCCATGTTACCAGGTGAACAGTATAAGTGAGGAGAGTGTGTTCCCCTGATGGTTTAATATACACGGGACATGTTACCAGGTGAACAGTATAAGTGAGGAGAGTGTGTTCCCCTGATGGTTTAATGCACACAGGACATTTTACCAGGTGAACAGTGTAAGTGAGGAGAGTGTGTTCCCCTGATGGTTTAATATACACGGGACATGTTGCCAGGTAAACAGTATATGTGAGGAGAGTGTGTTCCCCTGATGTTTTAATATACACAGGGCATGTTACCAGGTGAACAGTATAAGTGAGGAGATTGTGTTCCTCTGATGGTTTAATACGCACGGGACATGTCACCAGGTGAACAGTATATGTGAGGAGAGTGTGTTCCCCTGATGGTTTAATACTGACGGGACATGTTACCAGATGAACAGTATAAGTGAGGAGAGTGTGTTCCCCTGATGGTTTAATACACACAGGACATGTTACCAGGTGAACAGTATAAGTGAGGAGAGTTTGTTCCCCTGATGGTTTAATACTGACGGGACATGTTACCAGATGAACAGTATAAGTGAGGAGAGTGTGTTCCCCTGATGGTTTAATATACACGGGACATGTTACCAGGTGAACAGTATAAGTGAGGAGAGTGTGTTCCCCTGATGGTTTAATATACACGGGACATGTTACCAGGTGAACAGTATAAGTGAGGAGAGTGTGTTCCCCTGATGGTTTAATGCACACAGGACATTTTACCAGGTGAACAGTGTAAGTGAGGAGAGTGTGTTCCCCTGATGGTTTAATATACACGGGACATGTTACCAGGTAAACAGTATATGTTAGGAGAGTGTGTTCCCCTGATGTTTTAATATACACAGGGCATGTTACCAGGTGAACAGTATAAGTGAGGAGATTGTGTTCCTCTGATGGTTTAATACGCACGGGACATGTCACCAGGTGAACAGTATATGTGAGGAGAGTGTGTTCCCCTGATGGTTTAATACTGACGGGACATGTTACCAGATGAACAGTATAAGTGAGGAGAGTGTGTTCCCCTGATGGTTTAATACACACAGGACATGTTACCAGGTGAACAGTATAAGTGAGGAGAGTGTGTTCCCCTGATGGTTTAATACTGACGGGACATGTTACCAGATGAACAGTATAAGTGAGGAGAGTGTGTTCCCCTGATGGTTTAATGCACACGGGACATGTTACCAGGTGAACAGTATAAGTGAGGAGAGTGTGTTCCCCTGTTGGTTTAATATACACGGGACATGTTACCAGATGAACAGTATAAGTGAGGAGAGTGTGTTCCCCTGATGGTTTAATATACACGGGACATGTGACTAGGTGAACAGTGTAAGTGAGGAGAGTGTGTTCCCCTGATGGTTTAATATACACGGGACATGTTACCAGGTAAACAGTATATGTGAGGAGAGTGTGTTCCCCTGATGGTTTAATATAAACAGGGCATGTTACCAGGTGAACAGTATAAGTGAGGAGAGTGTGTTCCCCTGATGTTTTAATATACACAGGACATGTTACCCGGTGAACAGTATAAGTGAGGAGAGTGTGTTCCATTGAAGGTTTAATATACACAGGACATGTTACCAGGTGAACAGTATTCGTGAGCAGAGTGTGTTCCCTTGATTGTTTAATACGGACGGGACATGTTACCAGGTGAACAGTATAAGTGAGGAGAATGTGTTCCCCTGATTGTTTAATACACACGGGACATGTTACCAGGTGAACAGTATAAGTGAGGAGAATGAGTTCCCCTGTTTGTTTAATACACACGGGACATGTTACCAGGTGAACAGTAGTAGTGAGGAGAATGTGTTCCCCTGATTGTTTAATACGCACGGGACATGTTACCAAGTGAACAGTAGAAGTGAAGAGAATGTGTTCCCCTGATTGTTTAATACGCACGGGACATGTTACCAGGTGAACAGTATAAGTGAGGAGAGTGTGTTCCCCTGATGGTTTAATATACACGGGACATGTTACCAGGTGAACAGTATAAGTGAGGAGAGTGTGTTCCCCTGATGGTTTAATACACACGGGACATGTTACCAGTTGAACAGTATAAGTGAGGAGAGTGTGTTGCCCTGATTGTTCAATACACACGGGAGATGTCACCAAGTGAAATGTATAATTGAGGAGAGTGTGTTCCCCTGATGGTTTAATATACAAGGGACATGTTACCAGGTGAACAGTATAAGTGAGGAGAGTGTGTTCCCCTGATGGTTTAATGCACACAGGACATGTTACCAGGTGAACAGTATAAGTGAGGAGAGTGTGTTCCCCTGATGGTTTAATATACACGGGACATGTTACCAGATGAACAGTATAAGTGAGGCGAGTGTGTTCCCCTGATGGTTTAATATACACGTGACATGTGACTAGGTGAACAGTATAAGTGAGGAGAGTGTGTTCCCCTGATGGTTTAATATACATGGGACATGTTACCAGGTAAACAGTAAATGTGAGGAGAGCGTGTTCCCCTGATGGTTTAATATACACAGGGCATGTTACCAGGTGAACAGTATAAGTGAGGAGAGTCTGTTCCCCTGATTGTTTAATACACACGGGACATGTTACCAGGTGAACAGTATAAGTGAGAAGAATGTGTTCCCCTGTTTGTTTAATACACACGGGACATGTTACCATGTGAACAGTATAAGTGAGGAGAATGTGTTCCCCTGTTGGTTTAATACGCACGGGACATGTTACCAGGTGAACAGTATAAGTGAGGAGAGTGTGTTCCCCTGATTGTTTAATAAACACTGTACATGTTACCAGGTGAACAGTATAAGTGAGGAGAGTGTGTTCCCCTGATGGTTTAATATACACGGAACATGTTACCAGGTGAACAGGATAAGTGAGGAGAGTGTGTTCCCCTGATGGTTTAATATACACGGGACATGTTCCCAGGTGAACAGTATAAGTGAGGAGAGTGTGTTCCCCTGATGGTTTAATATACACAGGGCATGTTACCAGGTGAACAGTATAAGTGAGGAGAGTGTGTTCCCCTTATGGTTTAATACACACGGGACATGTTATCAGGTGAACAGTATAAGTGAGGAGAGTGTGTTCCCCTGATTGTTTAATGCACACGGGACATGTTACCAGCTGAACAGTATAAGTGAGGAGAGTGTGTTTAATATACACGGGACATGTTACCAAGTGAACAGAATAAGTGAGGAGAGTGTGTTCCCCTGATTGTTTAATACACACGGGACATGTTACCAGGTGAACAGTATAAGTGAGGAGAGTGTGTTCCCCTGATTGTTGAATACAATAGGGACATGTTACCAGGTGAACAGTATAAGTGAGGAGAATGTGTTCCCCTGATGGTTTAATATACACGGGACATGTTACCAGGTGAACAGTAGAAGTGAGGAGAGTGTGTTCCCCTGATTGTTTAATACTCACGGGACATGTTACCAGGTGAACAGTAGAAGTGAGGAGAGTGTGTTCCCCTGATTGTTTAATACTCACGGGACATGTTGCCAGGAGAACAGTATAAGTGAGGAGAGTGTGTTCCCCTGATGGTTTAATATACACAGGACATGATACCAGGTGAACAGTATAAGTGAGGAGAGTGTGTTCCCCTGATTATATAATACACACAGGACAAGTCACAAGGTGAACAGTATAAGTGAGGAGAATGTGTTCCCCTGATGGTTTAATATTCACGGGACATGTTACCAGATGAACAGTATAAGTGAGGAGAGTGTGTTCCCCTGATGGTTTAATACACACAGGACATGTTAGCAGGTGAACAGTATAAGTGAGGAGATTGCTTTCCCCTGATGGTTTAATATTCACGGGACATGTTACCAGGTGAACAGTGTAAGTGAGGAGAGTGTGTTCCCCTGATTGTTTAATACTCACGGGACATGTTACCAGGTGAACAGTATAAGTGAGGAGAATGTGTTCCCCTGATGGTTTAATATACACGGGACATGTTACCAGGTGAACAGTATAAGTGAGGAGAGTGTGTTCCCCTGATGGTTTAATATACACGGGACATGTTACCAGATGAACAGTATAAGTGAGGCGAGTGTGTTCACCTGATGGTTTAATACGCACGGGACATGTCACCAAGTGAACTGTATAAGTGAGGAGAGTGTGTTCCCCTGATGGTTTAATGCACACAAGACATTTTACCAGGTGAACAGTGTAAGTGAGGCGAGTGTGTTCACCTGATGGTTTAATACGCACGGGACATGTCACCAAGTGAACTGTATAAGTGAGGAGAGTGTGTTCCCCTGATGGTTTAATGCACACAAGACATTTTACCAGGTGAACAGTGTAAGTGAGGAGATTGCTTTCCCCTGATGGTTTAATATTCACGGGACATGTTACCAGGTGAACAGTGTAAGTGAGGAGAGTGTGTTCCCCTGATTGTTTAATACTCACGGGACATGTTACCAGGTGAACAGTATAAGTGAGGAGAGTGTGTTCCCCTGATGGTTTAATATACACGGGATATGATACCAGGTGAACAGTATAAGTGAGGAGAGTGTGTTCCCCTGATGGTTTAATATACACGGGACATGTTACCAGGTGAACAGTATAAGTGAGGAGAGTGTGTTCCCCAGATCGTTTAATATGCACGGGACATGTGACTAGGTGAACAGTATAAGTGAGGAGAGTGTGTTCCCCTGATGGTTTAATATACAATAGGGACATGTTACCAGGTAAACAGTAAAAGTGAGGAGAGTGTGTTCCCCTGATGGTTTAATATACACAGGGCATGTTACCAGGTGAACAGTATAAGTGAGGAGATTGTGTTCCCCTGATGGTGTAATACACACGGGACATGTTATCAGGTGAACGGTATAAGTGAGGAGAGTGTGTTCCCCTGATTGTTTAATGCACACGGGACATGTTACCAGGTGAACAGTATAAGTGAGGAGAGTGTGTTCCCCTGATTGTTTAATACGCACGGGACATGTTACCAGGTGAACAGTAGAAGTGAGGAGAATGTGTTCCCCTGTTTGTTTAATACGCACAGGACATGTTACCAAGTGAACAGTATAAGTGAGGTGAATGTGTTCCCCTGATTGTTTAATACACACGGGACATGTTACCAGGTGAACAGTATAAGTGAGGAGAATGTGTTCCCCTGTTTGTTTAATACACACGGGACATGTTTCCACTTGAACAGTATAAGTGAGGAGAGTGTGTTCCCCTGATTGTTTAATATACACGGGACATGTTACCAAGTGAACAGTATAAGTGAGGAGAGTGCGTTCCCCTGATTGTTTAATATACACGGGACATGTTACCAGGTGAACAGTATAAGTGAGGAGAATGTGTTCCCCTGATTGTTTAATACGCACGGGACATGTTACCAGGTGAACAGTATAAGTGAGGAGAATGTGTTCCCCTGATTGTTTAATACGCACGGGACATGTTACAAGGTGAACAGTATAAGTGAGGAGAATGTGTTCCCCTGATGGTTTAATATTCACGGGACATGTTACCAGGTGAACAGTATAAGTGAGGCGAGTGTGTTCCCCTGATGGTTTAATATACACGGGACATGTTACCAGGTAAACAGTATATGTGAGGAGAGTGTGTTCCCCTGATGATTTAATATACAGAGGGCATGTTACCAGGTGAACAGTATAAGTGAGGAGATTGTGTTCCCCTGATGGTTTAATACACACAGGACATGTTACCAGGTGAACAGTATAAGTGAGGAGAGTGTGTTCCCCTGATGTTTTAATACACACAGGACATGTTACCCGGTGAACAGTATAAGTGAGGAGATTGTGTTCCCCTGATTGTTTAATACTGACAGGACATGTCACCAGGGGAACAGTATAAGTGAGGAGAATGTGTTCCCCTGATGGTTTAATATGCACGGGACATGTTACCAGGTGAACAGTATAAGTGAGGAGAATGTGTTCCCCTGATGGTTTAATATACACGGGACATGTTACCAGGTGAACAGTATAAGTGAGGAGAGTGTGTTCCCCTGATGGTTTAATGCACACAAGACATTTTACCAGGTGAACAGTGTAAGTGAGGAGAGTGTGTTCCCCTGATGGTTAATATACACGGGACATGTTACCAGGTGAACAGTATAAGTGAGGAGAGTGTGTTCCCCAGATTGTTTAATATGCACGGGACATGTGACTAGGTGAACAGTATAAGTGAGGAGAGTGTGTTCCCCTGATGGTTTAATATACAAGGGACATGTTACCAGTTAAACAGTATAAGTGAGGAGAGTGTGTTCCCCTGATGGTTTAATATACACAGGGCATGTTACCAGTTGAACAGTATAAGTGAGGAGATTGTGTTCCCCTGATGGTGTAATACACACGGGACATGTTACCAGGTGAACAGTATAAGTGAGGAGAATGCGTTCCCCTGTTTGTTTAATACACACGGGACATTTTTCCAGGTGAACAGTATAAGTGAGGAGAATGTGTTCCCCTCTTTGTTTAATACGCACTGGACATGTTGCCAAGTGAACAGTATAAGTGAGGAGAGTGTGTTCCCCTGTTTGTTTAATACGCACTGGACATGTTACCAGGTGAACAGTATAAGTGAGGAGAATGTGTTCCCCTGATTGTTTAATACACACGGGACATGTTACCAAGTGAACAGTATAAGTGAGGAGAGTGCGTTCCCCTGATTGTTTAATACACACGGGACATGTTACCAGGTGAACAGTATAATTGAGGAGAATGTGTTCCCCTGTTGGTTTAATACGCACGGGACATTTTACCAAGTGAACAGTATAAGTGAGGAGAATGTGTTCCCCTGATTGTTTAATACGCACGGGACATGTCACCAGGTGAACAGTATAAGTGAGGAGAGTGTGTTCCCCTGATTGTTCAATAGTCATGGGACATGTTACCAGGTGAACAGTATAAGTGAGGCGAGTGTGTTCCCCTGATGGTTTAATATACACGGGACATGTTACCAGGTAAACAGTATATGTGAGGAGAGTGTGTTCCCCTGATGGTTTAATATACAGAGGGCATGTTACCAGGTGAACAGTATAAGTGAGGAGATTGTGTTCCCCTGATGGTTTAATACACACAGGACATGTTACCAGGTGAACAGTATAAGTGAGGAGAATGTGTTCCCCTGATTGTTCAATACACACGAGACATGTCATCAAGTGAAATGTATAATTGAGGAGAGTGTGTTCCCCTGATGGTTTAATATACACGGGACATGTTACCAGGTGAACAGTATAAGTGAGGAGAGTGTGTTCCCCTGATGGTTTAATATACACGAAACATGTTACCAGGTGAACAGTATAAGTGAGGAGAGTGTGTTCCCCTGATGGTTTAATATACACGGGACATGTTCCCAGGTGAACAGTATAAGTGAGGAGAGTGTGTTCCCCTTATGGTTTAATACACACGGGACATGTTACCAGGTGAACAGTATAAGTGAGGATAGTGTGTTCCCCTGATTGTTTAATGCACACGGGACATGTTACCAGCTGAACAGTATAAGTGAGGAGAGTGTGTTCCCCTGATGGTTTCATATACACGGGACATGTTACCAGGTGAACAGTATAAGTGAGGAGAGTGTGTTCCCCTGATGGTTTAATATACACGGGACATGTCACCAGGTGAACAGTAGAAGTGAGCAGAAAGTTTTCCCCTGATGGTTAAATATGCAAAGGACATGTTACCAGGTGAACAGTATAAGTGAGGAGAGTGTGTTCCCCTGATGGTTTAATACTGACGGGACATGTTACCAGATGAACAGTATAAGTGAGGAGAGTGTATTCCCCTGATGGTTTAATGCACACAGGACATGTTACCAGGTGAACAGTATAAGTGAGGAGAGTGTGTTCCCCTGATGGTTTAATATACACGGGACATGTTGCCAGGTGAACAGTATAAGTGAGGAGAATGTGTTCCCCTGATGGTTTAATATACACGGGACATGTTACCAGGGGAACAGTATAAGTGAGGACATTGTGTTCCCCTGATGGTTTAATATACACGGGATATGTTACCAGATGAACAGTATAAGTGAGGCGAGTTTGTTCACCTGATGGTTTAATACGCACGGGACATGTTACCAGGTGAACAGTATAAGTGAGGAGAGTGTGTTCCCCTGATGGTTTAATGCACACAAGACATTTTACCAGGTGAACAGTGTAAGTGAGGAGAGTGTGTTCCCCTGATGGTATAATGCACACAGGACATGTTACCAGGTGAACAGTATAAGTGAGGAGAGTGTGTTCCCCTGATGGTTTAATGCACACAAGACATTTTACCAGGTGAACAGTGTAAGTGAGGAGAGTGTGTTCCCCTGATGGTTTAATATACACGGGATATGTTACCAGGTGAACAGTATAAGTGAGGAGAGTGTGTTCCCCTGATGGTTTAATATAAACGGGACATGTTACCAGGTGAACAGTATAAGTGAGGAGAGTGTGTTCCCCTGATGGTTTAATATACACGGGACATGTTACCAGGTGAACAATATAAGTCAGGAGAGTGTGTTCCCCAGATTGTTTAATATACACGAGACATGTGACTAGGTGAACAGTATAAGTGAGGAGAGTGTGTTCCCCTGATGATTTAATATACACGGGACATGTTACCAGGTAAACAGTATAAGTGAGGAGAGTGTGTTCCCCTGATGGTTAAATACACACGGGACATGTTATCAGGTGAACGGTATAAGTGAGGAGAGTGTGTTCCCCTGATTGTTTAATGCACACGGGACATGTTACCAGGTGATCAGTATAAGTGAGGAGAGTGTATTCCCCTGATGTTTTAATATACACAGGACATGTTACCAGGTGAACAGTATAAGTGAGGAGAGTGTGTTCCCCTGATTGTTTAATACGCACGGGACATGTTACCAGGTGAACAGTAGAAGTGAGGAGAATGTGTTCCCCTGATTGTTTAATACGCACGGGACATGTTACCAGGTGAACAGTATAAGTGAGGAGAATGTGTTCCCCTGATTGTTTAATACACACGGGACATGTTACCAGGTGAACAGTATAAGTGAGGAGAATGTGTTCCCCTGTTTGTTTAATACACACGGGACATGTTTCCAGGTGAACAGTATAAGTGAGGAAAATGTGTTCCCCTGTTTGTTTAATACGCACGGGACATGTTACCAAGTGAACAGTATAAGTGAGGAGAATGTGTTCCCCTGATTGTTTAATACACACGGGACATGTTACCAGGTGAACAGTATAAGTGAGGAGAATGTGTTCCCCTGTTTGTTTTATACGCACGGGACATGTTACCAAGTGAACAGTATAAGTGAGGAGAGTGCGTTCCCCTGATTGTTTAATACACACGGGACATGTTACCAGGTGAACAGTATAAGTGAGGAGAATGTGTTCCCCTGTTTGTTTAATACGGACGGGACATTTTACCAAGTGAACAGTATAAGAGAGGAGAATGTGTTCCCCTGATTGTTTAATACGCACGGGACATGTTACCAGGTGAACAGTATAAGTGAGGAGAGTGTGTTCCCCTGATTGTTCAATACACACGGGACATGTTACCAGGTGAACAGTATAAGTGAGAAGAGTGTGTTCCCCTGATTGTTCAATACACACGGGACATGTCACCAAGTGAAATGTATAATTGAGGAGAGTGTGTTGCCCTGATGGTTTAATATACACGGTACATGTTACCAGGTGAACAGGAAAGTGAGGAGAGTGTGTTCCCCTGATGGTTTAATATACACGGAACATGTTACCAGGTGAACAGTATAAGTGAGGAGAGTGTGTTCCCCTGATGGTTTAATATACACGGGACATGTTCCCAGGTGAACAGTATAAGTGAGGAGAGTGTGTTCCCCTGATGGTTTCATATACACGGGACATGTTACCAGGTGAACAGTATAAGTGAGGAGAGTGTGTTCCCCTGATGGTTTAATATACACGGGACATGTCACCAGGTGAACAGTAGAAGTGAGCAGAAAGTTTTCCCCTGATGGTTAAATATGCAAAGGACATGTTACCAGGTGAACAGTATAAGTGAGGAGAGTGTGTTCCCCTGATGGTTTAATACTGACGGGACATGTTACCAGATGAACAGTATAAGTGAGGAGAGTGTATTCCCCTGATGGTTTAATGCACACAGGACATGTTACCAGGTGAACAGTATAAGTGAGGAGAGTGTGTTCCCCTGATGGTTTAATATACACGGGACATGTTGCCAGGTGAACAGTATAAGTGAGGAGAATGTGTTCCCCTGATGGTTTAATATACACGGGACATGTTACCAGGGGAACAGTATAAGTGAGGACAGTGTGTTCCCCTGATGGTTTAATATACACGGGACATGTTACCAGATGAACAGTATAAGTGAGGCGAGTTTGTTCACCTGATGGTTTAATACGCACGGGACATGTTACCAGGTGAACAGTATAAGTGAGGAGAGTGTGTTCCCCTGATGGTTTAATGCACACAAGACATTTTACCAGGTGAACAGTGTAAGTGAGGAGAGTGTGTTCCCCTGATGGTTTAATGCACACAGGACATGTTACCAGGTGAACAGTATAAGTGAGGAGAGTGTGTTCCCCTGATGGTTTAATGCACACAAGACATTTTACCAGGTGAACAGTGTAAGTGAGGAGAGTGTGTTCCCCTGATGGTTTAATATACACGGGATATGTTACCAGGTGAACAGTATAAGTGAGGAGAGTGTGTTCCCCTGATGGTTTAATATAAACGGGACATGTTACCAGGTGAACAGTATAAGTGAGGAGAGTGTGTTCCCCTGATGGTTTAATATACACGGGACATGTTACCAGGTGAACAATATAAGTCAGGAGAGTGTGTTCCCCAGATTGTTTAATATACACGAGACATGTGACTAGGTGAACAGTATAAGTGAGGAGAGTGTGTTCCCCTGATGATTTAATATACACGGGACATGTTACCAGGTAAACAGTATAAGTGAGGAGAGTGTGTTCCCCTGATGGTTAAATACACACGGGACATGTTATCAGGTGAACGGTATAAGTGAGGAGAGTGTGTTCCCCTGATTGTTTAATGCACACGGGACATGTTACCAGGTGATCAGTATAAGTGAGGAGAGTGTATTCCCCTGATGTTTTAATATACACAGGACATGTTACCAGGTGAACAGTATAAGTGAGGAGAGTGTGTTCCCCTGATTGTTTAATACGCACGGGACATGTTACCAGGTGAACAGTAGAAGTGAGGAGAATGTGTTCCCCTGATTGTTTAATACGCACGGGACATGTTACCAGGTGAACAGTATAAGTGAGGAGAATGTGTTCCCCTGATTGTTTAATACACACGGGACATGTTACCAGGTGAACAGTATAAGTGAGGAGAATGTGTTCCCCTGTTTGTTTAATACACACGGGACATGTTTCCAGGTGAACAGTATAAGTGAGGAAAATGTGTTCCCCTGTTTGTTTAATACGCACGGGACATGTTACCAAGTGAACAGTATAAGTGAGGAGAATGTGTTCCCCTGATTGTTTAATACACACGGGACATGTTACCAGGTGAACAGTATAAGTGAGGAGAATGTGTTCCCCTGTTTGTTTAATACGCACGGGACATGTTACCAAGTGAACAGTATAAGTGAGGAGAGTGCGTTCCCCTGATTGTTTAATACACACGGGACATGTTACCAGGTGAACAGTATAAGTGAGGAGAATGTGTTCCCCTGTTGGTTTAATACGGACGGGACATTTTACCAAGTGAACAGTATAAGAGAGGAGAATGTGTTCCCCTGATTGTTTAATACGCACGGGACATGTTACCAGGTGAACAGTATAAGTGAGGAGAGTGTGTTCCCCTGATTGTTCAATACACACGGGACATGTTACCAGGTGAACAGTATAAGTGAGAAGAGTGTGTTCCCCTGATTGTTCAATACACACGGGACATGTCACCAAGTGAAATGTATAATTGAGGAGAGTGTGTTGCCCTGATGGTTTAATATACACGGTACATGTTACCAGGTGAACAGTATAAGTGAGGAGAGTGTGTTCCCCTGATGGTTTAATATACACGGAACATGTTACCAGGTGAACAGTATAAGTGAGGAGAGTGTGTTCCCCTGATGGTTTAATATACACGGGACATGTTCCCAGGTGAACAGTATAAGTGAGGAGAGTGTGTTCCCCTTGTGGTTTAATACACACGGGACATGTTATCAGGTGAACAGTATAAGGGAGGAGAGTGTGTTCCCTTGATTGTTTAATATACACAGGACATGTTACCAGGTGAATAGTATAAGTGAGGAGAGTGTGTTTCCCTGATTGTTTAATACGCACGGGACATGTTACCAAGTGAACAGTATAAGTGAGGAGAATGTGTTCCCCTGATTGTTTAATACACACGGGACATGTTACCACGTGAACAGTATAAGTGAGGAGAATGTGTTCCCCTGTTTGTTTAATAAGCACGGGACATGTTACCAAGTGAACAGTATAAGTGAGGAGAGTGAGTTCCCCTGATTGTTTAATACACACGGGACATGTTACCAGGTGAACAGTATAAGTGAGGAGAATGTGTTCCCCTGTTGGTTTAATACGGACGGGACATTTTACCAACTGAACAGTATAAGTGAGGAGAATGTGTTCCCCTGATTGTTTAATACGCACGGGACATGTTACCAGCTGAACAGTATAAGTGAGGAGACTGTGTTCCCCTGATGGTTTCATATACACGGGACATGTAACCAGGAGAACAGAATAAGTGAAGGGAGTGCTTTCCCCTGATGGTTTAATATTCACGGGACATGTTACCAGGTGAACAGTATAGGTGAGGACAGTGTGTTCCCCTGATTGTTCAATACACACGGGACATGTCACCAAGTGAAATGTATAATTGAGGAGAGTGTGTTCCCCTGATGGTTTAATATACACGGTACATGTTACCAGGTGAACAGTATAAGTGAGGAGAGTGTGTTCCCCTGATGGTTTAATATACACGGAACATGTTACCAGATGAATAGTATAAGTGAGGAGAGTGTGTTCCCCTGATGGTTTAATATACACGGGACATGTTACCAGCTGAACTGTATAAGTGAGGAGAGTTTGTTCCCCTTGTGGTTTAATACGCACGGGACATGTTACCAGATGAATAGTATAAGTGAGGAGAGTGTGTTCCCCTGATGGTTTAATATACACGGGACATGTCACCAGGTGAACAGTATAAGTGAGGAGAGTGTGTTGCCCTGATTGTTTAATGCACACGGGACATGTTACCAGCTGAACAGTATAAGTGAGGAGAGTGTGTTCCCCTGATGGTTTCATATACACGGGACATGTAACCAGGAGAACAGAATAAGTGAAGGGAGTGCTTTCCCCTGATGGTTTAATATTCACGGGACATGTTACCAGTTGAACAGTATAATTGAGGAGAGTGTGTTCCCCTGATGGTTTAATATACACGGGACATGTTACCAGGTGAACAGTATAAGTGAGGAGAGTGTGTTCCCCTGATTGTTTAATACGCACGGGACATGTTACCAGGTGAACAGTAGAAGTGAGGAGAATGTGTTCCCCTGATTGTTTAATACGCACGGGACATATTACCAAGTGAACAGTATAAGTGAGGAGAATGTGTTCCCCTGATTGTTTAATACACACGGGACATGTTTCCAGGTGAACAGTATAAGTGAGGAAAATGTGTTCCCCTGTTTGTTTAATACGCACGGGACATGTTACCAAGTGAACAGTATAAGTGAGGAGAATGTGTTCCACTGATTGTTTAATACACACGGGACATGTTACCAGGTGAGCAGTATAAGTGAGGAGAATGTGTTCCCCTGTTTGTTTAATACGCACGGGACATGTTACCAGGTGAACAGTATAAGTGAGGAGAATGTGTTCCCCTGATTGTTTAATACACACGGGACATGTTTCCAGGTGAACAGTATAAGTGAGGAAAATGTGTTCCCCTGTTGGTTTAATACGGACGGGACATTTTACCAAGTGAACAGTATAAGTGAGGAGAATGTGTTCCCCTGATTGTTTAATACGCACGGGACATGTTACCAGGTGAACAGTATAGGTTAGGACAGTGTGTTCCCCTGATTGTTCAATACACACGGGACATGTTACCAGGTGAACAGTATAAGTGAGAAGAGTGTGTTCCCCTGATTGTTCTATACACACGGGACATGTCACCAAGTGAAATGTATAATTGAGGAGAGTGTGTTCCCCTGATGGTTTAATATACACGGTACATGTTACCAGGTGAACAGTATAAGTGAGGAGAGTGTGTTCCCCTGATGGTTTAATATACACGGAACATGTTACCAGATGAATAGTATAAGTGAGGAGAGAGTGTTCCCCTGATGGTTTAATATACACGGGACATGTTCCCAGGTGAACAGTATAAGTGAGGAGAGTGTGTTCCCCTTGTGGTTTAATACACACGGGACATGTTATCAGGTGAACAGTATAAGTGAGGAGAGTGTGTTCCCCTGATTGTTTAATGCACACGGGACATGTTACCACATGAACAGTATAAGTGAGGAGAGTGTGTTCCCCTGATGGTTTCATATACACGGGACATGTAACCAGGAGAACAGAATAAGTGAAGGGAGTGCTTTCCCCTGATGGTTTAATATTCACGGCACATGTTACCAGTTGAACAGTATAATTGAGGAGAGTGTGTTCCCCTGATGTTTTAATATACACGGGACATGTTACCAGGTGAACAGTATAAGTGAGGAGAGTGTGCTCCCCTGATTGTTTAATACTCACGGGACATGTTACCAGCTGAACAGTATAAGTGAGGAGAGTGTGTTCCCCTGATGGTTTAACACGCACGGGACATGTTACCAGGTGAACAGTATAAGTGAGGAGAGTGTTTTCCCCTGATGGTTTAATATACACGGAACATGTTACCAGGTGAACAGTATAAGTGAGGAGAGTGTGTTCCCCTGATGGTTTAACACGCACGGGACATGTTACCAGGTGAACAGTATAAGTGAGGCGAGTGTGTTCACCTGATGGTTTAATACGCACGGGACATGTCACCAAGTGAACTGTATAAGTCAGGAGAGTGTGTTCCCCAGATGGTTTAATGCACACAGGACATTTTACCACGTGAACAGTGTAAGTGATGAGAGTGTGTTCCCCTGATGGTTTAATATGCACAGGATATGTTACCAGGTGAACAGTATAAGTGAGGAGAGTGTGTTCCCCTGATGGTTTAATTTACACGGGACATGTTACCAGGTGAACAGTATAAGTGAGGAGAATGTGTTCCCCTGATGGTTTAATATACACGGGACAGGTGACTAGGTGAACAGCATATGTGAGGAGAGTGTGTTCCCCTGATGGTTTAATATACACGGGACATGTTACCAGGTTAGCAGTATAAGTGAGGAGAGTGTGTTCCCCTGATGGTTTAATATACACAGGGCATGTTACCAGGTGAACAGTATAAGTGAGGAGATTGTGTTCCCCTGATGTTTTAATACACACGGGACATGTTATCAGGTGAATGGTATAAGTGAGGAGAGTGTGTTCCCCTGATTGTTTAATGCACACGGGACATGTTACCAGGTGAACAGCATAAGTGAGGAGAGTGTGTTCCCCTGATGTTTTAATATACACAGGACATGTTACCAGGTGAACAGTATAAGTGAGGAGAATGTGTTCCCCTGATGGTTTAATATACACGGGACATGTTTCCAGGTAAACAGTATAAGTGAGGAGAGTGTGTTCCCCTGATGGTTTAATATACTCAGGGCATGTTACCAGGTGAACAGTATAAGTGTGGAGATTGTGTTCCCCTGATGGTTTAATATACACAGAACATGTTACCAGGTGAACAGTATAAGTGAGGAGAGTGTGTTCCCCTGATGGTTTAATATACACGGGACATGTTCCCAGGTGAACAGTATAAGTGAGGAGAGTGTGTTCCCCTGATGGTTTAATATACACGGAACATGTTACCAGGTGAACAGTATAAGTGAGGAGAGTGTGTTCCCCTGATGGTTTAATATACACGGGACATGTTCCCAGGTGAACAGTATAAGTGAGGAGAGTGTGTTCCCCTTGTGGTTTAATACACACGGGACATGTTATCAGGTGAACAGTATAAGGGAGGAGAGTGTGTTCCCCTGATTGTTTAATATACACAGGACATGTTACCAGGTGAATAGTATAAGTGAGGAGAGTGTGTTTCCCTGATTGTTTAATACGCACGGGACATGTTACCAAGTGAACAGTATAAGTGAGGAGAATGTGTTCCCCTGTTTGTTTAATACACACGGGACATGTTTCCAGGTTAACAGTATAAGTGAGGAGAATGTGTTCCCCTGTTTGTTTAATACGCACGGGACATGTTACCAAGTGAACAGTATAAGTGAGGAGAATGTGTTCCCTTGATTGTTTAATACACACGGGACATGTTACCAGGTGAACAGTATAAGTGAGGAGAATGTGTTCCCCTGTTTGTTTCATACACACGGGACATGTTACCAAGTGAACAGTATAAGTGAGGAGAGTGAGTTCCCCTGATTGTTTAATACACACGGGACATGTTACCAGGTGAACAGTATAAGTGAGGAGAATGTGTTCCCCTGTTGGTTTAATACGGACGGGACATGTTACCAGGTGAACAGTATAAGTGAGGAGAGTGTGTTCCCCTGATTGTTCAATACACACGGGACATGTTACCAGGTGAACAGTATAAGTGAGAAGAGTGTGTTCCCCTGATTGTTCAATACACACGGGACATGTCACCAAGTGAAATGTATAATTGAGGAGAGTGTGTTCCCCTGATGGTTTAATATACACGGTACATGTTACCAGGTGAACAGTATAAGTGAGGAGAGTGTGTTCCCCTGATTGTTTAATGCACACGGGACATGTTACCAGCTGAACAGTATAAGTGAGGAGAGACTGTTCCCCTGATGGTTTAATATGCACGGGACTTGTTACCAGGTGAACAGTATAAGTGAGGAGAGTGTGTTCCCCTGATGGTTTAATACACACGGGACATGTCACCAGGTGAACAGGATAAGTGAGTAGAATGTGTTCCCCTGATGGTTTAATATTCACTGGACATGTTACCAGATGAACAGTATAAGTGAGGAGAGAGTGTTCCCCTGATGCTTTAATATGCACGGGACATGTTACCAGGTGAACAGTGTAAGTGAGTAGAATGTGTTCCCCTGATAGTTTAATATTCACTGGACATGTTACCAGATGAACAGTATAAATGAGGAGAGTGTGTTCCCCTGATTGTTTAATACATACAGGACATGTTACCAGGTGAACAGTATAAGTGAGGAGAATGTGTTCCCCTGATGGTTTAATATTCACTGGACATGTTACCAGGTGAACAGTATAAGTGAGGAGAGTGTGTTCCCTTGTTGGTTTAATATTCACTGGACATGTTACCAGGTGAACAGTATAAGTGAGGAGAATGTGTTCCCCTGATGGTTTAATATTCACTGGACATGTTACCAGGTGAACAGTATAAGTGAGGAGAGTGTCTTCCCCTAATGGTTTAATATGCACGGGACATGTTACCAGATGAACAGTATAAGTGATGATAGTGTGTTCCCCTGATGGTTTAATATTCACTGGACATGTTACCAGATGAACAGTATAAGTGAGGAGAATGTGTTCCCCTGATGGTTTAATATTCACTGGACATGTTACCAGGTGAACAGTATAAGTGAGGAGAGTTTGTTCCCCTGATGGTTTAATATTCACTGGACATGTTACCAGATGAACAGTATAAGTGAGGAGAGTGAGTTCCCCAGATGGTTTAATATACACGGGACATGTTACCAGGTGAACAGTATAAGTGAGGAGAGTGAGTTCCCCTGATGGTTTAATATACACAGGACATGTTACCAGGTGAACAGTATAAGAGAGGAGATTGTGTTCCCCTGATGGTTTAATACACACAGGACATGTTACCAGGTGAACAGTATAAGTGAGGAGAGCGTGTTCCCATGATTGTTTAATACTGACAGGACATGTCACCAGGTGAACAGTATAAGTGAGAAGAATGAGTTCCCCTGTTTGTTTAATACTGACGGGACATGTTACCAGGTGAACAGTATAAGTGAGGAGAATGTGTTCCCCTGATTGTTTAATACACACGGGACATGTTACCAGGTGAACAGTATAAGTGAGAAGAATGAGTTCCCCTGTTTGTTTAATACTGACGGGACATGTTACCAGGTGAACAGTATAAGTGAGGAGAGTGTGTTCCCCTTATGGTTTAATACACACGGGACATGTTATCAGGTGAACAGTATAAGTGAGGAGAGTGTGTTCCCCTGATGGTTTCATATACACGGGACATGTTACCAAGTGAACAGTATAAGTGAGGAGAATGTGTTCCCCTGATGTTTAATGCACACGGGACATGTTACCAGGTGAACAGCATAAGTGAGGAGAATGTGTTCCCCTGATTGTTTAATGCACACGGGACATTTTACCAGGTGAACAGTATAAGTGAGGAGAATGTGTTCCCCTGTTTGTTTAATACGCACGGGACATGTTACCAAGTGAACAGTATAAGTGAGGAGAATGTGTTCCCCTGATTGTTTAATGCACACGGGACATGTTACCAGGTGAACAGTATAAGTGAGGAGAATGTGTTCCCCTGTTTGTTTAATACACACGGGACATGTTTCCAGTTGAACAGTATAAGTGAGGAGAATGTGTTCCCCTGTTTGTTTAATACGCACGGGACATGTTACCAAGTGAACAGTATAAGTGAGGAGAATGTGTTCCCCTGATTGTTTAATACACACGGGACATGTTACCAGGTGAACAGTATAAGTGAGGAGAATGTGTTCCCCTGTTTGTTTAATACACACGGGATATGTTACCAAGTGAACAGTATAAGTGAGGAGAGTGAGTTCCCCTGATTGTTTAATACACACGGGACATGTTACCAGGTGAACAGTATAAGTGAGGAGAATGTGTTCCCCTGTTGGTTTAATACGGACGGGACATTTTACCAAGTGAACAGTATAAGTGAGGAGAGTGTGTTCCCCTGATTGTTTAATACACACGGGACATGTTACCAGGTGAACAGTATAAGTGAGAAGAGTGTGTTCCCCTGATTGTTCAATACACACGGGACATGTTACCAGGTGAACAGTATAAGTGAGAAGAGTGTGTTCCCCTGATTGTTCAATACACACGGGACATGTTACCAGGTGAACAGTATAAGTGAGGAGAGTGTGTTCCCCTGATGGTTTAATACACCACGGGACATGTCACCAAGTGAAATGTATAATTGAGGAGAGTGTGTTCCCCTGATGGTTTAATATACACGGTACATGTTACCAGGTGAACAGTATAAGTGAGGAGAGTGTGTTCCCCTGATTGTTTAATGCACACGGGACATGTTACCAGCTGAACAGTATAAGTGAGGAGAGACTGTTCCCCTGATGGTTTAATATGCACGGGACATGTTACCAGGTGAACAGTATAAGTGAGGAGAGTGTGTTCCCCTGATGGTTTAATACACACGGGACATGTCACCAGGTGAACAGGATAAGTGAGTAGAATGTGTTCCCCTGATGGTTTAATATTCACTGGACATGTTACCAGATGAACAGTATAAGTGAGGAGAGTGTGTTCCCCTGATGCTTTAATATGCACGGGACATGTCACCAGGTGAACAGGATAAGTGAGTAGAATGTGTTCCCCTGATGGTTTAATATTCACTGGACATGTTACCAGATGAACAGTATAAATGAGGAGAGTGTGTTCCCCTGATTGTTTAATACATACAGGACATGTTACCAGGTGAACAGTATAAGTGAGGAGAATGTGTTCCCCTGATGGTTTAATATTCACTGGACATGTTACCAGGTGAACAGTATAAGTGAGGAGAGTGTGTTCCCTTGTTGGTTTAATATTCACTGGACATGTTACCAGGTGAACAGTATAAGTGAGGAGAATGTGTTCCCCTGATGGTTTAATATTCACTGGACATGTTACCAGGTGAACAGTATAAGTGAGGAGAGTGTGTTCCCCTGATGGTTTAATATGCACGGGACATGTTACCAGATGAACAGTATAAGTGATGATAGTGTGTTCCCCTGATGGTTTAATATTCACTGGACATGTTACCAGATGAACAGTATAAGTGAGGAGAATGTGTTCCACTGATGGTTTAATATTCACTGGACATGTTACCAGGTGAACAGTATAAGTGAGGAGAGTGTGTTCCCCTGATGGTTTAATATGCACGGGACATGTTACCAGACGAACAGTATAAGTGATGAGAGTGTGTTCCCCTGATGGTTTAATATTCACTGGACATGTTACCAGATGAACAGTTTAAGTGAGGAGAATGTGTTCCCCTGATGGTTTAATATTCACTGGACATGTTACCAGGTGAACAGTATAAGTGAGGAGAGTGTGTTCCCCTGATGGTTTAATATTCACTGGACATGTTACCAGATGAACAGTATAAGTGAGGAGAGTGAGTTCCCCTGATGGTTTAATATACACGGGACATGTTACCAGGTGAACAGTATAAGTGAGGAGAGTGAGTTCCCCTGATGGTTTAATATACACAGGACATGTTACCAGGTGAACAGTATAAGTGAGGAGATTGTGTTCCCCTGATGGTTTAATACACACAGGACATGTTACCAGGTGAACAGTAGAAGTGAGGAGAGTGTGTTCCCCTGATTGTTTAATACTGACAGGACATGTCACCAGGTGAACAGTATAAGTGAGAAGAATGAGTTCCCCTGTTTGTTTAATACTGACGGGACATGTTACCAGGTGAACAGTATAAGTGAGGAGAATGTGTTCCCCTGATTGTTTAATACACACGGGACATGTTACCAGGTGAACAGTATAAGTGAGAAGAATGAGTTCCCCTGTTTGTTTAATACTGACGGGACATGTTACCAGGTGAACAGTATAAGTGAGGAGAGTGTGTTCCCCTTATGGTTTAATACACACGGGACATGTTATCAGGTGAACAGTATAAGTGAGGATAGTGTGTTCCCCTGATTGTTTAATGCACACGGGACATGTTACGAGCTGAACAGTATAAGTGAGGAGAGTGTGTTCCCCTGATGGTTTCATATACACGGGACATGTTACCAGGTGAACAGTATAAGTGAGGAGAGTTTGTTCCCCTGATGGTTTAATATACACGGGACATGTCACCAGGTGAACAGTAGAAGTGAGCAGAATGTTTTCCCCTGATGGTTAAATATGCAAAGGACATGTTACCAGGTGAACAGTATAAGTGAGGAGAGTGTGTTCCCCTGATGGTTTAATACTGACGGGACATGTTACCAGATGAACAGTATAAGTGAGGAGAGTGTGTTCCCCTGATGGTTTAATGCACACAGGACATGTTACCAGGTGAACAGTATAAGTGAGGAGAGTGTGTTCCCCTGATGGTTTAATATACACGGGACATGTTACCAGGTGAACAGTATAAGTGAGGAGAATGTGTTCCCCTGATGGTTTAATATACACGGGACATGTTTCCAGGGGAACAGTATAAGTGAGGACAGTGTGTTCCCCTGATGGTTTAATATACACGGGACATGTTACCAGATGAACAGTATAAGTGAGGCGAGTGTGTTCACCTGATGGTTTAATACGCACGGGACATGTTACCAGGTGAACAGTATAAGTGAGGAGAGTGTGTTCCCCTGTTTGTTTAATACGCACGGGACATGTTACCAAGTGAACAGTATAAGTGAGGAGAGTGCGTTCCCCTGATTGTTTAATGCACACGGGACATTTTTCCAGGTGAACAGTATAAGTGAGGAAAATGTGTTCCCCTGTTTGTTTAATACGCACGGGACATGTTACCAAGTGAACAGTATAAGTGAGGAGAATGTGTTCCCCTGATTGTTTAATACACACGGGACATGTTACCAGGTGAACAGTATAAGTGAGGAGAATGTGTTCCCCTGTTTGTTTAATACACACGGGACATGTTACCAAGTGAACAGTATAAGTGAGGAGAGTGCGTTCCCCTGATTGTTTAATACACACGGGACATGTTACCAGGTGAACAGTATAAGTGAGGAGAATGTGTTCCCCTGTTGGTTTAATACAGACGGGACATTTTACCAAGTGAACAGTATAAGTGAGGAGAATGTGTTCCCCTGATTGTTTAATACGCACGGGACATGTTACCAGGTGAACAGTATAAGTGAGAAGAGTGTGTTCCCCTGATTGTTTAATACACACGGGACATGTTACCAGGTGAACAGTATAAGTGAGAAGAGTGTGTTCCCCTGATTGTTCAATACACACGGGACATGTTACCAGGTGAACAGTATAAGTGAGAAGAGTGTGTTCCCCTGATTGTTCAATACACACGGGACATGTCACCAAGTGAAATGTATAATTGAGGAGAGTGTGTTGCCCTGATGGTTTAATATACACGATACATGTTACCAGGTGAACAGTATAAGTGAGGAGAGTGTGTTCCCCTGATGGTTTAATATACACGGAACATGTTACCAGGTGAACAGTATAAGTGAGGAGAGTGTGTTCCCCTGATGGTTTAATATACACGGGACATGTTCCCAGGTGAACAGTATAAGTGAGGAGAGTGTGTTCCCCTTGTGGTTTAATACACACGGGACATGTTATCAGGTGAACAGTATAAGGGAGGAGAGTGTGTTCCCCTGATTGTTTAATATACACAGGACATGTTACCAGGTGAATAGTATAAGTGAGGAGAGTGTGTTTCCCTGATTGTTTAATACGCACGGGACATGTTACCAAGTGAACAGTATAAGTGAGGAGAATGTGTTCCCCTGATTGTTTAATGCACACGGGACATGTTACCAGGTGAACAGTATAAGTGAGGAGAATGTGTTCCCCTGATTGTTAAATGCACACGGGACATGTTACCAGGTGAACAGTATAAGTGAGGAGAATGTGTTCCCCTGTTTGTTTAATACACACGGGACATGTTTCCAGGTGAACAGTATAAGTGAGGAGAATGTGTTCCCCTGTTTGTTTAATACGCACGGGACATGTTACCAAGTGAACAGTATAAGTGAGGAGAATGTGTTCCCCTGATTGTTTAATACACACGGGACATGTTACCAGGTGAACAGTATAAGTGAGGAGAGTGAGTTCCCCTGATTGTTTAATACACACGGGACATGTTACCAGGTGAACAGTATAAGTGAGGAGAATGTGTTCCCCTGTTGGTTTAATACGGACGGGACATTTTACCAAGTGAACAGTATAAGTGAGGAGAATGTGTTCCCCTGATTGTTTAATACGCACGGGACATGTTACCAGGTGAACAGTATAGGTGAGGACAGTGTGTTCCCCTGATTGTTCAATACACACGGGACATGTTACCAGGTGAACAGTATAAGTGAGAAGAGTGTGTTCCCCTGATTGTTCAATACACACGGGACATGTCACCAAGTGAAATGTATAATTGAGGAGAGTGTGTTCCCCTGATGGTTTAATATACACGGTACATGTTACCAGGTGAACAGTATAAGTGAGGAGAGTGTGTTCCCCTGATGGTTTAATATACACGGAACATGTTACCAGATGAATAGTATAAGTGAGGAGAGTGTGTTCCCCTGATGGTTTAATATACACGGGACATGTTCCCAGGTGAACAGTATAAGTGAGGAGAGTGTGTTCCCCTTGTGGTTTAATACACACGGGACATGTTATCAGGTGAACAGTATAAGTGAGGAGAGTGTGTTCCCCTGATTGTTTAATGCACACGGGACATGTTACCAGCTGAACAGTATAAGTGAGGAGAGTGTGTTCCCCTGATGGTTTCATATACACGGGACATGTAACCAGGAGAACAGAATAAGTGAAGGGAGTGCTTTCCCCTGATGGTTTAATATTCACGGGACATGTTACCAGTTGAACAGTATAAGTGAGGAGAGTGTGTTCCCCTGATGGTTTAATATACACGGGACATGTTACCAGGTGAACAGTATAAGTGAGGAGAGTGTGTTCCCCTGATTGTTTAATACGCACGGGACATGTTACCAGGTGAACAGTAGAAGTGAGGAGAATGTGTTCCCCTGATTGTTTAATACGCACGGGACATGTTTCCAGGTGAACAGTATAAGTGAGGAAAATGTGTTCCCCTGTTTGTTTAATACGCACGGGACATGTTACCAAGTGAACAGTATAAGTGAGGAGAATATGTTCCCCTGATTGTTTAATACACACGGGACATGTTACCAGGTGAACAGTATAAGTGAGGAGAATGTGTTCCCCTGTTTGTTTAATACGCACGGGACATGTTACCAAGTGAACAGTATAAGTGAGGAGAGTGCGTTCCCCTGATTGTTTAATACACACGGGACATGTTTCCAGGTGAACAGTATAAGTGAGGAAAATGTGTTCCCCTGTTGGTTTAATACGGACGGGACATTTTACCAAGTGAACAGTATAAGTGAGGAGAATGTGTTCCCCTGATTGTTTAATACGCACGGGACATGTCACCAGGTGAACAGTATAAGTGAGGAGAGTGTGTTCCCCTGATTGTTCAATACACACGGGACATGTTACCAGGTGAACAGTATAAGTGAGAAGAGTGTGTTCCCCTGATTGTTCTATACACACGGGACATGTCACCAAGTGAAATGTATAATTGAGGAGAGTGTGTTCCCCTGATGGTTTAATATACACGGTACATGTTACCAGGTGAACAGTACAAGTGAGGAGAGTGTGTTCCCCTGATGGTTTAATATACACGGAACATGTTACCTGATGAATAGTATAAGTGAGGAGAGTGTGTTCCCCTGATGGTTTAATATACACGGGACATGTTCCCAGGTGAACAGTATAAGTGAGGAGAGTGTGTTCCCCTTGTGGTTTAATACACACGGGACATGTTATCAGGTGAACAGTATAAGTGAGGAGAGTGTGTTCCCCTGATTGTCTAGTGCACGCGGGACATGTTACCAGCTGAACAGTATAAGTGAGGAGAGTGTGTTCCCCTGATGGTTTCATATACACGGGACATGTAACCAGGAGAACAGAATAAGTGAAGGGAGTGCTTTCCCCTGATGGTTTAATATTCACGGGACATGTTACCAGTTGAACAGTATAATTGAGGAGAGTGTGTTCCCCTGATGGTTTAATATGCACGGGACATGTTACCAGGTGAACAGTATAAGTGAGGAGAGTGTGTTCCCCTGATTGTTTAATACTCACGGGACATGTTACCAGCTGAACAGTGTAAGTGAGGAGAGTGTGTTCCCCTGATGGTTTAACACGCACGGGACATGTTACCAGGTGAACAGTATAAGTGAGGAGAGTGTTTTCCCCTGATGGTTTAATATACACGGAACATGTAACCAGGTGAACAGTATAAGTGAGGAGAGTGTGTTCCCCTGATGGTTTAACACGCACGGGACATGTTACCAGGTGAACAGTATAAGTGAGGCGAGTGTGTTCACCTGATGGTTTAATACGCACGGGACATGTCACCAAGTGAACTGTATAAGTCAGGAGAGTGTGTTCCCCTGATGGTTTAATGCACACAGGACATTTTACCAGGTGAACAGTGAAAGTGATGAGAGTGTGTTCCCCTGATGGTTTAATATGCACAGGATATGTTACCAGGTGAACAGTATAAGTGAGGAGAGTGTGTTCCCCTGATGGTTTAATTTACACGGGACATGTTACCAGGTGAACAGTATAAGTGAGGAGAATGTGTTCCCCTGATGGTTTAATATACACGGGACAGGTGACTAGGTGAACAGTATAAGTGAGGAGAGTGTGTTCCCCTGATGGTTTAATATACACGGGACATGTTACCAGGTTAGCAGTATAAGTGAGGAGATTGTGTTCCCCTGATGGTTTAATAAACACAGGACATGTTACCAGGTGAACAGTATAAGTGAGGAGAATTTGTTCCCCTGATGGTTTAATATACACGGGACATGTTTCCAGGTAAACAGTGTAAGTGAGGAGAGTGTGTTCCCCTTATGGTTTAATATACTCAGGGCATGTTACCAGGTGAACAGTATAAGTGTGGAGATTGTGTTCCCCTGATGGTTTAATATACACAGAACATGTTACCAGATGAACAGTATAAGTGAGGAGAGTGTGTTCCCCTGATTGTTTAATATACACGGGACATGTTCCCAGGTGAACAGTATAAGTGAGGAGAGTGTGTTCCCCTGATGGTTTAATATACACGGAACATGTTACCAGGTGAACAGTATAAGTGAGGAGAGTGTGTTCCCCTGATGGTTTAATATACACGGGACATGTTCCCAGGTGAACAGTATAAGTGAGGAGAGTGTGTTCCCCTTGTGGTTTAATACACACGGGACATGTTATCAGGTGAACAGTATAAGGGAGGAGAGTGTGTTCCCCTGATTGTTTAATATACACAGGACATGTTACCAGGTGAATAGTATAAGTGAGGAGAGTGTGTTTCCCTGATTGTTTAATACGCACGGGACATGTTACCAAGTGAACAGTATAAGTGAGGAGAATGTGTTCCCCTGATTGTTTAATGCACACGGGACATGTTACCAGGTGAACAGCATAAGTGAGGAGAATGTGTTCCCCTGATTGTTTAATGCACACGGGACATGTTACCAGGTGAACAGTATAAGTGAGGAGAATGTGTTCCCCTGTTTGTTTAATACACACGGGACATGTTTCCAGGTGAACAGTATAAGTGAGGAGAATGTGTTCCCCTGTTTGTTTAATACGCACGGGACATGTTACCAAGTGAACAGTATAAGTGAGGAGAATGTGTTCCCCTGATTGTTTAACACACGGGACATGTTACCAGGTGAACAGTATAAGTGAGGAGAATGTGTTCCCCTGATTGTTTAATACTCACGGGACATGTTACCAGCTGAACAGTATAAGTGAGGAGAGTGTGTTCCCCTGATGGTTTAATATACACGGGACATGTTACCAGGTTAGCAGTATAAGTGAGGAGAATGTGTTCCCCTGATTGTTTAATACGCACGGGACATGTTACCAGGTGAACAGTATAGGTTAGGACAGTGTGTTCCCCTGATTGTTCAATACACACGGGACATGTTACCAGGTGAACAGTATAAGTGAGAAGAGTGTGTTCCCCTGATTGTTCTATACACACGGGACATGTCACCAAGTGAAATGTATAATTGAGGAGAGTGTGTTCCCCTGATGGTTTAATATACACGGTACATGTTACCAGGTGAACAGTATAAGTGAGGAGAGTGTGTTCCCCTGATGGTTTAATATACACGGAACACGTTACCAGATGAATAGTATAAGTGAGGAGAGTGTGTTCCCCTGATGGTTTAATATACACGGGACATGTTCCCAGGTGAACAGTATAAGTGAGGAGAGTGTGTTCCCCTTGTGGTTTAATACACACCGGACATGTTATCAGGTGAACAGTATAAGTGAGGAGAGTGTGTTCCCCTGATTGTCTAATGCACGCGGGACATGTTACCAGCTGAACAGTATAAGTGAGGAGAGTGTGTTCCCCTGATGGTTTCATATACACGGGACATGTAACCAGGAGAACAGAATAAGTGAAGGGAGTGCTTTCCCCTGATGGTTTAATATTCACGGGACATGTTACCAGTTGAACAGTATAATTGAGGAGAGTGTGTTCCCCTGATGGTTTAATATACACGGGACATGTTACCAGGTGAACAGTATAAGTGAGGAGAGTGTGTTCCCCTGATTGTTTAATACTCACGGGACATGTTACCAGCTGAACAGTATAAGTGAGGAGAGAGTGTTCCCCTGATGGTTTAATATACACGGGACATGTTACCAGGTTAGCAGTATAAGTGAGGAGAGTGTGTTCCCCTGATGGTTTAATATACACAGGGCATGTTACCAGGTGAACAGTATAAGTGAGGAGATTGTGTTCCCCTGATGTTTTAATACACACGGGACATGTTATCAGGTGAATGGTATAAGTGAGGAGAGTGTGTTCCCCTGATTGTTTAATGCACACGGGACATGTTACCAGGTGAACAGCATAAGTGAGGAGAGTGTGTTCCCCTGATGTTTTAATATACACAGGACATGTTACCAGGTGAACAGTATAAGTGAGGAGATTGTATTCCCCTGATGATTTAATATACACGGGACATGTTACCAGGTGAACAGTATAAGTGAGGAGAGTGTGTTCCCCTGATGGTTTAATATACACTGGGCATATTACCAGGTGAACAGTATAAGTGAGGAGATTGTATTCCCCTGATGATTTAATATACACAGGACATGTTACCAGGTGAACAGTATAAGTGAGGAGATTGTATTCCCCTGATGATTTAATATACACAGGACATGTTACCAGGTGGACAGTATAAGTGAGGAGAGTGTGTTCCCCTGATGGTTTAATATACACGGGACATGTTCCCAGGTGAACAGTATAAGTGAGGAGAGTGTGTTCCCCTGATGGTTTAATATACACTGGGCATATTACCAGGTGAACAGTATAAGTGAGGAGAGTGTGTTCCCCTTATGGTTTAATACACACGGAAAATGTTACCAGGTGAACAGTATAAGTGAGGAGAATGTGTTCCCCTGATGGTTTAATATACACGGGACATGTTTCCAGGTAAACAGTATAAGTGAGGAGTGTGTGTTCCCCTGATGGTTTAATATACACAGGGCATGTTACCAGGTGAACAGTATAAGTGTGGAGATTGTGTTCCCCTGATGGTTTAATATACACTGGGCATATTACCAGGTGAACAGTATAAGTGAGGAGAGTGTGTTCCCCTTATGGTTTAATACACACGGGACATGTTATCAGGTGAACAGTATATGTGAGGAGAGTGTGTTTCCCTGATTGTTTAATGCACATGGGACATGTTACCAGCTGAACAGTATAAGTGAGGAGAGTGTGTTCCCCTGATGGTTTAACACGTACGGGACATGTTACCAGGTGAACAGTATAGGTGAGGACAGTGTGTTCCCCTGATTGTTCAATACACACGGGACATGTTACCAGGTGAACAGTATAAGTGAGAAGAGTGTGTTCCCCTGATTGTTCAATACACACGGGACATGTCACCAAGTGAAATGTATAATTGAGGAGAGTGTGTTCCCCTGATGGTTTAATATACACGGTACATGTTACCAGGTGAACAGTATAAGTAAGGAGAGTGTGTTCCCCTGATGGTTTAATATACACGGAACATGTTACCAGATGAATAGTATAAGTGAGGAGAGTGTGTTCCCCTGATGGTTTAATATACACGGGACATGTTCCCAGGTGAACAGTATAAGTGAGGAAATTGTGTTCCCCTTGTGGTTTAATACACACGGGACATGTTATCAGGTGAACAGTATAAGTGAGGAGAGTGTGTTCCCCTGATTGTTTAATGCACACGGGACATGTTACCAGCTGAACAGTATAAGTGAGGAGAGTGTGTTCCCCTGATGGTTTCATATACACGGGACATGTAACCAGGAGAACAGAATAAGTGAAGGGAGTGCTTTCCCCTGATGGTTTAATATTCACGGGACATGTTACCAGTTGAACAGTATAATTGAGGAGAGTGTGTTCCCCTGATGGTTTAATATACACGGGACATGTTACCAGGTGAACAGTATAAGTGAGGAGAGTGTGTTCCCCTGATTGTTTAATACTCACGGGACATGTTACAAGCTTAACAGTATAAGTGAGGAGAGTGTGTTCCCCTGATGGTTTAACACGCACGGGACATGTTACCAGGTGAACAGTATAAGTGAGAAGATTGTTTTCCCCTGATGGTTTAATATACACGGAACATGTTACCAGGTGAACAGTATAAGTGAGGAGAGTGTGTTCCCCTGATGGTTTAACACGCACGGGACATGTTACCAGGTGAACAGTATAAGTGAGGCGAGTGTTTTCACCTGATGGTTTAATACGCACGGGACATGTCACCAAGTGAACTGTATAAGTCAGGAGAGTGTGTTCCCCTGATGGTTTAATGCACACAGGACATTTTACCAGGTGAACAGTGTAAGTGATGAGAGTGTCTTCCCCTGATGGTTTAATATGCACAGGATATGTTACCAGGTGAACAGATTAAGTGAGGAGAGTGTGTTCCCCTGATGGTTTAATTTACACGGGACATGTTACCAGGTGAACAGTATAAGTGAGGAGAATGTGTTCCCCTGATGGTTTAATATACACGGGACAGGTGACAAGGTGAACAGTATAAGTGAGGAGAGTGTGTTCCCCTGATGGTTTAATATACACGGGACATGTTACCAGGTTAGCAGTATAAGTGAGGAGAGTGTGTTCCCCTGATGGTTTAATATACACAGGGCATGTTACCAGGTGAACAGTATAAGTGAGGAGATTGTGTTCCCCTGATGTTTTAATACACACGGGACATGTTATCAGGTGAATGGTATAAGTGAGGAGAGTGTGTTCCCCTGATTGTTTAATGCACACGGGACATGTTACCAGGTGAACAGCATAAGTGAGGAGAGTGTGTTCCCCTGATGTTTTAATATACACAGGACATGTTACCAGGTGAACAGTATAAGTGAGGAGATTGTATTCCCCTGATGATTTAATACACACGGAAAATGTTACTAGGTGAACAGTATAAGCGAGGAGAATGTGTTCCCCTGATGGTTTAATATACACGGGACATTTTTCCAGGTGAACAGTATAAGTGAGGAGAGTGTGTTCCCCTGATGGTTTAATATACACTGGGCATATTACCAGGTGAACAGTATAAGTGAGGAGAGTGTGTTCCCCTGATGGTTTAATATACACTGGGCATATTACCAGGTGAACAGTATAAGTGAGGAGAGTGTGTTCCCCTGATGGTTTAATATACACGGGACATGTTCCCAGGTGAACAGTATAAGTGAGGAGAGTGTGTTCCCCTGATGGTTTAATATACACTGGGCATATTACCAGGTGAACAGTATAAGTGATGAGAGTGTGTTCCCCTGATGGTTTAACACGCACGGGACATGTTACCAGGTGAACAGTATAAGTGAGGAGAGTGTTTTCCCCTGATTGATTAATATACCCGGGAGATGGCACCAGGTGAACAGTATAAGTGAGGAGAGTGTGTTCCCCTGATGGTTTAACACGCACGGGACATGTTACCAGGTGAACAGTATAAGTGAGCAGAATGTTATCCCCTGATGGTTAAATATGCAAAGGACATGTCACCAGGTGAACAGTATAAGTGAGGAGAGTGTTTTCCCCTGATTGATTAATATACCCGGGACATGGCACCAGGTGAACAGTATAAGTGAGGAGAGTGTGTTCCCCTGATGGTTTAATATACACAGGACATGTTACCAGATGTACAGTATAAGTGAGGAGTGTGTGTTCCCCTGATTTTTTAATACACAGGGGACTTGTCACCAGGTGAACAGTATAAGTGAGCAGAATGTTTTACCCTGATGGTTAAATATGCAAAGGACATGTTAGCAGGTGAACAGTATAAGTGAGGAGAGTGTGTTCCCCTGATGGTTTAATGCATACAGGACATGTTACCAGGTGAACAGTATCAGTGAGGAGAATGTGTTCCCCTGATGGTTTAATATACACGGGACATGTTACCAGGTGAACAGTATAAGTGAGGAGAGTCTGTTCCCATGATTGTTTAATATACACGGGACATGTCACCAGGTGAACAGTATAAGTGAGGAGAGTGTGTTCCCCTGATGGTTTAATATACACGGGACATGTTACCAGATGAACAGTATAAATGAGTCGAGTGTGTTCCCCTGATGGTTTAATACTGACGGGACATGTTACCAGATGAACAGTGAAAGTGAGGAGAGTGTGTTCCCCTGATGGTTTAATACACACAGGATATGTTACCAGCTGAACAGTATAAGTGAGGAGAGAGTGTTCCCCTGTTGGTTTAATATGCACGGGACATGTCACCAGGTGAACAGTATAAGTGAGGAGAGTGTGTTCCCCTGATGGTTTAATATACACGGGACATGTTACCAGATGAACAGTATAAATGAGTCGAGTGTGTTCCCCTGATGGTTTAATACTGACGGGACATGTTACCAGATGAACAGTGTAAGTGAGGAGAGTGTGTTCCCCTGATGGTTTAATACACACAGGATATGTTACCAGCTGAACAGTATAAGTGAGGAGAGAGTGTTCCCCTGTTGGTTTAATATGCACGGGACATGTCACCAGGTGAACAGGATAAGTGAGTAGAATGTGTTCCCCTGATGGTTTAATATTCACTGGACATGTTACCAGATGAACAGTATAAATGAGGAGAGTGTGTTCCCCTGATTGTTTAATACATACAGGACATGTTACCAGGTGAACAGTATAAGTGAGGAGAATGTGTTCCCCTGATGGTTTAATATTCACTGGACATGTTACCAGGTGAACAGTATAAGTGAGGAGAGTGTGTTCCCTTGTTGGTTTAATATTCACTGGACATGTTACCAGGTGAACAGTATAAGTGAGGAGAATGTGTTCCCCTGATGGTTTAATATTCACTGGACATGTTTCCAAGTGAACAGTGTAAGTGAGGAGAGTGTGTTCTCCTGATGGTTTAATATACACGGGATATGTTACCAAGAGAAAAGTCTAAGTGAGGAGAGTGTGTTCCCCTGATGGTTTAATATTCACGGGACATGTTACCAGGTGAACTGTATAAGTGAGGAGAGTGTGTTCCCCTGATGGTTTAATACTGACGGGACATGTTACCAGATGAACAGTGTAAGTGAGGAGAGTGTGTTCCCCTGATGGTTTAATACACACAGGATATGTTACCAGCTGAACAGTATAAGTGAGGAGAGAGTGTTCCCCTGATGGTTTAATATGCACGGGACATGTTACCAGGTGAACAGTATAAGTGAGGAGAGTGTGTTCCCCTGATGGTTTAATATTCACTGGACATGTTACCAGATGAACAGTATAAGTGAGGAGAGTGTGTTCCCCTGATGCTTTAATATGCACGGGACATGTCACCAGGTGAACAGGATAAGTGAGTAGAATGTGTTCCCCTGATGGTTTAATATTCACTGGACATGTTACCAGATGAACAGTATAAATGAGCAGAGTGTGTTCCCCTGATTGTTTAATACATACAGGACATGTTACCAGGTGATCAGTATAAGTGAGGAGAATGTGTTCCCCTGATGGTTTAATATTCACTGGACATGTTACCAGGTGAACAGTATAAGTGAGGAGAGTGTGTTCCCTTGTTGGTTTAATATTCACTGGACATGTTACCAGGTGAACAGTATAAGTGAGGAGAATGTGTTCTCCTGATGGTTTAATATTCACTGGACATGTTACCAGGTGAACAGTATAAGTGAGGAGAGTGTGTTCCCCTGATGGTTTAATATGCACGGGACATGTTACCAGATGAACAGTATAAGTGATGAGAGTGTGTTCCCCTGATGGTTTAATATTCACTGGACATGTTACCAGATGAACAGTATAATTGAGGAGAATGTGTTCCACTGATGGTTTAATATTCACTGGACATGTTACCAGGTGAACAGTATAAGTGAGGAGAGTGTGTTCCCCTGATGGTTTAATATGCACGGGACATGTTACCAGATGAACAGTATAAGTGAGGAGAATGTGTTCCCCTGATGGTTTAATATTCACTGGACATGTTACCAGGTGAACAGTATAAGTGAGGAGAGTGTGTTCCCCTGATGGTTTAATATTCACTGGACATGTTACCAGATGAACACTATAAGTGAGGAGAGTGAGTTCCCCTGATGGTTTCATATACACGGGACATGTTACCAGGAGAACAGTATAAGTGAGGAGAGTGTGTTCCCCTGATGGTTTAATATGCACGGGACATGTTACCAGATGAACAGTATAAGTGAGGAGAGTCTGTTCCCCTGATTGTTTAATACTGACGGGACATGTCACCAGGTGAACAGTATAAGTGAGGAGAGTCTGTTCCCCTGATTCTTTAATACACACGGGACATTTCACCAGGTGAACAGTGTAAGTGAGTAGAGTGTGTTCCCCTGATTGTTCAATACACACGGGACATGTTACCAGGTGAACAGTATAAGTGAGGAGAGTGTGTTCCCCTGATGGTTTAATGCACACGGGACATGTTACCAGGTGAACAGTATAAGTGAGGAGAGTGTGTTCCCCTGATGGTTTCATATAAACGGGACATGTTACCAGGAGAACAGTATAAGTGAGGGGAGTGCTTTCCCCTGATGGTTTAATATTCACGGGACATGTTACCAGGTGAACAGTATAAGTAAGGAGAGTGTGTTCCCCTGATGGTTTAATTTACACAGGACATGTTACCAGGATGAACAGTATAAGTGAGGAGAGTGTATTCCCCTGATTGTTTAATACAAACAGGACATGTTACCAGGTGAACAGTATAAGTGAGGAGAATGTGTTCCCCTGATGGTTTAATATACACTGGACATATTATCTGGTGAACAGTATAAGTGAGGAGAGTGTGTTCCCCTGATTGTTTAATACTCACTGGACATGTTACCAGGTGAACAGTATAAGTGAGGAGAGTGTGTTCCCCTGATTGTTTAATATACACAGGACATGTTACCAGGTGAACAGTATAAGTGAGGAGAGTGTGTTCCCCTGATTGTTTAATATACACAGGACATGTTACCAGGTGAACAGTATAAGTGAGGAGAGTGTGTTCCCCTGATGGTTTAACACGCACGGGAAATGTTACCAGGTGAACAGTATAATTGACGAGAGTGTGTTCCCCTGATTGTTAAATACTGACGGGACATGTCACCAGGTGAACAGTATAAGTGAGGAGAGTGCGTTCCCCTGATGGTTTAATATACACTGGACATGTTACCAGGTGAACAGTATAAGTGAGGAGAGTGAGTTCCCCTGATTGTTTAATACACACGGGACATGTCACCAGGTGAACAGTATAAGTGAGGAGAGTGTGTTCCCCTGATGGTTTAATATACACTGGACATGTTACCAGGTGAACAGTATAAGTGAGGAGAGTGAGTTCCCCTGATTGTTTAATACACACGGGACATGTCACCAGGTGAACAGTATAAGTGAGGAGAATGTGTTCCCCTGATTGTTTAATACACACGGGACATGTCACCAGGTGAACAGTATAAGTGAGCAGAGTGTTTTCCCCTGATGGTTAAATATGCAAAGGACATGTTACCAGGTGAACAGTATAAGTGAGGAGACTGTGTTCTCCTGATGGTTTAATACTGACGGGACATGTTACCAGATGAACAGTTTCAGTGAGGAGAGTGTGTTCCTCTGATGGTTTCATGCACACAGGACATGTTACCAGGTGAACAGTATAAGTGAGGAGAGTGTGTTCCCCTGATGGTTTAATGCACACGGGACATGTTACCAGGTGAACAGTATAAGTGAGGAGAGTGTGTTCCCCTGATGGTTTCATATACACGGGACATGTTACCAGGAGAACAGTATAAGTGAGGGGAGTGCTTTCCCCTGATGGTTTAATATTCACGGGAGATGTTACCAGGTGAACAGTATAAGTAAGGAGAGTGTGTTCCCCTGATGGTTTAATATACACAGGACATGTTACCAGGTGAACAGTATAAGTCAGGAGAATGTGTTCCCCTGATGGTTTAATATGCACTGGACATATTATCTGGTGAACAGTATAAGTGAGGAGAGTGTGTTCCCCTGATTGTTTAATACTCACGGGACATGATACCAGGTGAACAGTATAAGTGAGGAGAGTGTGTTCCCCTGATGGTTTAACACGCACGGGACATGTTACCAGGTGAACAGTATAATTGACGAGAGTGTGTTCCCCTGATTGTTAAATACTGACGGGACATGTTACCAGGTGAACAGTATAAGTGAGGAGAGTGTGTTCCCCTGATGGTTTAATATACACTGGACATGTTACCAGGTGAACAGTATAAGTGAGGAGAGTGTGTTCCCCTGATGGTTTAATACTGACGGGACATGTTACCAGATGAACAGTATAAGTGAGGAGAGTGTGTTCCTCTGATGGTTTCATGCACACAGGACATGTTACCAGGTGAACAGTATAAGTGAGGAGAGTGTGTTCCCCTGATGGTTTAATATACACGGGACATGTTACCAGGTGAACAGTATAAGCGAGGAGAGTGTGTTCCCCTTATGGTTTAATATACACGGGACATGTCACCAGGTGAACAGGATAAGTGAGGAGAGTGTGTTCCCCTGATTGTTTTATGCTCACGGGACATGTCACCAGGTGAACAGTATAAGTGAGGAGAGTGTGTTCCCCTGATGGTTTAACACGCAGGGGACATGTTACCAGGTGAACAGTATAAGTGAGGAGAGTGTCTTCCCCTGATGGTTTAATATACGAGGGAAATGTTACCAGGTGAACAGTATAAGTGAGGAGAGTGTGTTCCCCTGATTGTTTAATACACATGGGACATGTTACCAGGTGAACAGTATAAGTGAGGAGAGTGTGTTCCCCTGATGGTTTAATATACGAGGGAAATGTTACCAGGTGAACAGTATAAGTGAGGAGAGTGTGTTCCCCTGATGGTTTAATATACGAGGGAAATGTTACCAGGTGAACAGTATAAGTGAGGAGAGTGTGTTCCCCTGATTGTTTAATACTCACGGAACATGTTACCAGGTGAACAGGATAAGTGAGGAGAGTGTGTTACCCTGATGGTTTAACACGCACGGGACATGTTACCAGGTGAACAGTATAAGTGAGGAGAATGTGTTCCCCTGATGGTTTAATATGCACTGGACATATTACCAGGTGAACAGTATAAGTGAGGAGAGTGTGTTCCCCTGATTGTTTAATATACACTGGACATGTTACCAGATGAACAGTATAAGTGAGGCGAGTGTGTTCACCTGATGGGTTAATACAGACGGGTCATGTCACCAGGTGAACAGTATAAGTGAGGAGAGTATGTTCCCCTGATTGTTTTATACTCACGGGACATGTTACCAGGTGAACAGTATAAGTGAGGAGAGAGTGTTCCCCTGATGGTTTAACACGCACGGGACATGTTACCAGGTGAACAGTATATGTGAGGAGAGTGTGTTCCCCTGATGGTTTAAAATACGAGGGAAATGTTACCAGGTGAACAGTATAAGTGAGGAGAGTGTGTTCCCCTGATGGTTTAATATACGAGGGAAATGTTACCAGTTGAACAGTATAAGTGAGGAGAGTGTGTTCCCCTGATGGTTTAATATACGAGGGAAATGTTACCAGTTGAACAGTATAAGTGAGGAGAGTGTGTTCCCCTGATTGTTTAATACTCACGGAACATGTTACCAGGTGAACAGGATAAGTGAGGAGAGTGTGTTCCCCTGATGGTTTAAAATACGAGGGAAATGTTACCAGGTGAACAGTATAAGTGAGGAGAGTGTGTTCCCCTGATGGTTTAATGCATACAGGACATGTTACCAGGTGAACAGTATCAGTGAGGAGAATGTGTTCCCCTGATGGTTTAATATACACGGGACATGTTACCAGGTGAACAGTATAAGTGAGGAGAGTCTGTTCCCATGATTGTTTAATATACACGGGACATGTCACCAGGTGAACAGTATAAGTGAGGAGAGTGTGTTCCCCTGATGGTTTAATATACACGGGACATGTTACCAGATGAACAGTATAAATGAGTCGAGTGTGTTCCCCTGATGGTTTAATACTGACGGGACATGTTACCAGATGAACAGTGTAAGTGAGGAGAGTGTGTTCCCCTGATGGTTTAATACACACAGGATATGTTACCAGCTGAACAGTATAAGTGAGGAGAGAGTGTTCCCCTGTTGGTTTAATATGCACGGGACATGTCACCAGGTGAACAGTATAAGTGAGGAGAGTGTGTTCCCCTGATGGTTTAATATACACGGGACATGTTACCAGATGAACAGTATAAATGAGTCGAGTGTGTTCCCCTGATGGTTTAATACTGACGGGACATGTTACCAGATGAACAGTGTAAGTGAGGAGAGTGTGTTCCCCTGATGGTTTAATACACACAGGATATGTTACCAGCTGAACAGTATAAGTGAGGAGAGAGTGTTCCCCTGTTGGTTTAATATGCACGGGACATGTCACCAGGTGAACAGGATAAGTGAGTAGAATGTGTTCCCCTGATGGTTTAATATTCACTGGACATGTTACCAGATGAACAGTATAAATGAGGAGAGTGTGTTCCCCTGATTGTTTAATACATACAGGACATGTTACCAGGTGAACAGTATAAGTGAGGAGAATGTGTTCCCCTGATGGTTTAATATTCACTGGACATGTTACCAGGTGAACAGTATAAGTGAGGAGAGTGTGTTCCCTTGTTGGTTTAATATTCACTGGACATGTTACCAGGTGAACAGTATAAGTGAGGAGAATGTGTTCCCCTGATGGTTTAATATTCACTGGACATGTTTCCAAGTGAACAGTGTAAGTGAGGAGAGTGTGTTCTCCTGATGGTTTAATATACACGGGATATGTTACCAAGAGAAAAGTCTAAGTGAGGAGAGTGTGTTCCCCTGATGGTTTAATATTCACGGGACATGTTACCAGGTGAACTGTATAAGTGAGGAGAGTGTGTTCCCCTGATGGTTTAATACTGACGGGACATGTTACCAGATGAACAGTGTAAGTGAGGAGAGTGTGTTCCCCTGATGGTTTAATACACACAGGATATGTTACCAGCTGAACAGTATAAGTGAGGAGAGAGTGTTCCCCTGATGGTTTAATATGCACGGGACATGTTACCAGGTGAACAGTATAAGTGAGGAGAGTGTGTTCCCCTGATGGTTTAATATTCACTGGACATGTTACCAGATGAACAGTATAAGTGAGGAGAGTGTGTTCCCCTGATGCTTTAATATGCACGGGACATGTCACCAGGTGAACAGGATAAGTGAGTAGAATGTGTTCCCCTGATGGTTTAATATTCACTGGACATGTTACCAGATGAACAGTATAAATGAGCAGAGTGTGTTCCCCTGATTGTTTAATACATACAGGACATGTTACCAGGTGATCAGTATAAGTGAGGAGAATGTGTTCCCCTGATGGTTTAATATTCACTGGACATGTTACCAGGTGAACAGTATAAGTGAGGAGAGTGTGTTCCCTTGTTGGTTTAATATTCACTGGACATGTTACCAGGTGAACAGTATAAGTGAGGAGAATGTGTTCTCCTGATGGTTTAATATTCACTGGACATGTTACCAGGTGAACAGTATAAGTGAGGAGAGTGTGTTCCCCTGATGGTTTAATATGCACGGGACATGTTACCAGATGAACAGTATAAGTGATGAGAGTGTGTTCCCCTGATGGTTTAATATTCACTGGACATGTTACCAGATGAACAGTATAATTGAGGAGAATGTGTTCCACTGATGGTTTAATATTCACTGGACATGTTACCAGGTGAACAGTATAAGTGAGGAGAGTGTGTTCCCCTGATGGTTTAATATGCACGGGACATGTTACCAGATGAACAGTATAAGTGAGGAGAATGTGTTCCCCTGATGGTTTAATATTCACTGGACATGTTACCAGATGAACACTATAAGTGAGGAGAGTGAGTTCCCCTGATGGTTTCATATACACGGGACATGTTACCAGGAGAACAGTATAAGTGAGGAGAGTGTGTTCCCCTGATGGTTTAATATGCACGGGACATGTTACCAGATGAACAGTATAAGTGAGGAGAGTCTGTTCCCCTGATTGTTTAATACTGACGGGACATGTCACCAGGTGAACAGTATAAGTGAGGAGAGTCTGTTCCCCTGATTCTTTAATACACACGGGACATTTCACCAGGTGAACAGTGTAAGTGAGTAGAGTGTGTTCCCCTGATTGTTCAATACACACGGGACATGTTACCAGGTGAACAGTATAAGTGAGGAGAGTGTGTTCCCCTGATGGTTTAATGCACACGGGACATGTTACCAGGTGAACAGTATAAGTGAGGAGAGTGTGTTCCCCTGATGGTTTCATATAAACGGGACATGTTACCAGGAGAACAGTATAAGTGAGGGGAGTGCTTTCCCCTGATGGTTTAATATTCACGGGACATGTTACCAGGTGAACAGTATAAGTAAGGAGAGTGTGTTCCCCTGATGGTTTAATTTACACAGGACATGTTACCAGGATGAACAGTATAAGTGAGGAGAGTGTATTCCCCTGATTGTTTAATACAAACAGGACATGTTACCAGGTGAACAGTATAAGTGAGGAGAATGTGTTCCCCTGATGGTTTAATATACACTGGACATATTATCTGGTGAACAGTATAAGTGAGGAGAGTGTGTTCCCCTGATTGTTTAATACTCACTGGACATGTTACCAGGTGAACAGTATAAGTGAGGAGAGTGTGTTCCCCTGATGGTTTAACACGCACGGGAAATGTTACCAGGTGAACAGTATAATTGACGAGAGTGTGTTCCCCTGATTGTTAAATACTGACGGGACATGTCACCAGGTGAACAGTATAAGTGAGGAGAGTGTGTTCCCCTGATGGTTTAATATACACTGGACATGTTACCAGGTGAACAGTATAAGTGAGGAGAGTGAGTTCCCCTGATTGTTTAATACACACGGGACATGTCACCAGGTGAACAGTATAAGTGAGGAGAGTGTGTTCCCCTGATGGTTTAATATACACTGGACATGTTACCAGGTGAACAGTATAAGTGAGGAGAGTGAGTTCCCCTGATTGTTTAATACACACGGGACATGTCACCAGGTGAACAGTATAAGTGAGGAGAATGTGTTCCCCTGATTGTTTAATACACACGGGACATGTCACCAGGTGAACAGTATAAGTGAGCAGAGTGTTTTCCCCTGATGGTTAAATATGCAAAGGACATGTTACCAGGTGAACAGTATAAGTGAGGAGACTGTGTTCTCCTGATGGTTTAATACTGACGGGACATGTTACCAGATGAACAGTTTCAGTGAGGAGAGTGTGTTCCTCTGATGGTTTCATGCACACAGGACATGTTACCAGGTGAACAGTATAAGTGAGGAGAGTGTGTTCCCCTGATGGTTTAATGCACACGGGACATGTTACCAGGTGAACAGTATAAGTGAGGAGAGTGTGTTCCCCTGATGGTTTCATATACACGGGACATGTTACCAGGAGAACAGTATAAGTGAGGGGAGTGCTTTCCCCTGATGGTTTAATATTCACGGGAGATGTTACCAGGTGAACAGTATAAGTAAGGAGAGTGTGTTCCCCTGATGGTTTAATATACACAGGACATGTTACCAGGTGAACAGTATAAGTCAGGAGAATGTGTTCCCCTGATGGTTTAATATGCACTGGACATATTATCTGGTGAACAGTATAAGTGAGGAGAGTGTGTTCCCCTGATTGTTTAATACTCACGGGACATGATACCAGGTGAACAGTATAAGTGAGGAGAGTGTGTTCCCCTGATGGTTTAACACGCACGGGACATGTTACCAGGTGAACAGTATAATTGACGAGAGTGTGTTCCCCTGATTGTTAAATACTGACGGGACATGTTACCAGGTGAACAGTATAAGTGAGGAGAGTGTGTTCCCCTGATGGTTTAATATACACTGGACATGTTACCAGGTGAACAGTATAAGTGAGGAGAGTGTGTTCCCCTGATGGTTTAATACTGACGGGACATGTTACCAGATGAACAGTATAAGTGAGGAGAGTGTGTTCCTCTGATGGTTTCATGCACACAGGACATGTTACCAGGTGAACAGTATAAGTGAGGAGAGTGTGTTCCCCTGATGGTTTAATATACACGGGACATGTTACCAGGTGAACAGTATAAGCGAGGAGAGTGTGTTCCCCTTATGGTTTAATATACACGGGACATGTCACCAGGTGAACAGGATAAGTGAGGAGAGTGTGTTCCCCTGATTGTTTTATGCTCACGGGACATGTCACCAGGTGAACAGTATAAGTGAGGAGAGTGTGTTCCCCTGATGGTTTAACACGCAGGGGACATGTTACCAGGTGAACAGTATAAGTGAGGAGAGTGTCTTCCCCTGATGGTTTAATATACGAGGGAAATGTTACCAGGTGAACAGTATAAGTGAGGAGAGTGTGTTCCCCTGATTGTTTAATACACATGGGACATGTTACCAGGTGAACAGTATAAGTGAGGAGAGTGTGTTCCCCTGATGGTTTAATATACGAGGGAAATGTTACCAGGTGAACAGTATAAGTGAGGAGAGTGTGTTCCCCTGATGGTTTAATATACGAGGGAAATGTTACCAGGTGAACAGTATAAGTGAGGAGAGTGTGTTCCCCTGATTGTTTAATACTCACGGAACATGTTACCAGGTGAACAGGATAAGTGAGGAGAGTGTGTTACCCTGATGGTTTAACACGCACGGGACATGTTACCAGGTGAACAGTATAAGTGAGGAGAATGTGTTCCCCTGATGGTTTAATATGCACTGGACATATTACCAGGTGAACAGTATAAGTGAGGAGAGTGTGTTCCCCTGATTGTTTAATATACACTGGACATGTTACCAGATGAACAGTATAAGTGAGGCGAGTGTGTTCACCTGATGGGTTAATACAGACGGGTCATGTCACCAGGTGAACAGTATAAGTGAGGAGAGTATGTTCCCCTGATTGTTTTATACTCACGGGACATGTTACCAGGTGAACAGTATAAGTGAGGAGAGAGTGTTCCCCTGATGGTTTAACACGCACGGGACATGTTACCAGGTGAACAGTATATGTGAGGAGAGTGTGTTCCCCTGATGGTTTAAAATACGAGGGAAATGTTACCAGGTGAACAGTATAAGTGAGGAGAGTGTGTTCCCCTGATGGTTTAATATACGAGGGAAATGTTACCAGTTGAACAGTATAAGTGAGGAGAGTGTGTTCCCCTGATTGTTTAATACTCACGGAACATGTTACCAGGTGAACAGGATAAGTGAGAAGAGTGTGTTCCCCAGATGGTTTAACACGCAGGGGACATGTTACCAGGTGAACAGTATAAGTGAGGAGAATGTGTTCCCCTGATTGTTTAATATACACTGGACATATTACCAGGTGAACAGTACAAATGAGGAGAGTGTGTTCACCTGATGGGTTAATATACACGGGACATGTTACCAGGTGAACAGAATAAGTGAGGAGATTGTGTTCCCCTGATGGTTTAACACGCACGGGACATGTTACCAGGTGAATAGTATAAGTGAGGAGAGTGTGTTCCCCTGATTGTTTAATACACACGGGACATGTTACCAGGTGAACAGTATAAGTGAGGCGAGTGTGTTCCCCTGATTGTTTAATACATACAGGACATGTCACCAGGTGAACAGGATAAGTGTGTAGAATGTGTTCCCCTGATGGTTTAATATTCACTGGACATGTTACCAGATGAACAGTATAAATGAGGAGAGTGTGTTCCCCTGATTGTTTAATACATACAGGACATGTTACCAGGTGAACAGTATAAGTGAGGAGAGTGTGTTCCACTGATGGTTTAATATGCACGGGACATGTTACCAGATGAACAGTATAAGTGAGGAGAGTGAGTTCCCCTGATGGTTTAGTAT